>NC_056741.1:1747102147-1747149647 GCF_019279795.1 Protopterus annectens | reverse complement strand
ACGGGATTGGTGGAAATGCATAGAGGAGACCAGGTGGTCAATCGTGTACGAGTGTGTCCCTTTGGGCTTCTCCCAGAGGAAGAATCTGGGCAAAGTAGCTTCTGCATTTCGTGTCCATGTGACTGGCAAAAAAGGTCGCAGCAAGGCTGGCTCCACCTGCGGATTTTTAGCAAAATAGTGACAAAGGTCACTGACTAAGCAGACTCTACTGACTAGCAAAGAGTTTAAACTAGGCCTAAAATGAGAGGCCAACTAGAAAAAATTTTTAAACAGACTAAGGAAAGGGACTAAAGTACAGTAACACACAGTATAAGCTGTAAGAGCTTTAATAAACTGCCTACGCTATTTAAACTAATTATGTAAAAGTAAGAAAGACATAAGTAGAAAAACAATTTTACTGGCCCGAGCTAATGCAGAACCTCTGATCTATTGCAGCGGCAAACTAAATCTGGGATAATTCCAGGTGCACCATGGGATAGGGACTTAGCCTTAAGCTATTTGAAGACCTCGAGCTTTGCAATTGGTCATACTGGAGCCGAGGGATCGGCTCCAAACCCATCAGTAAAGAATGAATGGCGAGATTGAACAACTTCACATACTGAAATTATTCACCTGAAGCCATGGTACCTAACAGAAAAATGTTTTTCTTACTTTAGCTAAACTTTTACAGACCATCAGTACCTTTAAAGCAGGTCAGTCAAAATCACCCTACAGAAGACAGGCAAGAGGAGTCAGATATATACAGAGACAGGGCTTTGAATCCTACAAATTGAGCCCAATACTCTGTGAAACTCCAGAACACTAATCCTCACAACATCCTTGGAAGGTAATTTCATTCTCACATGTACTCCTGGGATAACAGAGATGTTCCTAAGGGAACTAAGCAATGTCCCCTATTTACTGAGGAGACTTTTTAATATGTAGCAAGTAGAGTTACATCATTCTATGCCTATTCCTAGAGTGCCAGCCTTGGAGGAGATATATTATTGCTGCCTGTAAACAACCCTGACCCACAATCTACAGTCTCCATACAAGCAGACAAGTAATAGGCTATGTTATCCAAGCCTTACCCTGTGGATACTGAGGGGAAGGCTTTGAGACAGATTTGGCATATAGAATGATTAACTACTGTTCGCATATGTGAAAGCTCACAATGTTAGTGTTTTTGACAGGTCTCTACTACCCAAATATACCTTATGGTAATGTATAATTGTACAGCTGCTGTGTCTATGGACCCTGCTTCTGTTTCAGGAGCTATGCCTCACGACAATATCAAATGTTTCTCTAAATGTCTGAATTCAGCTTCAGAAAAAATAAAGGTTTATTCAACCCATCTGCTACGTAGGTCTCCACAAACATTTTGATGAAAGAGTGAGATTAGTTAAGCTAGTTTTCTAAGACTTTTCAGCCCTTGCCTCCCCCTTCAAATCTCTCAGACTCTCTTTCATACCCAAGAAACAAGAGGTGGCAAGAAGGGAACAAAAATAAAAAGAAAACTTTCCAAAAAAGGGACATTATACAATTTTAAAAGGGCTATGTCAGCATGTCTCCTTCCTTCCCATTTCCCTCCTGCTCCAAACTCTCAGAACATATCCCAACAAAATGGAGCTGTCCATTCCCCTTTCACAACAGATTGTGACAGACTCATGGCAGTAAAGGTGGCTCAGGGGTGATACAGCTGGCACTGGATAAAGATCCTCTTTTCAAGGGAGATCTTCCCCACCCTAGAAACAAAAAAAATTTTCCTCATTCTTCAACTTTCCTTACTCTTAACAGTTACAGAACCTGTGTAATTTTCACAAGGCCCAAAGGCTTCTATTCCAGAATGCTTTTTGTACCAAAGGATGGGCATTTTTTGGAGACCAGATTTAAATCTTACCTATTTCAAAAAGGGGGAATTCTAAGATTCCTGATGTTTGACTCAAAGTCTGTTATACCTTATTTAAAAAGGGAAGAGGGTGTCTGAACTTCCATGTCAGGGTCACAATTAGTTTTCTGCATTACCCTTTATTACCCAGACTGAATGTGTGCATTTTTCTTTTTTTATTTAAATGACTTAGCTCTGCAGAGTCTTCTCCCAGACATCAAGAGTTCTTAAAATGGATTTTAACTCTTCTGACCAATGGATTCCAGATAACATCAGGAATATTCTAAAAAGAGAATATGGCATGAAGCAGTCAAAGAGGTATTATAGACACTAAAGTTTCTGATGCAGGAAGAGGAGTTTTATTTGGGAACCTGTTCAGTTTCTGATTTCAGCCAGAGAGTTTCTCAGGATTCTGGGGTACATGGTACCCACAATTCTCATGATTTTTCCTACCAGGATGTACATAATAAAAATTCTATGGTCTCTAGAAAATACATGGACCAAACACTTACATAATTTAGATTTTCAGATGCACATCTTGGACTTTTTAGTCTCCAACAGTGCAGTTTCGTTTATACAAACAATTATGACTGCCCCATTTTTCCAACAATTTCCAAGTCAATGTGAAGTATTGATATCGCAAAATTTCCCTGGAGGGCAGTCCCTATGAGCATAAAGGTGCACAGGGATTCTTCAGACAGACCAAAACAAAACATTTTCAAACACCTGTACATGATCACAGTGGTGTACTGCATCAACAAGCTAGGGGTCACAAGGTCATATCCTCTATGGCAATATGAATGAGGGGGTGTTATGTACTGATCAGGTTATGGGAGGCACCTCGCAGAGATCTGTTGGTCTCTCTTCAGATCAGACATTCATTTTATTGCTTTCCAAATGAATGCTTCTTTATACATTCCACTAATAGGCAGTGGAACTCTAAAGATTCAGGACGACTCTCTAATAAAATATTTGTGGTGACCCCTTCAGGCCCCAACAAGAGTGGTGAGACTGTATGAGAGAGCAGGCGAGAGAAAGAGAGAGAGACTGTGACAGAAACATATATAGAGAAACTAGAGAAAAAGACAAGCACCCAGAGTGAAAGAGTAGAGAGGCATATGAGGTATGCTGAAAGACTGCGAGAAAGAGACTAGAGAAATTTGTGAGAATATGTGCAAGAGACTAGACTTAGAGAGACTACTGTGTGACAGAGAAAGACTAGAGAGACAGAGAGAATAGAAAGTCCCGATATACCAGGGACTAGAGATACTGTGTATTAGAGAGACACTGGTGAGACTGCGCGTGCGAGAGACAGACATACAGACAGAAAGATTGCAAAAATGGTGTGCGAGACACTAAAAAAAAGTAGGAGGGGAAAAATGTACTACAGATACTACTTGTCTGTAAGTGACTAGAGAAACAGATGTGCGAGAGAGAGCGAGCACAAGCGCATGCGAGAGACAGCGTGTGACAGAGCACGTGAGAGCGAGCGAGAGAGAGAGCAAGTGAGCGAGTGAGAGAGCGAGTGTGCGAGCGAGAGTGCGAGCGAGAGTGCGAGAGAGAGAAAGAGCGAGTGAGACAGCGAGTGTGCGAGAGAGAAAGAGCGAGTGTGCGAGAGCGAGCGAGCGCGAGAGAGTGAGCAAGAGTGAGTGCACGTGAGAGCAAGAGAGCGAGCAAGAGAGCGAGAGAGTGAGTGCACGTGAGAGCAAGAGAGCGAGCAAGAGAGCGAGAAAGCAAATGTGTGAGCGTGCGAGAGTGCGAAAGAGCTCGTGTGCAAATGAGCACGAGTGTGCGAGAGGGAGCGCGAGTGTGCGAGAGGGAGCGCGAGTGTGCGAGAGGGAGCGCGAGTGTGCGAGAGGGAGCGCGTGACCGAGTGTGCGCTAGGGAGCGTGACCGAGTGTGCGCTAGGGAGCGCGAGTGTGCGCTAGGGAGCGCGTGACCGAGTGTGCGCTAGGGAGCGCGTGACCGAGTGTGCGCTAGGGAGCGCGTGACCGAGTGTGCGCTAGGGAGCGCATGACCGAGTGTGCTAGGGAGCGCATGACCGAGTGTGCTATGACCGAGTGTGCTAGGGAGCGCGTGCGGAAGCCTTGGCGTCGGCGTCGCAGTGAGAGCACGAGCATGCAAAAGTGAGAGAGTGCGAGCGTGAGAGTGTGTGTGAGAGAAAGTGTGAGAGTGTGAGACAGCGAGTGCGTGCGAGAGAGAGCGAATGAGACAGAGAAAGTGAGAGAGAGAGAGACAGAGTGTGAGAGCGAGTGTGTGCGAGAGAGCGCGAATGAGACAGAGAGAGAGACTGAGTGCATGTGTGGAGAAAGCTACAACATGCATGCCTGACATGGACAGACATCTAGGGTGTACACAGTCAGTGCAGTACATACAACTGAGGAGTACATCGAGGTGTGTGTGGGGGGGCTGTAATGGGTAGAACTATAGTCTGACAGAAACAAGGTGAAATACAATAACTGTAGCTTCTTATGCATGTATTTATTCAAATGATTACAATCACTCATCTGAGATCTACAGAGTAAAAGTGGCTGTAACTAGTGAGTGCATCCGTATGTGTGCACCCAGTAAAAAGAAGTTATGTCTTACCATAACGTTACATCTGTATTGTTGATCCTCGTTTAGTCATTACGTGTGGGTATCTGTTCCGACCTCGGAACAGAGCCGGCCATCTTCCAAGCTCACATCAGCTACAAACTCTCGAGCTAAAACTCTTACCCAGAATTCCCCCCTCTCCCTGTTACCTCAGAGTTTGCAAGTCAAAAGAAGGTAGAGGCTACCTTTGGTCAAATGACCTAACAGAACCCGATAGTGAGATCCACTAGAAGCCACAGGAGGGGGAAGAAGGGAGGGTCATAATGACTGAACGAGGATCAACAATACAGATGGCACATTATGGTAAGACATAACTTCTTTATCTGATATTGTTAAATCCTCGTTCATTCCTTACGCGTGGGACAGAGTCCCCAACTACCTTTATTCCTGGGAGATTCTCATGGAAGGACATTCCTGAGCACCATAGAACCAAAAGACGCTCTCCCCCTGGAGGCCAAATCCAATTTGTAATGATTGATGAAGGTATAAGGAGTAGCCCAAGTTGCAGCTGCACAAATGTCATGTAAAGAGGCTCTGGCATGGAAGGCAGCAGAAGTTGCCACCGACCTTGTAGAATGAGCCTTTATGGTAGTAGACAATGGAATATTACATGGTCTATAAATGAAGATCACGCAGTCAACCATTTAGCCAATGTGACCTTAACAGCATATCCTAATCTAAGGCCAGAATAGGCCAAAAATAACTGGTCTGACTTACGAGAAGCCTTAGTCCTGTTCCAAGTAGAAGCTAATTTGCCTGTGAATATCTAGGCTATGCAGGCAAACCTCTGTTTGAATGATTGGTGAAGAAAAAGTACAGTTTTGTACCTACCATAAATGTAGATGTTTGAGTGTATACCCTGCTGCAGTCATCACACTTGGGTTATCCCGTCGTCAGGCGGTCCCGCAGTCGGCCCGAATTCCAAAGTCTTGGTCCGGCGTTGGTTGCTGTCGCTTCTTCCCTGACGTCAGTGCGCCAGGGGTATACAAGAGGCATCAGATGCCATTTTCTTCAGTTTTTCTTGCCCCAGATGTCAGGTGCCCCCAACAGGTAGGCAATATATATATATATTGCTATATAAAAATGTACATATAAAAATAAAACAATACCTTCAGGCACAAGCAAATACACCACAGAGGTTGTATAGAATAGAAAGGTATAGATAAGTCCAGCTAGTTCAGAGGAGATGGAGGGAGGGTAACTTGGTCTGCACTAGGGTATACACTCGAACATCTACATTTATGATAGGTACAAAACTGTACTATGTTCATTGTGTTACCCTGCTGCAGTCATCACACTTGGGTTGAATCCCAAAGCTAAGGATGGGAGGTGGAGTCAAACAGGGCTAGAGGAGGCTAGAAGGCCCTGCAAACCTGCAGTGGCGAAGCCAGCTCTAGTCTTAGAGTAAAGTGATAAGTGATGGTGTTTGGTGAAGGTGTGTACTGAACTCCAAGTTGCAGCTTCCAGAATATCCTTGGTTGGTACCCCCCCTGAGGAAGGCAGTAGATGTAGCAGCTGCCCTGGTGGAGTGGGGCCTTATGCTTGTAGGAACTGGTTTTCCATGATGGGTGTAGCAAAAACGTATGCAATGCCCTATCCATTTGGAAATCATCTGTTTTGAGATCGCCTTACCCTGTGATGCTGTAGTGTAGGATACAAAAAGCTGGTCAGATTTTCTGAAAACCTTAGTTTTATCCAAGTAGTAATGTAGTTGCCTGTGAATGTCCAAGGAGTGCAGGAGTGTTTCTCCTTTGTTCGGTGGATTTGGGAAGAAGGTAGGTAAAATGGATGGTTTGATTTAGAGCCACACTGGATACCACCTTTGGCATAAAGGAGGGGTTAGTTCGTAGAGAAAAGTACAGTTGTGTACACTTACCATAAATGTAGATGTTAGAGTGTCTTCTCTATTGCAGTCATGACTGTAGGGTTCTCCCTTGCCGGCAGGCGGTCCTCGGTTGGCCAGAATCCCAAAGTCTGGGTCCGGCGTCAGCTGCTCGGCCATGCTCCCTGACGTCAGAGTGCCAGGAGTACAAAGCTGACAGCCGACGCCACGTTCTCCAGTTTTTCTTGCCCCAGATGTCAGGAGTTCCAAAATGAGTAAGATCCCATACCCTTTGCAAATACACCTCAAAAGAAGGGTGAAGAAGGGAACCACACAAAAGAAAAAATAAGAGGGGACAGGAGGGAGGGCAACCCAGACTGCAACAGTGAAGACACTCTAACATCTACATTTATGGTAAGTGTACACAACTGTACTATGTTCATCGTGTTTCACTGTTGCAGTCATGACTGTAGGGTTGAATCCCAAAGCAGAATAAAAGGGAGGTGGTCAAAGTAGAGGGGGCGGCTAAAAGGCCCTGCAAGACAGCAGAAGCAAAGCCTGCCCTAGACTTAGAGTACAGAGGTAGATTGTAGTGCTTGGAAAAAGTATGCACTGAACTCAAAGTAGCAGCTTCCAAAATGTCTTTGGTAGGAACTCCCTTGAGGAAAGCAGCTGAAGTGGCAGCAGCTCTGGTAGAGCGAGTCCTTGTACTCCCTGGGATTTGCTTTCCATGGTGTGAACAGCAAAATCTGATTCCATGAGCAATCCATTTAGAAATGGTCTATTTTGAAATGGCTTTACCTTGGGAACTTGAAGCATAAGGAAAGTACAGTTTTGTACCTACCATAAATGTAGATGTTCGAAGATCCACATTGCTGCAGTCCTAACACTTGGGTAGTCCGCTGTCCCTCGGTCGGCCCGAATATCAGAGTATAAGGCTGACGTCGGTCAGGGCGCATTTGACTGACATCAGAACGTCAGGGTACAAATGCGCATGACCGACGTCATATCCTCAGTCTTTTCTTGCCCCAGATGTCAGAAGACCCTAAAGAAAAAGGTCAAAACCCATAGGCAACAGCCAAACAACCAACCAGCCTAACATCAAGAATATGTACAATATATACAAAAAACACAATATATCTCAGATGGATAACCCAACACACACAACCACCCCAAACTACAGAGGGGAAGGAGGGAGGGTAAATTGGACTGCAGCAATGTGGATCTTCGAACATCTACATTTATGGTAGGTACAAAACTGTACTATGTTCTTCATCTCACATTGCTGCAGTCCTAACACTTGGGTAGAATCCCAAAGCAGAGGTAAGGGAGGATGGCTAAACTATAAAGAAGCAGGAGCTGCCAGAATGCCCTGCAACACAGCAGTGGCAAACCCCGCCCTGGATTTAGAGTACAATGGAAGGTGGTAATGCCTAGAGAAGGTATGCACTGAACTCCAAGTGGCTGCCTCCAAAATATCCTTAGTTGCCACCCCCCTCAAAAAAGCTGTTGAAGTGGCAGTAGCCCTAGTGGAATGAGGCCTAATCCCAGCTGGAATCTCTTTGCCATGATGGGAATAACAGAAAGCAATGCAAAAGCCAATCCACTTAGAAATAGTTTGTTTTGACAGGGGCCTGCCCTGAGAGCACAAAGCAAAAGAAACTAATAACTGCTGAGATTGCCTGAACCCTTTGGTTCTGTCCAAATAATATCGCAACTGCCTGTGTACATCTAAAGTGTGCAAAATCTTTTCCCCTTTATTTTGGGGATTTGCATAAAAAGTAGGCAAATGAATAGTTTGGTTTAAAGCCACACTAGAAACCACTTTAGGCATAAAGGAGGGATTAGTACGTAAAGATACCCTATCCTTATGGAAAATTAAGAAAGGCTCAACTGCCATAAGGGCCTGCAATTCAGAAACCCTTCTTGCAGAGGTAATGGCCAACAAAAAAGCAGTCTTCCATGACAAATATTTCAACTCAGCAGTAGCTGCAGGCTCAAAAGGTTGTAGAGTGAGTTTCTCCAACACAAAATTGAGATCCCAAGCAGGAGTAGGAGCCCTTGTGGGGTCTTATATTCTTTGCCCCTCTAAGAAATTGCTTGAACAAAGGATGAGAAAACAATGGTGGGTCACAGTCGTAGTGAGCTGAAATTGCTGCAGCATGAATCTTAATAGAAGAGAAGGACAAACCTTTGTCCAATAACTCAGTAAGATATTGAAGAGCCACACTTAAATCAGGCTCAGAAACATCCAAATCCTTAGCTGCACTCCAAAACAAAAATCTCTTCCATTTATCTGCGTACACTTTCCTTGTACTAGGCCTTCTAGCTTCCAAAATCACATTCAAAACTTGTTGTGGAAGTTGAGACCCTCTATGGTTTAAAACAGAATATGCCAGGCTGTTAGATGAAGAGAGTGAAGTTTGACATTGAGCAAATGACTGTCCTCCTGGGACAACAGATGTGGAATCAAAGGCAAAGGCCATGGAGGCTTCCACACCAGACTTCTCAGTAATGGGTACCAGTGCTGCCGAGGCCAATCTGGAGCTATCAAAATCATCCTTGGCTTGTCCTGTCTGACCTTCAGAAGTACCTTTGGGAGGAGAGGCAGAGGTGGAAAGGCATACACATGAAGATTTTTCCAACTGAAAGAAAGAGCATCCACTTTCCAGGCTGTGGGATGAAACCTCTTTGTGCAAAACTTTGGCAGCTGATGGTTTAGTGGAGAAGCGAACAGATCTATGTCTGGAGTTCCCCAGGACACTGTCAATTTCTGAAATACATGAAGATCCAGTTTCCACTCGTGGGGATCCATGATTTGTCTGCTTAACACATCTGCTAAGGAGTTCTGTGCTCCTGGCAGAAACCTTGCCTGAAGATTTAGTTGTAAACTGAGAGCAGTCTCCCACAAAATCATTGCTTGCCTGCATAGAGGATAAGAATGTGTTCCCCCTTGCTTGTTGATGTACCACATGACAGTTGTGTTGTCTGTTGGAATCAACACCTGCCCTGGAAGAAGTAAATCCTTGAAAGCTATTAATGCAAACTGGACTGCTAACATCTCCTTCAAGTTGATATGTAGACGCTGTAGTCTGACAGGCCACTTGTCTTGTATCCACTTTCCGTTTAGATGAGCTCCCCAAGCTTTGTCCGAGGCATCTGTCGTTAAAATTTGACTCGCCTCTGGCCGGGTCACAGAGAGTCCCTTGTTTAGGTGACATTCCTGAGCCCACCACAAAAATTCCTTTTGAATGCAAGGTATTATTGGAATGACAGTGTCCAGATCCTGGCAGTGCTGTGTCCATACATTCTTGAGATACCATTGCAACTTCCTCATATGCAGTTTGGCATTGGGAAGCACCAGAATACAAGATGCCATGAACCCTAAGGCTTGAAGGACTGTCCTTGCAGTCAGCCCGGACTGAAGAGATAGATGATGGAAGTAAAGGGAAAGATTCTTTTGTTTGTCCGGGGTTAGAAAGGCCATCTGGGATGCTGTATTCAGTCTTACACCCAGAAAGCAAATGTCTTGAGAGGGTACTAGACTGGACTTTATTTCGTTCACAGAATACCCCAGGCATCTTAGCACTGCTATCACATATTCCAAATGACGAAGAAGCTCTTCCCTTCCTTGAGCCAGAATCAGGCAATCGTCCAGATAAGGATAGATTTGTATTCCTTTCAGCCTGAAGAAAGCTATCACTGGAGCCAGAACTTTCGTAAATACTCTGGGCGCAGTAGATAAGCCAAAGAGCAATGCAGAGAACTGATAGTGAGAATTCCCAGTCCGAAAACGCAGATACTTCCTGCAACTTAGTCTGATAGGAACATGAAGGTATGCCTCTGAGATCCAAAGTTACCATCCAGTGATCCTTGCCCAGCAGAGGTAAAAGTTGTTGTAACGTCAACATCTTGAACTTGGGAATGTCCAGATAAGTGTTGAGGATAGATAAATCCAAAATTGGTCTCCACGTGTTCCCCTTTTTTGGTACAAGGAACAGGCGAGAATAAAATCCTAGGCCTCTTTCTGGCACAGGAACCGGTTGTATGGCCCCTATTTGGAGTAACAGAGAAATTTGCTTGTGAGCCTCTATCCTTTGTTGAGGAGGAATGTCTGGCATGCCCTTGAAAGGAGGCAAGGTATGGAAATAAAACCTGTAACCGTGATGTATGATGTCCAAAAACCCATCTGTCTTGGGTAATCAACCTCCAATTTTCTTCGAAAAGTGCCAACCTTCCTCCCAAAGGTGCTGCCAGGCGAGAAGGTTCTGGCAGCTGAAAAGTTAGGTCATCGGGTTTGTTTCCGAAAGGACTGACCCCTGCCCTCACCTGAAGACTGTGCAGGAGAACTCCCTGTCCTTGGCCTGAAAGAGCCCTGACCTCTGCCCCTGCCACGTCTAGATCTACCCCTAGACTGGGAATCATAAGAAGGATAAGTCCACCCCTTAGTAGGCCAATTTCTACTAAACTTCGGAGGCTGAACCTGCAAAAATTCTTTAACAGTCTGCATAAACTTAGCCTTGTCTTCCATTTTCTTTAAAACTGCCTCCACAGGAGAACCAAACAAGACATCAGATTGCAAAGGGGCATCCAAAATCCTAGTTTTAACATGGTCAGATAAATTTTGATCCTGCAGCCAGGCATGCCTGCGAAGAACTGACCCAGTGGCAGCCACCCTGGACGAGGCCTGTACAGCATCAAAACCACATTGCAAAGAGTGCTTACCCACCTGCTCAGAAACATGCACTAAATCTTGTAATTCTTTACAATCAATACCTTCTGCCAGAGCATCAACCTTAGATTTCAACTGTGAAAGGAGATAATTTTGATATTTCAACATGTGAAACTGACAATTCAAAGCTCTCATGGCTAGAGTGGAAGAAGTATAAACTTTCTTTCCCCATCTATCCAAGGCCCTGGCCTCTTTATCTGCAGGAACCGGATTCTAGGCCTTAACACCCTTAGGCCCCTGGCTAACAGTTTCAGGGTCTGCCCTAGGACTCTTAAAAAGATACTTATGAGCTTCAGGTACCCTGTAATACCTATCAAGTTTAACAGGAGCAGGAGGCAAAGAATCAGGATTAAGAGAAGCCTCTGCAAATACATCTTCCACCACATTTAGAACAGGAGGTATAGCCAAAGGCCTATGCTGGGGTAAAAACAAAAATTCCCTAAGCCTTTTCCTGGAATCAGAGAAGTCCTGACCTTCCCATTTAAAATGCTCTCTCATGGAGTGAAGGGTCTCTGAAAAAGAAAAATCCTCAGGAGGAGAAGCTGAAGGAGTAGAATCATCCACATCAGAATCAGAATAATGAGCATACTCCTGCAAGTCTTCAGCCGAAGACTCAGACACATCCGAAGCCTGCTCCCAATCCCCCAACACTGGTTCCATCCTAGGCCTTTTATCAGGAGGGGGCATAGAGCCCCTAATTAAGGTAATTAAATCTTCTGCCATTTTAAGCATGTGCTTCTTGGGCACAGAACCTGAAGAACTAGGAGTGACACCCACAGAAGCTAAACTAGATCTGCCTCTAGGAGAAGCCTTGGAAGCAGAAAGAGAGGGCCTAGACCCCTTAGGAAGGGAGGGGAGGACAGCAATCTGAGAAGCCCCTACAGCCTGACCTGCCTCCTGGGAGGCCACATCCTGTAAAATCAAAGTTTCCCCCTGAGACTCCAGAGAGGCCTCCGTCGGAACCACCGGTTCCGCTGACGCCTCTAAAGAACCGGCGTCCGGTTCGGACGACTCCTCTAACCTAGGTTTAACTGCCTTGTCCTTGCGCTTCTTAGAGGAAGCGCGTGGAGCATCCGACGGCATTTTGTAATTGCACCGCCTCCCAAAGACCAACCTGGCACAATCCAACCTCCGCTTTATAGTGCGTTTATTGAACCTAGCACAAAAGCGGCACCCAACAACGTCATGCTCAGGTCCCAAACAAGGTATACACAAATTATGGTAATCCCTATGCGGTATCTGTTTCCCACAAGAAATACAGTTATTCACTTTTTCTGACATCCGGTAAACCACTGAGGCAAGAAAAAACCAAAATATTCCCCAACGGGGTACTTAACCAACTCTGACTTCGGTCTGAAACTCCGAATGCGAAAAATTTCAGAACGCCGAACGGCACTTGCAACACTGCTTCTGCATCGGACCATGCGGCAAAAAAGACTGAGGATATGACGTCGGTCATGCGCATTTGTACCCTGACGTTCTGATGTCAGTCAAATGCGCCCTGACCGACGTCAGCCTTATACTCTGATATTCGGGCCGACCGAGGGACAGCGGACTACCCAAGTGTTAGGACTGCAGCAATGTGAGATGAAGAACATCAAACATTTGCTCCGATTTCCTAATGTCCTTGGTTCTGTCCAGGTAAAAACGTAGTTGTCTGTGTACATCCAAGGAATGCAACATCCTTTCCCCCTTATTTTGAGGACTGGGGAAAAAAGTTGGCAAGTGAATAGTTTGATTTAAAGCCACTTTGGAAACCACCTTAGGCATGAAAGTAGGATTAGTCCTCAAAGACACCCTGTCTTGATGAAAAATAATATAAGGTTCCACAGCCATGAGAGCTTGCAACTCCGAAACTCTCCTGGCAGAGGTAAGAGCTAACAGGATGGCTGTCTTCCAAGATAAAAACTTGATGTCAGATGTGGCAGCAGGCTCAAAATAAGGTAAGGTGAGTTTTTCCAAAACATAGTTGAGATCCCAAGCAGGAATGGGTGGAGATCTAGGGGGCCTTAAGTTCTTAGCTCCTCTGAGAAACTGTCTCATGAGCTGATGGGAAAAGATTGGAGGGTCTGTATTATAATGAGCAAAAATAGCAGAGGCATGGATCTTTATGGAAGAGAGAGAGACCCTTATGTAAGAGGTCCGTCAGGTAAAGTAAAATCAGAGGAATGTTAGGAATAAGAGGATCTGAATCCTGAGCCTGCATCCAGGAGCAAAATCTTTTCCATTTTCCTGCGTAAGATTTTCTAGTGCTAGGACGTCTGGCTTCTAAAATGACATCCATAACCTGCTTGGGTAGTACAGAATGAATCAGAGACCCTGGATTAATCAGGCCGCCAGGCTGAGAGTTTGGACATGGGAGTGCAGAACCTGACCCTGGTGTTGGGACAGAAGGTTCGGAATCTGCGGTAATATCCAAGGGGGCTCCAGACAAAGGTTTTTCAGTGTTGGATACCAAAACTGTCGAGGCCAATTTGGGGCCAGCAAAATCATCATCTTGGGATTGTCCTGTTTGATCTTTAATAACACCCGTGGAAGAAGAGGTAAAGGTGGGAAGGCATACCCAGAGAGGTTTCTCCAACTGAATGATAGTGCATCCACTTTCCAAGCTAGTTCGTGGAATGTCCTGGTGCAAAAAATCTGTAGTTGATGATTGAGGTGGGATGCAAAGAGATCTATGTGAGGACATCCGCAGACTGCTGTAATCATCCTGAATATTTCGGTATCCAGCATCCATTCGTGTGGGTCCGACAGGTTTCTGCTCAGACTGTCTGCCAGGAAGTTTTGCTTCCCTAGTAGAAACTGAGCTTGAAGGTCCAGTTTGCAAGCTAGAGCTGTGTTCCATAGATTCATGACTAGTCTGCAATGGGGATAGGAATGAGATCCCCCCCTTGCTTGTTTATGTACCACATAACTGTGGTGTTGTCTGTCCATATCAGTAGCTGTCCTGGTTGTAGAAGATTCCTGAAAGCCCATAGAGCGTTCTGAACGGCTAACATTTCCTTTAAATTGATATGCAGGTGCTTCTGATCCTTTGTCCAAAGGCCCTGCAGACAGTTGCCCTGAAAATGGGCTCCCCATGCACAATCTGAAGCGTCCGTGGTTAGTATCTGAGTGGCTGGAGGCAGACTGAAAGGTTTTCCTATGTTTAGAGTACATGCCTTGGACCACCAAAGGAATTCCTTTTGAAGACAAGGCAGGACGGTGATCTGTATGTCTAAACTGTGGCAATGCTGAGACCATACACTTTTTAGGTACCACTGTATTTTCCTCATATGTAGTCTTGCATATGGTACGAGAAGGATGCAGAAGGCCATGTAACCCAAAGCCTGCAGGAATTTCCTTGCAGATAGCCGAGTTAAAGTTGCCAAGGTTTTGAAAGTTGAAGCCAGCTGTAATTGTTTTTCGGATGTCAGAAATGCCATCTGGGTTGTTGTGTTTAGAAGAGCACCCAGAAAGGTGATCTGTTGTGAGGGTATCAAATTTGACTGTTTACAGTGAATCCCAGGAACTTCAGAAGATTTTGAACAAATTCTAGATGCTGGAGTAAGACATCCTTGCTGTCTGCCTGAATAAGACAGTCATCCAGATAAGGGTAAATTTTAATTCACTTGAGTCTGCAATAAGCTACTACTGGAGCCAGGCATTTGGTGAAGACCCTGGGCGCAGTAGATAATCCAAAGGGCAGTGCAGAGAATTGATAGTGCCTCGATCCGGCCTTGAACCTGAAGTATTTTCTGCATTCCTGCCTGATGGGAATGTGTAAATATGCCTCCTTTAAATCCAGAGTTACCATCCATGCATTTCTGGTCAGCATTGGAAGTAGCTGCTGCAGAGTAAGCATCTTGAATTTTGGTATTTCGAGAAAAGTGTTCAAGACTGACAGATCCAGAATGGGTCTCCATGAATTTTGCTTTCTGGGGACTAAAAAGAGCCGAGTAAAAACCTTGTCCCATCTCTGAAAGCGGAACCAGTTCTATGGCTTTCATAGCCAAGAGAGTTTCCACCTGGTTTAAGGCCTCTAACCGTTGATGTTTTGGAAGATCCGGCCATCCGCTTGGTCTTGGTAAGGTATAAAAATGGAATTTGTAACCTCTTGAAACCACATCCAGAACCCACTTGTCTTGGGTTATAGGAGTCCAATTTAGGTGAAAAAGCGAATGTTTTCCTCCGAGAGGGGCTACCAGGCAAGAAGTTCCTGCAGCCCAACCGAGGGAGTCATTGAGCCTGTTTTCTATGAGCTTGCGACCTGTCCTCTCCTCCCCAAGGGGTGGAAGCAGCCCACTGTCTTGGTCTACAAGAAGCTTGCGTTTGAGGCCTTCCGCGGGAGCGTCTGTATCTACCCCTCTGAGGCCTGTCTGAATTGGGAAAGGACCAATTTTTAGTAGGCCAATTCCTACTAAATCTGGGAGGCTGTACTTGCAAGAAATCTTTAACCGTTTGCATGGATCTTGCCTTGTCCTCCATCTTCTTAATCACCTCTTCAGCCTTAGGTCCAAACAAAACATTATGCTCAACAGGAGCATCCAATAACTTAGCTTTTACTTGATCTGGCAAGTTTTGTTCCTTTAACCAAGCATGCCTTCTAATGACTGTGCCAGAGGCAGCAGCCCTACAAGAAGCCTCCAAGGCATCAAATCCAGTGTAAACCATGCTTCCCAACTTGTTCAGTGGCATGCATTAAATCATGTAATTCCTTATCTGCACAGGCGGAAATGGAAGTTAGCTTTTGTTTCAAAACAGACAGAAGAAATTGCTGGTATTTCAGCATATGAAATTGACAGTTTAAAGCCCTAATAGATAAAGTAGCAGAAGTGTACACTTTTTTGCCCCATCTTTCTAAAGATCTGGAATCCTTCTCAGTGGGAATGGGGTTTTTAGCAGTAGCGGCCTTAACCCCCTTAGGACCCTGAAAAACGGTTTCAGGATCAGCAGTAGGATTCTTGTATAAAAACTGGTGGGAATCAGGAACCCTATAATATCTGTCTGGCTTAACAGGAGCAGGAGGAAGAGAGTCAGGAGTTAAGTTAGCCTCCGAAAAAGCATCATCCACAATATCCAAAATAGGGGGGATAGCCAGGGGTCTATGCTGGGGAAGAAGAAGAAAACCCCCAAGTCTTTTCTTAGATTCTGAGTACTCCTGTCCTTCCCAGTGAAAATGTTCCCTCATTTCATGTAAAGTTTCCCCAAAAGAGAAATCCTCAGGGAGAGAAGCTGAAGGAATGGATTCCTCAGCATCAGAATCCTCATAAGGAGGGAAAGAATATTCCTGGTCAGAAGAAGAAACTGAAGAAACAGAAGCCTGATCAGAGGAGTCGTAATACACTTCCTGCCTTGGCCTTTTATCTGGAGGGGGATGTGAACCCCTAATCATAGTAAGTCCTCCGCCATCTTAAGTAATTGTTTCTGAGACTTGGGTGCCAGATCAGAAGAGGCCTGGGCTGTAGTCTTTGATTTGGAAGGAGTCTTTGCCTTTGTCTTTGCCTTTATCAGAAGATGAGTAGGCCTGAAAACCCCTTCGGAAGCCGGTACCTGCACAGCGGCTCCGGACCCATCCGAAGGAGCGTTGTCCGAAGGTCCTGCAACAGAAATAATCAAAGGCCTAGTTGGCTCCTCGTGGGAGTCCGTTTCGGCCATCGGTTCCGAAATGGCCGACGACAGGGGCTGCAAAAGGGCCTCACTGACGACGGCTCTGCTTGTACAGCACCGTCCGATTTGGACCTCCGAGGCCTGTCTTTATCCTTGCGTCGTTTGCGAACTCCAATAGCCGGAATCGAATCAGACAACATTTTGTAATTAAAACGCCTACTGAAGTAATGAAATGCAAAATCGTACCTTCGTTTAATCGTACGTTGATTGAATCTAGCACAAAACCGACAACTAGCTACATCGTGGTCAGGGCCTAAGCAAGGAATACAGTAAGAATGAAAATCCTTATGAGGTATTTGCTTCCCACAAGAAATACAACTATTAACTTTTTCTGACATCGGACTGGAGCAAGAAAAAAGTTTCCCCTACGGGGTACTTAGCTTTGAGTAGGAGAAGAAAGTCTTCGGACTGAAGTACGTTTAGAAAAAATTGTCAGGAGTCAGCCAACCAACAAATGCAAACTGCTATCACCGCACGGCAAGACAGACAGGAGAACATGGCGTCGGCTGTCAGCTTTGTATTCCTGGCGCTCTGACGTCAGGGAGCATGGCAAAGCAGGCAATGCCAGACCCAGACTTTGGGATTCTGGCCGACCAAGGACTGCCTGCTGGCAAGGGAGAAAGTACAGTTGTGTACACCTACCATAAATGTAGATGTTAGAGTGTCTTCACTGTTGCAGTCATAACTGTAGGGTGATCCTGCCGGCGGGCAGCCCGAGGTCGGCCAGAATCCCAAAGTCTGGGTCCGGCGTCGGCTGTACCAGCAAGCACCCTGACATCAGAACGCAGGGATATAAAGCTGACAGCCGACGCCATCTTCTCCAGTCTTTCTTGCCACAGATGTCAGAAGTCCCCCAAAATAACCAAAAGGTGTCCAAAAAGGAAACAAATACACCACAAAAGAAAAGGAAGATAAGAGGGGATAGGTGGGAGGGAAACACAGACTGCAACAGTGAAGACACTAACATCTACATTTATGGTAGGTGTACACAACTGTACTATGTTCTTCGTGTTTCACTGTTGCAGTCATAACTGTAGGGTGGAATCCCAAAGCTGTGATGAGGGAGGAGGTTATGCAGAAGGGGCAGCCAGAAGACCCTGCAAGATTGCAGAGGCAAAACCTGCCCTAGACTTAGAATACAAGGGGAGATTGTAGTGCTTAGAGAAAGTATGCACTGAACTCCAAGTGGCAGCTTCCAAAATGTCCTTGGTAGGAACCCCTCTGAGAAAAGCTGCTGAAGTGGCAGCTGCTCTAGTAGAATGGCTCCTAACAGTACCTGGAACTTGTTTCCCAAAGTGAGAGTAACAAAACCTTATCCCATGAGCAATCCATTTGGAAATAGTTTGTTTAGAGATAGCTTTGCCTAGAGAACTAGAGGCATAAGAGATAAGCAACTGATCAGATCTTCTGAAATCTTTAGTTCTATCCAGGTAAAACCTTAGTTGTCTGTGCACGTCCAATGAATGCAAAATCCTTTCCCCTTTGTTTTGAGGATTTGGAAAGAAAGTAGGAAGGTGAATAGTCTGATTTAAAGCTACCTTAGAAATCACCTTAGGCATAAATGTAGGACTGGTCCTCAAGACAACTCTGTCTTGGTGGAAAATAAGCTATGGTTCCACAGCCATGAGAGCTTGCAACTCAGAAACCCGTCTGGCAGAAGTCAAAGCTAATAAAATAGCTGTCTTCCAGAAAAGAAACTTGATATCCGAAGCAGCCGCAGGCTCAAAGGGGGATAAAGTTAGCTTTTCCAAAACATAATTAAGATCCCAAGCAGGAACAGGAGGAGATCTGGGAGATCTTAAATTCTTAGCCCCTCTCAAGAATTGTCTCACCAGCTGGTGAGAAAAAATGGGGGGATCAGTGTTGTAATGAGCCGAGATAGCGGAAGCATGGATTTTAATGGAAGAAAAGGAGAGGCCTTTAAGAAAAAGGTCTGAAAGGTAAAGTAGAATGGAAGAAATGTCAGGCAAAAGAGGATTAGAACCTCGGTCCCACATCCAAATACAAAATCTTTTCCATTTAGAAGCATAGGATTTTCTAGTGCTAGGGTGCCTAGCTTCTAAGAGAACATCCAAAACTTGTTTGGGAAAGGAAGAAGGAATCAAAGGCCCTTGTAAAGCCAAGCTGCCAGGCAAAGAGTCTTGATTTGAGAGTGAAAAATCTGACCCTGATGCTGGGACAGAAGTGAAGGAAACAGAGGCAGAATCCATGGAGGTTCCAAGAATAGGTGTCTTAAAGTTGGATACCAAAACTGCAGAGGCCAATTTGGAGCTATCAGAATGAAAATCTTGGGTTTGTCCTGTTGTATTTTCAGTAACACCCGAGGCAGAAGAGGAAGAGGAGGGAAGGCATATCCCAAAAGATTCCTCCAGCTGAAAGACAGGGCATCCACTTTCCAAGCTGCTTTGTGGAAGGACCTGGTGCAAAAGAGAGGCAGCTAATGGTTGAGATGAGATGCAAACAGATCTAATCTGAGGGACTCCCCAAACTGCTATAATCCTGCTGAATATGTTTGGGTCCAGCATCCATTCGTGAGGATCCAAAAGATTTCTGCTTAGGCTGTCTGCTAAGAGATTCTGTTTTCCTGGAATGAATTGAGCTTGTAGATGCAGATTTAGATTTAGAGCTGTGTCCCATAGACTCATGGCTAGTCTGCAAAGGAGGTAGGAGTGAGAGCCCCCTTGCTTGTTTATGTACCACATGACTGTGGTACTGTCTGTGCGAATCAAAAGATGGCCTGGTTGCAGAAGACTCTGGAAGGCTAGAAGAGCACTTTGGACTGCCAACATTTCCTTCAAGTTGATGTGCCAGGTAAGATGCTTCTTTGTCCAGTAGCCTTGCTGGCAATTGTTTAGGTAATGAGCTCCCTAAGCATAATCCGAGGCGTCTGTGGTTATGATTTGAGCAGGATGAGGTAGACGAAAGGGATTCCCTTCGTTTGAAGCACAAGCCCTGGACCACCAAAGGAACTCCTTTTGGAGGCAGAGAATCAGAGGTATCATAGTTTCCAGGCTGTGGTAATGCTGAGACCATACACTCTTTAGGTACCATTGAAGTTTTCTCATATGAAGCCTTGCATTTGGAATCAACAGGATGCAAGAAGCCATGTAGCCCAAAGCCTGCAGGAATTTCCTTGCAGTGAGCTGAGTTAAAGTGGCCAAGGTCTTGAAAATTGATGCCAGCTGTACCTGTTTTTCTGGAGTAAGGAAGGCCCTTTTGTAAGCTTGTGTCTAGAAGAGCTCCCAAAAAGATCATTTGTTGAGAGGGGATCAAATGTGACTGTGTTCACTGAGAATCCCAGTAGTAGGAGAAGATGCTGAACAAACTGCAGATGTTGAAGTAAAAGATCCTTGCTGTCTGCCTGAATAAGGCAGTCGTCCAGGTAGGGGTAAATTTGAATTCCTTGGAGTCTGCAATAAGCTACTACTGGAGCCAGACACTTGGTAAAGACTCTGGGCGCAGTAGATAAGCCAAAGGGCAGTACAGAGAATTGATAGTGTCTCGAACCTGCCTTGAATCTGAGGTATTTTCTGCGTTCTTGTCTGATGGGAATGTGTAAATAGGCTTCCTTTAAGTCCAATGTCACCATTCAAGCATCCTGGGAGAGCATGGGAAGAAGTTGTTGCAGAGTAAGCATCTTGAATTTTGGAATCTCCAGAAATGTATTTAACACTGAGAGGTCCAGAATAGGTCTCCATGAGCTTTGTTTCCTTAGGACCAGAAAAAGTCTGGAGTAAAAACCTTTTCCCATCTCGAAGTGGAACAGGTTCTATGGCTTTCATGGCCAATAAGGCGTCCACTTGATTTAAGGCCTCTGACCATTGATGTTTTGGCAGATCCGGCCAGCCTGAAGACCTTGGCAGAGTATGAAAGTGGAATTTGTAGCCTCTTAAAATCACGTCTAAAACCCATTTGTCCTGGGTAATATGAGTCCAATTTTGGTAGAAAAGAGAAAGTTTTCCTCCGAGGGGGGCTTCCAGGCAAGGAGGACCTGTAGCCCAACGGAGTGAGTCATTGGGTCTGCTTCTTTTGAGATTGAGGTCAGTCTTCTCCCCTTCTAGGTGAAGCAGCAGTCCATTGTCTGGACCTGTAATAGGCCTGAGCCTGCCCCCGGCCTCTGGAGCGTCTATATCTTCCCCTTTGAGGCCTGTCAGACGTGGGAAAAGACCAATTTTTGGAGGGCCAATTTCTAGAAAATCTAGGAGGCTGAACTTGTAACAAATCTTTAACAGTCTGCATAGATTTTGCTTTTTCTTCAATCTTTTTAATAACCTCCTCAGCCTTGGATCCAAATAAAACATCATGCTGAACAGGGGCATCTAACAGCTTAGCCTTAACCTGTTCTGGTAAATTCCGCTCACGAAGCCAAGCATGTCTCCTGATAACAGTACCAGAGGCAGCAGCCCTGCAAGAAGCTTCTAAGGCATCAAAACCACAATGTAAACTATGTTTGCTAACTTGTTCAGTTGCATGTAATACATCTTGTAATTCCTTGTCCTCTGCACATACAGGAAAGGTAGAGAGCTTTTGCTTTAAAACGGACAAAAGAAATTGCTGATACTTAAACATGCGAAACTGGCAATTTAAAGCTCTAATAGAAAGGGTAGCAGAAGTGTAAACCTTCTTGCCCCACCTGTCCAAGGCACGTGAATCCTTTTCAGAAGGGATAGGATTTTTAAAAGAAGCGGCCTTAGCAGCCCTAGAACCCGGAGAAATAGTTTCAGGATCAGCAGAAGGGTTCTTAAATAAGAATTGATGGGAATCCGGGACTCTGTAAAATCTATCAGGCTTAGAAGGAGCAGGCGGCAAGGAATCAGGATTAAGGTTAGCTTCAGAAAAAGCATCATCCACAACATCAAGTACAGGAGGAATAGCCAAAGGTCTGTGTTGAGGGAGAAGGAGAAATTCCCTAAGTCTCTTCTTAGAAGCAGAGTAATCCTGACCTTCCCAATGAAAATGCTCCCTCATCTCATGTAAGGTTTCCCCAAAAGAGAAATCTTCAGGGGGAGAAGCAGAGGGAATAGAGTCCTCTGCATCGGAATCCTCATAAGGAGGAAAAGAATAATCCTGGTCAGAGGAAGAAACAGAAGACACAGAAGCCTGATCAGAAGAATCATAAGGAATATCCTGTCTAGGCCTTTTTTCTGGAGGAGGGTGAGAACCCCTAATCATTGTAAGTAAATCTTCAGCCATCCGAAGTAATTGCTTCTGGGACTTGGGAGCTGTATCCGAGGAAGCTTGTGAAGAAACCCTTGGTTTAACAGGAGTCTTTGACTTTGCCTTTGTCTTTGTAGAAATAGTGATATTAGAAGGCCTGAAAACCCCCTCAGAAGCCGGTACCTGCACAGCGGTTCCGGACCCATCTGAAGGAGCTACGTCCGAAGGTCCTGCAGCAGTTAAAATACTAGGCCTAGAAGGCTCCCCCATGGGAGTCCGTGTCGGCCATCGGTTCCGAAGTGGCGGACGACAGGGGCTGCAAAAGCGCCTCACTGACTACCGCCGAACCCGAAGCTGGCTCCAGCTGCAAAATATCATGTCTGGACCTGGAAGGCCTATCCTTGTCTTTGCGTTTCTTTTGAATTCCGGTAGTCGGTAAAGTATCCGACGACATCCTATAATTGAATAGTCTACCGAAATAATTCAAGGCCCAATCGTACCTAGGCTTGATAGTGCGAGAATTAAACCTGGCACAGAACCGACAGCAAGAAACGTCGTGGTCAGGGCCTAAGCAAGGTAGACAGTAAGAGTGGAAATCTTTATGAGGTATTTGTTTCCCCACATGATATACAATTAACTTTTTCTGACATCGGAGGAGCAAGAAAAAAGTTTCCCCAATGGGGTACTTAGCTTGAGAAGAGAAGTAGAAAACTTCGGACCGAAGACAATCAAAGCATGTTGTCTGAAAACGCCAACCAACGACTTGCGAGCTGCTTTCCACCGCATGGCAAGAAAGACTGGAGAAGATGGCGTCGGCTGTCAGCTTTATATCCCTGCGTTCTGACGTCAGGGTGCTTGCTGGTACAGCCGACGCCGGACCCAGACTTTGGGATTCTGGCCGACCTCGGGCTGCCTGCCGGCAGATCACCCTACAATTATGACTGCAACAGTGAAACATGAAGAACATCCCTACAGTCATGACTGCAACAGTGAAACACGATGAACATCTCTGTCTTGATGGAAAATGAGGAAAGGCTCTACTGCCATTAGTGCATGTAGCTCTGAGACTCTTCTGGCTGAAGTAATTGCTAGCAGCAGGGCAGTCTAACATGATATAAACTGTAAATCAGCTGAGAAAGCTGGCTCAAAAGGTGGCAGCGTTTTTCCAGAACAAAGTCGAGGTCTCAAGTTGGTGTTGGTGCTCTCTTGGGAGGCCTAATGTTTTTGGCCCCTCTGAGGTACTGCCTTAGAAATGGGTGCGAAAATAAGGGAGGATCCATGTTGTAGTGAGCTGAAATAGCAGAGGCATGGAGTTTAATAGATGAAAAAGAAAGTCCTTTGTGTAACATCTCAGTTAAATATTGTAGAATCTGAGGTATGTCCGGCTCAAGGGTATTTTGGCCTTTAGCTTGGTTCCAGGCACAAAATCTTTTCTATTTGTCTGAGTAGGCTTTCCTGGTGCTGGGCCTCCTGGCCTCCAGAATGACCTTAACAGCACATCCTAATCTATAACAGCTTGTGAAAGAGGAGCTGGCTGGTTGCTTAGGTGATTTGCCATACAGCCAAATTTAAGGTTTTGAGCTGGCTGTGTAGAATATGGCTGTCTTGCTGTGTGAGCAGATGAGGGATTTGTGGTAAAATCCATGGTGGGCCGTGAGCCATGTTCCTTAGTAGTGGGTACCAGTGCTGGCATGGCCAGTCTGGGGGAATGAGCATCATTCGGGGTCTCTCCATCCTGACTTTCAGCAGCACCTTTGTGAGAAGAGGCAATGGAGGAAAGGCATATACTGTCAACATTTTCCAACTGAATGAGAGAGTGTCCTCTTTCCAAGCTTGATGGTGGAATGTCCTTGTGCAGAATTTTGATAGCTGATAGTTATGGGGGTGCCCAGACATAGACCTGTTTGCCAACCCCCAAAACTGAGTTATCATTGCAAATACTTGTGGATCCAGTTTCCACTCGTGGGGATCCATGATGTTCCTGCTTAGGTAGTCTGCCAAGGTGTTCTTTTTTCCTGGCAGGAATTGTGCTTGTAATTGAACTTGGTAAGTCAGTGCTGTATTCCACAAGGTCATTGCTTGCCTGCATAGAGGGTAGGAGTGTGTACCCCCTTGCTTATGTACCACATTACTGTGGTGTTGTCTGTCCTTATTATAAGCTGTCCTGGATGTAAGCGGTCCTTGAAGGCCGTCAGTGCTTTCTGTACAGCTAGCATTTCTTTTTGATTGATGTGCAGATTCCTTTGATCTGCAGTCCATATGCCTTGAATGCACTGTCCTGCCATGTGTGCCCCCCAGACGTAGTCGAATGCATCTGTTGTCATAGTTTGCCTGGCTGGGGGTAAGGTGAAAGGCTGACCCTTGTTGAGGTGACATGCCTGTGACCACCATAGAAACCTCCTGTTGAAGGCAGGGAATGAGAGATATCATTGTTTCCAAGCTGTGGCTGTGTTGAGTCCATACGCTTTTCAGGTACCATTGTAATTTCCTTGTATGCAGTTTTGCAAATGGTATTAGTAGTATGGAAGATGCCATGAAGCCCAAGGCCTGCAGAATTTTTCTTGCAGGAAGTTGGGTCTTTGTTGCCATTATTTTGAAGTATTGAGTTAGCTGTGGTTGTCTGTCGTCAGATAAGCCACCTGGGCCGTTGTATTCAAGCTGGCACCCAGGAATGTCATACTTTGTGAGGGCACTAGTTTTGATTTCTTATCGTTTACCATGTACCCTAGGCAACTTAGAAGGTGTTTTACAAAAGCCAGATGTTGTAAGGGAGTGTCCTTGCTTTCTGCTTGGATGAGGAAGTCGTCCAGGTATGGGTATATTTGAATTCCTCTGTCTGCAGTATGCAATTACTGGTGCCAGGCACTTTGTGAAGACCCTGGGCACAGTAGATAAGCCAAAGGGCAGTGCAGAGAATTGGCAATGGGTTGAACCTGCAATGAAACAGAGATATCTTCAGCAATTTTGTCTGATACGGACATGCAGGTAAGCCTCCTTGAGGTACAACGTTACTAGCTAAGCCTTCTTGCCCAACATGGGAAGAAGCTGCTGTAGGATTAGCATCTTGAATTTGGGAACTTGCAAGAAGGTGTTTAGAATAGAAAGGTCCAGAATGGGTCTCCATGCATTGTCCTTTCTGGGGACTAGAAAGAGCCTTGAGTAAAATCCTTGGTCTTGCTCCTGTGTAGGTACCAGTTGAATGGCTCTCATGTCCATGAGAGCTGTCATTTGTGTTTGAGCCTCTGCCCATTGATTTTGTGGCAGGTTTGGCATTCCTTTTAATCTTGGCAAGGTGTGGAAATGGAATCTGTATCCTTGAGAGATAATGTTTAGGACCCATTTGTCCAATGATGCACCAGTTATCTGCAAAAAGTGCTAATTGTCCTCCCAAGGGAGCTGCCAAGAGAGCTTCGCTTGACAGTTTTAGTTTTAAGTCATTGTGTTTGTCTTCTAGTAGTTTGGGGCCTGTCTTCTCCTCCTCTCCGTGTTGCAGTGCCCCATTGGCAAGGTTTGTAAGGGATTTGAGCTTGACCTCTGCCCCTTGGGCGTCTGTATTTACCCCTCTGTGGTCTGTCAGAAGCTGGAAAGGACCAATTTTTTGTTGGCCAATTTCTGCTGAAGCGTGGGGGTTGTACCCGTAAGAAATCTTTGACCATCTGCATAGATTTTGCCTTACCCTCAATTTTCTTTAAAACCTCTTCTGCTTTAACCCCAAATAAGACATCCTGCTGTAAGGGTGCATCTTGTAACTTAGCTTTAACATGATCAGGCAGAGTTTGTTCCTTTAACCAAGCATGCCTACGTATAACAGACCCAGTAACAGCTGCTCTCTACAGGAAGCTTCCAAGGAATCAAATCCACAATGTAAAGTAGGTTTGCCCACCTGTTCAGCTGCATGCAACAGATCATGCATATCCTTGAATTCAGACTGTTGAGGGTGCGTGCTCATCTTTTGTTTTATCTGAGACATGAGGAATTGCTGGTATTTCAGCATGTGAAATTGACAATTTAGTGCTCTCATAGCTAGAGTAGCTGAGGTGTAAACCTTCTTCCCCCACCTATCTAGTGCCCTGAGTCCCTTTCAGAGGGTACAGGATTTTTAGCCACAGAAGCCTTAGCCCCTTAGGGACCCTGGGAGATTGTCTCTGGGTCAGCAGCAGGGCTTTTGTAAAGGAATTTGTGTGTGTCAGGCACTCTGTCAGGTTTGGCTGGAGCAGGAGGCACAGAATCTGGATTTAGACTAGATTCTAAGAAATCATCATAGACCATGTCTAAAACTGGAGGGATAGCAAGTGGTCTATGCTGGGGGAGTAACAGGAACTCTGAGCCTTTTCTTCGAGTCGGAGTAGTCCTGACCATCCCAGTGGAAGTGTTCCCTCATGGTATGTAAGGTTTGCCCAAAGAAATAGTAGTCAGGGGGAGAAGCTGAAGGAATGGAATCTTCAGCATCAGAATCTTCCAAAGGGGGAAAAAAAGAGTAATCCTGTTCCTCAGAGGAGCCTGAGGAGATGGACACTTGATCAGAGGAAGCATAATCCTCCTCTTGTCTAGGCCTTTTGTCTGGTGTGGGGGGGGGGGGTTGGGAACCCCTGATTAAAGAAATCAAATCTTCAGCCATTTTAATTTTTTTATTTATTTATTTTATTTTACATTTGTTGACCGGGCTAGTCTAACTGGATACATGTCCATTTTCAGTAGAGGCCCGGGGAGAAAAGCTCCATAGAGGGTAGATATGACAACAAACAACAGGAGATCAGATACAAAGTATTACATTCAAAGTCAAATGAACAAGTAAAAGGGTTATACAAATAATTTAAAAGGTAAAACAGTCTTAGGTAGTTGGAGTATCCTAACTGCAATGAAGACCCTTGCATTTTGGATTGGGTGGAAATTAGGTAGTCCTGGGATGTTTGCTATTAATCAGGATTAGAACATGGGCATAGCCATTCGGATTTTAGGAGATCTTTGAGTTGTTTTTTGAATTGGTGGAGTGAGATCTCGTGTCTTAGGTTGTTTGGGAGGGCATTCCAGGATTTTCCAATGGAATTAGCATAGAGTGCTTCACCTCCTGAATTGTTAGATTTAATAGTTTGAATTTGTAAGCTTTTGGATGATCTAAGGGATGTAAGGTTAGAGTAGGGGGTAAATATTTTGTTCATTGAGGGGGTTTTGTCAGGATGGTGGATTGTTTTGAATGCCTCAATGAGTTGATTGAGTTTGAGAATGTTAGGTAGTTCTAACCATTCTAGTGTTCTGAGATTGTTGCAGTGATGTGTACGATAGGGCATTCCTGTTATAAATCTAGCTATGTGGTTATAGGTTGTAGATAGTTTGTTGAGTTCTCTTTTATTAAGGAAGGAGAATATCGGGGAGGCATAGAGGAGTGTGGAAAGGAGGCGAGTCCGGGCAATGGTTAGTTTAGTGTGAGGGGTTAGGAAGTTCTTAATTCTATACATGGACCCAAGTTTCTTGTTTACCGACTTAATGGTCAGGTTGATATGAGTATCGAATTTAAGCTTGTGATCTATGGTCACACCTAGTAGTTTGGTGTGGTTTTAAGCAACTGTTTCTTAGGCATGGGTCCTTGAACTGGGGACAGTTGTGCAGTTTTTTTTGGTTTTAGTGGAGTCTTAAGCTTAGCATAAGATTTTATGGCGAGAGTAGTCCGTCTGAAGACATTTTCTGTAACCAAAGGTGTTTCCACCACACCGGCTTCCCCTTCTGCAATGTTGTCGGTAGGGCCTAAAGAAAATGGCTGCATTGGCCTAGAACTCTCTGCTTGAGAATCCGAAGTGGTCTGGGGTTCCAATTCTGCAGTCGTCAGGGGCTGCGTAGGCACCTCACTGAAAACCAGAGAACCGGCGACCGACCCAGCCGAGGCCTTGGAGTCTGGCTTGGATTTAGGCTGCCTGTCCTTATCTTTGAGTTTTTTATGCACGCCGGTAGTCGGTTGCTCCGACGACATAGTGTAATTAAATTTCCTACCGAAGTAGTGTCGTGCAAAATCAAAGAGTCGCTTTATAGTTAGTTTATTGAACCCAGCACAAAACAGACAACCAGTGACGTCGTGGTCTGGGCCTAGGCAAGGTATACCATAAGAATGAAAGTCCTTATGAGGTATTTGCTTCCCACAAGAAATGCAATTGTTAACTTTTTCTGACATCGGACTGAGGCAAGAAAAGGTTCCCCAATGGGGTACTTAGCTTTGAAGACTTCAGACTGAAATTCAATTCGAAAATCTCAGGTGTTGGCCGACCAGCACTTGCAAACTGCTTCTGCTTCAGGCACCGTGCGGCAAGAAAGACTGGAGAAAATGGCGTCGGATGCCTCTTGTATACCCCTGGCGCACTGATGTCAGGGAAGAAGCGACAGCAACAGACGCTGGACCAAGACTTTGGAATTTGGGCCGACTGCGGGACCGCCTGACGACAGGATAACCCAAGTGTGATGACTGCAGCAGGGTAACACGATGAACATCTGGCAATTCAATGGTTTGATTAATGAACATAACACTTTTGGCAGAAAGGAAGGATTAGTTCTCAATGCCACTCTATGAAAAATCAAATATGGTCTCTTGATGCAGAAGCTCAGAGATATGTCTGGCAGAAGTAATGGCGACTAAAAACAAGGTTTTCCATGACAAATATTTGAGGTCGCAAGAAGATGCTGGTTCAAAAGGTGGCATTGTCAAAGCTTGTAGGACTAATGACAGATCCCATGGTTGAGGGGGTTTTAGAGGACTCATGCCTTTTATGAAGGTCTTGCATAACTTGTGCGACATAAAAAAAGAGTCTTGGACACCATCATGAAAATTAGATATTGCAGCCAAATGAACTCTAATGGTAGAGGCAGACAGACCGGACTGAAATAGGGTAGACAGATATTCCAGTACTATCGACACTGGTGCTGAAAAAGGATCTACTCGTTTTTCTTTCAGCCAAAAAGTAAATCTTTTCCACTTGCTGAGATATGTAATTCTGATGGAAGACGTATGAGATGCAATAAGAAGGTCACGTACTGGCAAAGAAAGGTCATTGATATTAAGCGCTTTCATTCGTTTAATGACAACTAGAGCTTCATCAGAATTAGAATGTAACAAAATACAGACTGCTATATATAACACAATTGCCAAGCATTAGAAATAAAGGGTGTAACAATAATACCCAGCCTATGAGATAGCTAATAAAATGATGATGGACAAGCGATGTAACAGCTGAAATAAAGTTTAAATGGGAGTGGTTAAGCCATCGCAGTGCACATTTAACATTAAGAGATTCATTAAGTCCCGGACTGTTTTCTGCACCAAGAAGCAACTGCCATCTCAATTCCTTCAATTCAAGTAAAGTTTCACAGTCACCAAAACATTGTTGGACTTGTTCAAGTATAAATAAAAGAAATTTATTGAAACCAATGCAATTGAGTTTGCATCTACAAGAGCATTGTTAGAGTCACCTTTTCTGATTGCCGCTAAATGTTCTTTCATTCTATCAGACAATTTTCTGATAGTTTTGCCCACATAGAAATTATGACAAGTGCTGGAAACTGCAGCATATATTAGAAATTTGGACTGACAATTGTAATGATTTTTAAAATGTATTGTGATGTTGCAGTGTTGGAACTTATATAGTGGGCCTGTGAAATGAACGGACAGGTGACACATTTGTTGCAAGGGAACATACCAATAGGATTGCTGTCATGTACAGGATTCCAAGTGTATTGTGGTTCACTTTTTTCAAATGATGACTTAAGCGTTCTGTTTTTTTTTGAAGGAGAACAAAGGTGAATTACCTAACGCTAGTTTAGCGTTACTGTTAGATTGAATAATGTTCCAGTTTTTAAGGATGGTTTCTTTAATGGTAGGAAGGTCAAGGCTGATAGGTAACGGAAAGCTGCAGGTTCTGTCGCAAGACTCATTACTTTTGATCCTGTTGGAAGTAAAACCATGCAGTAGAATGGGTTTAAAATCAACGTTTCTTCTAGTTGCAATCTCCTTTTGTATATTGTGAACCAGTGGCTTTGGGTAATTTCTGTCAATAAACATGCGAGACAAAGTTGCATTCCATTTTAAAATTATTTTCATTGCTAACAAGTCTTATAAATTGACCTTTTACTACATTCTTTTTCATGAAAAAGGGGTGAGCACTTTGAAAATTTTAAAAATTGTTTCTGTAAGTTTCCTTTCGGAAGATGTTAGAATTAAGAGCCCCAGAGTTAAGGTCAATGGAAATGGTGGTATCTAAGTTGACACTAGTGCCACAGCCTGAGATTTCAAAATTGAGGTAAGGGATGCTGCTTTTAGGTGCTTGGCTAAAATCATACAATTCATGTATAGGTCCATCCCATACAAAAAAAAACAGTCTATGTAACGCCTGTACAAACAGACCTTGTCAAACAAAGGTAGTTGGTTGAGTGACATCTTTTCCCAATTACTAAGCACTAAATTAGCGAAGGTTGGGGACACCTGGGAGCCCATTGCTACCCCTTTTACTTGTTGATATACAACGTTGTTAAAATGGAAAAAGTTATTTGTAAGAACTGTAGTAGTTAAAGCAAGTAACATTTCTATCATGTTGTTGAATCCTGTGTTATTAGTAAGGAATTCTTCAAGAGCTTGTAATCCTTCATAAAGTGGTATGTTAGTATACAATGCTGTTATATCCAGAGTAACAAGCTGGCAGTTGGAAAGATTAAGCTGCAATTTGTGTAGATTATCCAAAAAATCCCAGGAATCTTTGATATAAAACTGTGTAGCCTGTACTAGTGGGTTGAAAAAGCCGTCTAGGAATTCTGGAATTTTTTCGTTTTTTGTTTTTTTTTTTGTTGGAAATAATGAGTCTGAAGGGCGGGTTTGTTGCATCTTTGTGGATTTTGGGTATGCCAAATAGCTTACCAAGGTTAGGATTTTCAACAAAAAGTCCTAAGTAAGTTGCAAGAGATTTGAGAAGTGTCAACTGCTCTAAAATGTTTGCTGACTTCAAGTGCGACTACTATTTTGTAATACTGATTGTTAATCAACATATTTTCAATTATGTCGGTGTATTTGTTTGCTTCCATGAGCATTCTTTTTAACAGATTCTGTTCTGAAATTTGTCTCTGATACAGGATCGTTTAATCCCTTTCTTTCCAACAGTAACTATCGTAACACAGTGGACCTGATCAACAGTAATAACATTAACCCACTGGAATACACACAATGTAAGTCTCTCATTTACAAACTTGAGAGATTTATCACACTATTCAAAAATATTGAATACGACAATTTCTTTTTGAATTCCTGTGTGCACCATAACATAGTTCCCCCAAGGTTTAAGGGTTTACAAATTCCTTAACGGGACAACTAGGGACTCTAACATCTATAACAAACTGTGTGCACTATATAATAATACTGGAATAGAGGCACTTAACATACTTATTGATCATAACCGAGAAAGAATGATTCATATTAAAGATATCGAAAAAACTGAACAACACTATCTGTACACATTGTGATTTTATGTCTTACAAACATCTTTATGACAGAATCTCACCTAAAATATTGAGACATGTAGCCACCTTAATTCACAGAAAAAAACAAATTAATAGGGATCTTTTACAATACCGGAATCATAATGCCTACAGGATAGCTGGTGAAAGGATCCACACTAGACACCGGATTGCAGCCAACAATTCTATCTCTACGTTTACTGAAACGGCAAGCACTCCTTCTCCACGTAAATCCTCCTCCACGTAAATCCTCCCCCACATACACCTTCCCATGTAAGCTCTTCACAACCATTAAACGAAAATGTAAATATCCCCTCTCATACCCCAACACCACAACAGAATTATTACATTGAGGAACCTGAGCAGCATTTTTTGTCACAGGACCAGAGACTAATACACAACAACATCGTAACTACCAAGAAAGTAATGAGATTGAGAATGGTAGGAGGACTGAGAGACAAACGGAAGAAGAGAGGGATTATACAGCACCGAACCTTAGACCATGGCAGGAAAATGATGACGAGGAACGACAAGACATTACTAAATAGCAGGCAGCACATCATGTCCAACGCAGTTTTCAATTTAACGGACAGAATACTTACTGATGGACATTTGCAAATTATTAACAAAGGTTACACATTCATACCAGCACAAAGAGCCAATGTCACTGATGGTTTTCTCAACCTTAGACTATATATTAGGAAACTTAACATCAGAATGTTTTTCTAGGACCGTGAATCAGATAATGATTCAGATTCCACTGGTAACCACTCCAGTAACCAACCCACCTTCAAAAAAAAAGAGCTTATTTAATCCCACCCTGAATAACACCTTAACTACCTTTCTTAGTGTTTGCGACCATGATATCAGAACTATTCTAAGATCTGACAGTGTTCATAAGTGGTACAATCTCTCTAATGATGAACTGAAAGCCCTCAATGATTTTAAACATGATAACAATATTAGAATTATGAGGGCAGATAAAGGCACAAGTATTGTGCTCATGGAAGAAAACAAATACACCGACATAATTAAAAATATGTTGATTAACGATCAGTATTACAAAATAGTCACAAGTATAGTTGTGTACACCTTCCATAAATGTAGATGTTAGAGTGTCTTCACTGTTGCAGTCATGACTGTAGGGTTCTCCCCTGCCGGCAGGCAGCCCTCGGTCGGCCAGAATCCCAAAGTCTGGGTCCGGCGTCGGCTGTTCAACCATGCTCCCTGATGTCAGAGCGCCAGGAGTACAAAGCTGACAGTCGACGCCATCTTCTCCAGTTTTTCTTGCCCCAGACGTCAGGAGTCCCAAAATGAAAAAGGTCCCATAACCTTTGCAAATGCACCTCAGAAGAATGGTGAAAAAAAAGGAACTACACAAAAGTAAAAATAAGAGGGGACAGGAGGGAGGGAAACCCAGACTGCAACAGTGAAGACACTCGAACATCTACATTTATGGTAGGTGTACACAACTGTACTATGTTCATCGTGTTTCACTGTTGCAGTCATGACTGTAGGGTAGAATCTCAAAGCTGAATGAAAGGGAGGTGGTCATAAAGAAGAAGTGGCGGCTAAAAGGCCCTGCAAGACTGCAGAGGCAAAGCCTGCCCTAGACTTAGAGCAGAGAGGTAGATTGTAGTGCTTAGAAAAAGTATGCACTGAACTCCAAGTTGCAGCTTCCAAAATATCTTTGGTAGGAACTCCCCTGAGGAAGGCCGCAGAAGTGGCAGCAGCTCTGGTGGAATGAGTCCGTATACTCCCTGGGATTTGCTTTCCATGGTGTGAATAACAAAATCTGATTCCATGAGCAATCCATTTAAAAATGGTCTGTTTTGAAATGGCTTTATCTTGGGAACTTGAAGCATAAGAAACAAACAATTGTTCTGATTTTCTGATGTCCTTGGTTCTGTCCAGGTAAAAACGTAGTTGTCTGTGTACATCCAAGGAATGTAAGATCCTTTCCCATTTATTTTGAGGAGTGGAGAAAAAGGTTGGCAAGTGGATAGTTTGATTTAAAGCCACTTTGGAGAGTGGAGAAAAAGGTTGGCAAGTGGATAGTTTGATTTAAAGCCACTTTGGAAACCACCTTAGGCATGAAGGTAGGATTAGTCCTCAAAGATACCCTGTCTTGATGAAAAATAATGTAAGGTCCCACAGCCATAAGAGCTTGTAACTCTGAAACTCTCCTGGCAGAGGTTAGGGCTAACAAGATAGCTGTCTTCCAAGATAAAAACTTGATGTCAGAAGAGGCAGCAGGCTCAAAAGGAGGCAATGTTAGTTTTTCCAAAACATAGTTGAGATCCCAAGCAGGAATGGGAGGAGATCTAGGAGGTCTTAAGTTCTTAGCTCCTCTGAGAAACTGTCTCATGAGCTGGTGGGAAAAGATGGGAGGGTCTGAATTATAATGAGCAGAAATAGCAGAGGCATGTATCTTAATGGAAGAGAGAGAGAGACCCTTATGTAAAAGATCCGTCAAGTAAAGTAAAATTAAGGTAATGTTAGGAAGAAGAGGATCAGAATCCTGAGCCTGCATCCAGGAACAAAATCTTTTCCATTTTCCTGCATAAGATTTTCTAGTGCTAGGATGTCTGACTTCTAAAATGACATCCATAACCTGCTTGGGTAGGAAAGAAAAAATCAAAGGCCCTGGATTAACCAGGCCGCCAGGCTGAGAGTTCTGACATGAGAGTGTAGAATCTGACCCTGATGTTGGGACAGAAGGTTCGGAGACTGAGGTAAAACCCAAGGGGGCTCCAGACATAGGTTTTTTAGAGTTGGATACCAAAACTGTCGAGGCCAATTTGGAGCCAGCAAGATTATCATCTTGGGTTTGTCCTGTTTTATCTTCAATAAGACCCGTGGAAGAAGAGGAAGAGGCGGAAAGGCATATCCTGAGAGGTTCCTCCAAATGAATGACGGGGTGTCCACTTTCCAAGCCTCTCTGTGGAAAGTCCTGGTGCAAAAAATCTGTAGTCGATTGAGATGGGATGCAAAGAGGTCTATGTGAGGGCATCCCCAGACTGCTGTTATCATCCTGAATATTTTGGTGTCAAGCATCCACTCATGTGGATCCGAAAGATTTCTGCTCAGACTGTCTGCCAGGAAGTTTTGTTTCCCTGGTAGAAACTGAGCTTGAAGATTCCTGCAAGCTAGAGCTGTGTTCCATAGATCCATGGCTGTCTGCAAAGGGGGTAGGAATGAGATCCCCCTTGCTTGTTTATGTACCACATAACTGTGGTGTTGTCTGTCCGTATTAACAGTTGTCCTGGTTGTAAAAGATTCCTGAAGGCCAATATGGCTTTCTGAATGGGCAACATTTCCTTTAAATTGATATGCAGGTGCTTCCGATCCTTTGTCCAAAGGCCCTGCAAACAATTGCCCTGAAAATGGGCTCCCCAAGCATAATCCGAGGCGTCCGTGGTTAGAATCTGAGAGGCAGGAGGCAGACGGAAGGGCTTCCCCTTTGTTTAGAGTAAATGCCCTGGACCACCAAAGAAATTCCTTTTGAAGGCAAGGAAGGACGGAGATCAGTATGTCTAAACTGTGGCAATGCTGAGACCATACACTTTTTAGGTACCACTGTATTTTCCTCATGTGTAGTCTTGCATATGGCACGAGAAGGATGCAGGAAGCCATGTAACCCAAAGCCTGCAGGAATTTCCTTGCAGATAGATGAGTTAAAGTTGCCAAGGTTCTGAAAGTTGAAGCCAGCTGTAACTTTTTCGGATGTCAGAAATGCCATGCCATCTGGGTTGTGGTGTTTAGAAGTGCACCCAGAAAAGTTATCTGTAGTGATGGTGTCAAATTTGACTTTTTTATGTTTACAGAGAATCCCAGGAACTTGAGGTGGTTCTGTACAAATTCTAGATGCTGGAGTAAGACATCCTTGCTGTCTGCCTGAATTAGACAATCGTCCAAATAAGGGTAAATTTGAATTCCCTTGAGTCTGCAGTAAGCTACTACTGGAGCCAGGCATTTGGTGAAGACCCTGGGCGCAGTACATAATCCAAAGGGCAGGGCAGAGAATTGAAAGTGCCTCGATCCGGCTTTGAACCTGAGGTATTTTCTGCGATCCTGCCTGATGGGAATGTGTAAATATGCCTCCTTTAAATCCAAAGTTACCATCCATGCATTTTTGGACAGCATTGGAAGTAGCTGCTGTAGAGTAAGCATCTTGAATTTTGGAATTTCTAGAAAGGTGTTCAAGACAGACAGATCCAGAATGGGTCTCCATGAGTTTTGCTTCCTTGGGACTAGAAAGAGCCTTGAATAAAAACCTTTTCCCATCTCTGAAAGAGGAACAAGTTCTATGGCATTCATAGCCAAAAGAGCTTCCACCTGGTGTAAGGCCTCCGTCCATTGAATTTTGGAAGGTCTGGCCATCCGCTTGGTCTTGGCAAGGTGTGAAAACGGAATTTGTAACCTCTTAAAACCACATCCAAAACCCATTTGTCTTGGGTTATTTGAGTCCAATTTTGATAATAAAGAGAGAGTTTTCCTCAGAGAAGGGCTTCCAGGCAAGAAGTTCCTGCAGCCCAACAAAGGGAGTCATTGAGTTTGTTTCCTTTGAGATTGAGACCTGTCCTCTCCTCCCCTAGGAGTGGAAGCAGTCCACTGTCTTGGTCTATTAAGCAGCTTGTGTTTGAGGCCTCCCTCTGGAACGTCTATATCTACCCCTCTGAGGCCTGTCTGAAGAGGGAAAGGACCAATTTTTAGAAGGCCAATTCCTGCTAAATCTAGGAGGCTGCACTTTTAAGAAATCTTTAACTGTTTGCATGGATTTCGCCTTATAGGTTCATAGGTTCATACTAGGCTATCTGCCCTGGGGCAATTATAAGCCTAGCCCGATTCTGTATGGCTTACGCCACCTCTTGATTTGAGTATACTGTGCCCTTTTTAAGGTTTAGTTTACTGTGCCTCTGTCTAATAGTGACACGGGAGTAATCCCTGGGACAAACCTACGATCCCCCATCCACTTATCGAGATTCTTCTTGAAGAGATTCAGTGAGGTGCTCTGCCTCACATGAACTGGAATTCTATTCCAGAGCGAAGGGAGCCTCTGGGTTATGAACCTGTCCCTCCAGCAAGTTCTATTTATTTCTGTGCTGAGGTTCAAGTCCCTCGAGCGTGTGGCTCTAAGGGATTTAGATTTACTGAGGTGGAACATGTCCATTAATTCTGGATTTGACATAGCTTTGTATGTCAGGCATAGATCGCCTCGAAGTAGGCGGTATGCAACTGAGTATAGCTGGAGTTTTTTAACCGAGCAGCATATGGCATCTGTTTGAGACCCTTGATCCTCTTGCTGAGATACTTTTGGGGTCTTTCTAATTGCTGCAGGTGTCGGGTAAGGTACATCCCAAAAAGGGCATTGTATTCTATGATGGGCCTGATGAGGGATGAATAAAGGGGCACGATTACCTCTCTTGATCTAGATGTGAAACCCCTCGTGATGAGGTGGGCTGTGTAGAAGGTCTTTCTAACCACTTTGGCAATGTGGTCTTCAAAGGAGAGATTGCTATATCAACTTGGGTCCCCAGGTCCCTAATAACTTTCTCTGTACTTAATGGGTTTCCGCCTATATGGTAATTTGTGGGCACATTGTTTTTGCCAAAGGGTATGACTATACATTTTTTGGCATTTAGCTTTAAACCATGGCGCTGGCACCAGTTATCTGTCTCTGTGAGACCTTTTTGAAGGATGTTTGTGTCAGCTGGAGAGTTGATTATGGCGCCCAGTTTGCAGTCGTCTGCGAACTTGGTGAGCCATAGTCCTCCCACATTTGCCTGTACCTCGGAAAAGTACATACTGAGCAAGAGTGGTCCCAGGACAGAACCCTGTGGGACGCCACTTGTGACCGGTTTCGAGTCTGACATGGCTCCACAACTCTCACTCTGTGGGTTGCGTCTTTGAGCCAGTTTGTGACCCATCTTGTGACATAGGGGTTTATATTTAAGCTGGATAGCTTATCTATGATGCCCGAGTGGGGTATTGTGTCAAATGCCTTTGAAAGGTCCAGATAGGCTGTGTGGACTACCTTCCCTTCATCTATGGCTTTGGTGACTTGGTTTCAAAGAAGTCAACCAGGTTCAAAAGGCAGGATCTGCCCTTGACAAAGCCGAACTGGGTAGGATCTAGTGTCTGTAGGTCCCCAATGTCTTTGTTTATGAGCTCCATGATGATCCTCTCCATAGCCTTGCAGACTAAGCTAGTCAGGCTTATGGGGCGATAGTTTCCAGGGTCCGTAGCGGCTCCACCTTTGTGGAGTGGGACCACTGTTGCTGTACGCCATTCTGTGGGCACATATCCTGTAGTGAGGCTGAGAATGTATAGCTGTTTTATTTGAGGGATTAGTTCCTCTTGTAGTTCATGTAGGACGCAACCTGGAACGCCATCTGGTCCCATGGAAGCAGTGTTTTTTGCTTTGGAGAGGGCAGCCTTCACCTGAGCATCTGAGATGTTTGGGAGGCAGCCCTCTGCCGGGATAGATACTTGCTCTTTTGGGGGTTTGCACTGAACCTGTCTGCCAGGATATTGGCGATGTCTGTGGGTTCAGTGTATTTTTTGTCGTTTAGAATAAACTCAGAACAGGTCTGGGAGTTGCATCCCAGGTTTCTAACATAACTGAAAAAAGCCTTATGATTGTCTTTGGTGCCCTGTGCAATTTTTCTCTCGAAGCTGGCCTTGGAGGATTTTATGAGGGATCGTAATTTTTTGCTAGTACTGATCAGAGATGCCTTCCCTATTAGGGATTTTGCTCTATCATGTAGTAGCTTCTTCCTTCTGTTGTACAGTTTATTTATGGCAGGGGTCCAACAGACTGGACGCCTGCCTTTGGATGATTGGGTCTTGGTTTTGTTTGGGATAGCATGATCCATGCTTTTCTGGAGATGTCCGTAAAATGCATTTATATAGGATTCTGCAGTTTGGGCTGTAGTTTCCACTGGCCCTGGGGCCTTGAAGGATTCCACTTTGGTTTTGAGAAGAGAGAAGTTCGCTTTTGAGAAGTTTTTCACTGTGGTTTTCTGGGCTGGGGGTGGGGTCGGGATGTGGACATCCAGTGAAATTAATTTATGGTCTGATCTTATCAACGAGGGATATACTTCTGGTGTGGTGCATAGAGTCCCCATGTTGGTAATGATCAGGTCTAGTATGTTGTCCCCTCTTGTGGGAGTGGTGACTAGTTGTTCCATAGCATTTGAGTTTATAATTTCCAGGAATCTTTGGGCTAAGGTGCTGGGGCTTGAGTAGTGCTTCCAGTCAATGTTTGGGTAGTTGAAGTCGCCCAATATAATGGCGTTCGGAGAGATCTTCATGTTCTCCAATGTTTTCAGGAAAGCCGAATGGGTTTCCTGACTGAGAGGGTGGTCTGTAGGATGCTATAAACTGAAAAGCAGTCTTGCCCACTGTTAGTTGCACATTGATGGTCTCAGATACTTCGTGCAATGCCACTAACCTGGAGGTGTGGATAGCCTTGATAAATATGGAAACTCCCCCTCCTTTTGTGGTTCGGTCCGGGTTTTGGGGCCGAAAAGCATGATATGAGGTATAGCCTGGTAGTGCTGGGGTGCTCTCTGGTGGCTTGAACCCGGTTTCTGTCACTGCACAGATATCAGTGTTCTCCATACTGAGGAGAGCTTTGAGTGCGTGCATCTTGAGGTTAAGACTTCTGACGTTTAGCAGCATTACCCTTAGTTTCTTGTTCCTTGTGCTGTCTATGGGGGTGGATTTGACTTTTGAGCCTTGCCTAAAAAAGGCACTATGGGGGTGGCAAGAGCCTTTGCCAATATCCGAAAGCCCACTGGTGACAGGTGCAAGCCGTCCCTAGCGAAGCAACGTGGCTTGTCCTCCATCTTTTTAAATCACCTCTTCAGCTTTTGATCCAAACAAAACATTATGCTGAACAGGAGCATCCAATAATTTAGCCTTTACTTGTTCAGGTAAATTTTGTTCCTTTAGACATGCATGCCTTCTAATGACTGTGCCAGAGGCCGCAGCCCTATAAGAAGCCTCCAAGGCATCAAATCCACAGTGTAAACCATGCTTCCCAACCTGTTCAGTGGCATGCAATAAGTCATGTAATTCCTTATCTGCACAGGCAGAAATGGAAGTAAGCTTTTGTTTTAAGACAGACCGTAGAAATTGCTGGTATTTAAACATATGAAATTAGAAGTTATGTACCTACCATAACGTTCCATGTTAGTTGTCTTCTCTCGCCTTCTTTCTTGCTGGATGGGTTCGGAGCCGATCCTCGGCTCCGACTCGGCACTAGCTTTAGCTCGAGAACTGCTTTTACCAGCTCGAGGCAACCCTATATCCCATGATGCAAGGCGGAACTACCTCAGATCTCGTTTGGCAGCTAACTAACCCTGCTAAAGAGTTATCCTAATATAATTAGGAACCATGGTTCCTAAAAGAAGTCCTCATAACAATACTCCAGAGGAAGCAATCTAATAGGAACTCTCCAAGATCTGTCCAGGCCAGGGGGAAGGAGGGAGGGACGCAAGAAAGAAGGCGAGAGAAGATAACTAACATGGAACGTTATGGTAGGTACATAACTTCTAAATGTTAAGTTGTCAATCTCGCCTTCATTCTTGCTGGATGGGACCGCGTCCCTAGCACCTGTATCCCGGGTGGCTCAATGGAACAGACTCTTGAGAACAGTGGAACCAAAACTGGCCCTATCACTGGAGGCCAAATCCAACTTGTAATGAGACACAAAGGTATGAGGCGTGGCCCAAGTAGCTGCTGCACAAATAGTGTCAATGGGAAGTCTATCCTGAAAGGCTACAGAAGTGGATAGACTCCTGGTGAATGTGCTTTTGGCTTAGAAGATAGTTGTTTGCCCGTAGAGAGTACACATAGGAAATGGTGGAAGTCAACCATCTAGATAAGGTCACTTTAGATACTGGAAGACCCAACCTGTTTCCTGCATAGGAGACAAACAATTGGTCTGATTTTCTAACTTGTTTAGTCCTATGTAAGTAGTACCTGAGCTGACGATGAACATCCAAAAATGCAGCTTCTGTTCAGCTCTGTCAGAATAGTTAGGAAAGAAAACTGGTAGATCAATAGATTGGTTAATATTGGCTTGAGATACAACCTTGGGAAGAAAGGAAGGGTTAGTTCTGTGGAAACCCTTTCCTTATGAAACACCAGATAAGGTGAACGAATACAGAGGGCCTGAATCTCAAAAACTCTTCTTGCAGAAGTAACAGCCAGCAAAAATATAGTTTTCCATGTCAACAACTTTAAAGAACACGTAGCAGGCGGTCGGAAAGGAGGTAGAATTAGGGATGCCAACATTAAGTTCAGATCCCATTGCGGAGGAGGAAGTTTCACAGGCGGTTTTAGGAGAAAAACTCCTCTCAAAAAGGCTTTGCATAACCTATGAGACATGATGTTATTGTCATGCAAGCCAACATGAAATTTGGAAATAGCAGCCAGTTGTACTTTGACTGTAGATGATGTCGATCCCGAATGAAAAACCTCCGCCAGGAAATCCAAAACAGAATGTATAGGAGCGGTGAAAGGATCAATATTTCTGGCATTTGCCCAAATAGAAAAGCCGCCACTTGCTAGCATAAACAGTTCTAGTGGACGACTTTAAAGAAGACACTAAAATGTCTCTGAGTCAGAAATCATTGGTAGCCTGGCTAGGGAAGGAAGTGGAGCAACCAAGCAGTGAGGTTGAGAGAATGAATGGCCCGGTGCTGCTGACCCGACTGGTGGATCAAAAGATCCGGAACTGGGTCCAGATGCCAGGGCTGCACCAGAAGGTGATGATGTAGAGACGGAAACCAAATTTGTCGAGGCCAATATGGAGCAACGAGGATCAATTTGGCTCTCAAAACGGTGGCTTTCTGAATGACTTGTGGAATCAATGGAAAGGGAGGAAAAGCATAAAGAAGTCCCCGAGGCCAATCCTGGGTTAGAGAGTCTCTCAAGGGTTGGCCTGGAAGAGGAAATAGTGTGAAGTAATCTGGGCACTTGCTGTTTTGAGGGGTAGCGAAAAGATCGCAACAAGGGGTGCCCCACTTCAGAAAAATCTGATCCACTACAGACTGATTGAGAGACCACTCGTGAGGCATCAGAATAGATCTGCTTAGCCTGTCCGCCAATAGGTTGGACCTGCCGGGGATGTGCGTTGCTATCAGAAACCACTGAGAAGAGATCGCCCATTGCCAAAGTCTGAGAGCTTCTCGACACAAGGGATAGGACCTGGTTCCGCCCTGTTTGTTGATGTACCAGACCACGGACATGTTGTCCGTCTATACTGCAATAGTCCCTGTGGGAAGAAAGTCGAGGGCTTGCAACGTTAAAAGCTCTGCTCTCATCTCCAGGACATTTATGTGCAGGTGGTATTCTATGGGTTGCCACGTCCGTGGACCATCCTGCCCTGATAATGCCCCCACCCGATCAGAGAGGCATCCGTGGTGACTGTGGCAACTGGAGGAGGGGAACAAAGGGTCGGCCCTGATGAAGAAGAGGGGAAGATATCCACCATCGTAGATGAGCCCTGCAAGACTGTGTCACTAAGATCTCGTGTCTCAAGGGCAGATCGTGGTACGACCACTGCGTGAACAACATCCACTGCAGGAGACGCATGTGGAAGCGAGCCAGTGGAAGAAGAACAATGGCTGCAGCCATTAGGCCTAGAACTTTCAAGACAAACCTGGCTTTGACCTTGTTGCTTTGTAACAGAAGCTGAACAAATTTCTGGATGTCCAGAATCCTTTGATTTGTTAGTCTGGCTAACATTTTGACGGTATCTAACTCTGCGCCTATAAAGGTGATAGATTGGCAAGGCAGCAGAGAGGATTTTTCGAAATTCACTGAAATTCCTAGACTCTTGCAAAGCTGTAAGATGTGGTCTCTGGACCGAAGAAGCTGATCCTTGGAGGTGGCGGAGAGGAGCCAGTCGTCCAAATAAGGAAACACTTGGAATCCTCGACGTCTCAGGTGAGCTGTGACCACTGCCATGCATTTGGTGAACACTCTGGGGGCTGAAGTGAGGCCAAAGGGCAGTGCTCTGAATTGGTAATGACTGGCTCCCAGCCGAAAGCGGAGAAACCTTCTGGAGCGTCTGTGAATCTTTATATGATAGTATGCATCCTGAAGGTCTATCGAGCACATCCAGTTGTCCTTGCCCAGAAAGGGCAGAATGGATTGCAGCGTGACCATCCGGAATCTTGCCTTTCTGACAGACTTGTTTAGTCTGCTTAGGTCTAGTATTGGTCTCCAATCTCCCGTCCTTTTGGGGACCAAAAGAATCTTGAGTAGAAGCGGATCCTACTTGGTCTGCGGCACTGTTTGGATGGCTCTTTTCCCAGGAGTTTTGAAACTTCCTGTTTTGCCAAATCCCTTTGACCGGGTGAGATGTCTGGAAGGGATTGTAGAGTCTGGGAAACCTTTGAAGGGATTTTGTAACCCTCGGATATAATCGACTGTACCCACTTCTCTTGTGATAGGGATTGCCAGGCTACTGGGTACAGCGAAATTCTTCCCCGGCTGCCTCCAAGGGTGGACAGTCGGGCAACACCTCAGGGATGCTGAAAGGGCTTCTCAGGAAGAGGCTCCCTGTTGCCCTGGTGCTGAGGACCCCCTGCCTCTAGGGCGTCTGTATTGTTACCCCTCTGCCTCTGGGGTAAACTGACCACGTGTGTCCGGTGTAGCTCCTTGGGCTTTACGGAACCACATCTTCCCCTTCTGACCCTTGGGATATTGTCTAGAAGGAGTGGAAAACTGGACTCCAACGGCAGAAAGAGTTTTACCGTCCTGTTCACATCTGGTCAAAGTATCCTTCACCTGAGGTCGAACAAAGCCGAACCGTCAAAGGGGTGTTGGTGAAGGGCCTTAAAGGGGTCCATAAAATTACACAGCCGCATCCAGGCTTGGCGTCTAAGAGCAACACCTGTGCCTGCGGCCCTGCTCGTTCCATCGGCTGCATAAGATATGAGCATGGAGGAGTTAGATATCGAATTCAGGATAGCTAGCTGAGAGGCAATCTTTTCCTGAGCCCCAGCAGCTGAAGGATCCTGGACTACTTCTCCCAGTTCCTTGAGAATATCTCGTTGAAGCCTGGTGAAGTGACAAAGGTAATTCAGCGACGCATTGCAAATGTCGCTGAAGAAAACATCCGCTTTCCATACCTGTCCATGGTCCTAGAATCCTTATTAGGAGGATGGACAGATACTGAAGGATCCGCCAGTTCCTTCTTAGTGGCCGCCACCACCATAGCATCCACAGAGACACCTTTGGACAGGAACTGTTTGTCCGAAGGGGCGTGATGAACTTGGATGGTCTCCTGGGGACAGGTTCCACAGAATCTGGAGCACGCCTTCCGAGCCACTACCTGCATGAGTGGGTCGAAGGCGGAGACACCCAGGAGGTGGAGGGTCGGGATCCAAAGCCTCCAGGTATACCGACTCATCCTCGGAGGGGTCAATGGAGGGCCAATTCCCCCTCTGAGGAGCTCAAGGATGTCTGAAAATGAGACATCCTCAGAGGGGGACCGTGGGGAACCCTCCGACTCATCTAAGTCGGTATCAGATGTAGTAGACTCAGGGGAGTCTGTGTGTTTCCTCTTACACGTCCTCTTCCGAGGGGGTTCCCCTGCAGGGTCAGGAGAAACCTCGGAAGAGGAGGAAATTCCCAGTGGGGAAACCTGGGGCGATGGATCCCTGTGCCTGAGAGCAAGAGGCTGGCAAGAGGCATCTGCAGGCACTGATGAGGGAGGAGCTAGAGGGATAGACCGTTGACCATGCTCAGAGGCCAGGACACTCCTCATCATCTCAAAGGCTCCTCTCCCTGGGAGACCTGAACACACCCGCTCCGAAGAAACAGGAATGGTCGGCTCCAAGGAGAGAAGGCTCGAGGCAGATGTCGGTGCCGAGCTTACCAAAGCGAAGCTCGAGAGGAGAGCGGGTCGGACAAGGGTCCGATGCCACTAGCCCCCTCTGAGCCGACAGTGGAAACCCGACAACCGGATCCCTCCAAGGAAAGTCTCAAGGAGGAGATCGGAGCCGAGGATGACGGAGCCGAAGGATGTATCGGCTCGGCATCGAAACAGTCGCTGTCCCAAGCTCCGTCTCCGAACTCTGGCGTGGAGTCGGAGGAGGAATCTCAAGAATGGGGCTGTAGCGAAGTCTGTTGAGGCGGGCTATGGAGCATTTGGGCCAGTGCCTGAGATTTCAACAGCCTGCTTACCACCCTCTCCAAATCGTGGTCAGACAGCCTGGAAGATCTCTAAGATCGGCTCCGATGGCTCCGCTCCGACAAAGAGGAGACCCGGGCAGTGAATACCAGTATCGAAGGGGACCGGGATCTCTTACGGGCTGGAGCCATCGGGCGAAGTCCCTTGAACCCCAGATGGAGCCGAGGATCTCGGCTCCGATGCTGAATAAAGTGTCGGCTCCAGCCGAGCCGACAAGGCAACAGTAGTCAGTGTGGGAGCCGGCCGGCACAGAACCCACTACTCTAGAAGTATCGGCTCCAGCGAGCGATATCGGCTCAGCGGAGCGAGCCACCGGAGGAGGCTTGGACACTGTAGCCTGAGCCTTGGTGGCTTAAGAGGTTTTCCTGCCTTGCTTAGAGGAGAACCTTCAGGTTTTAACAAACCTCGGAGGATCAATTTGTTCCTCCTTTCCTGCAGGACTCTCTGGCTAAAGGCATGACACAATGCACAGGAGTCCTGCAGGTGCAAAGGCCCCAGGCAATACACACAAGAAGTGTGACCGTCTGTCAGGGACATTTTCTGACAGCACTGGTCACACTTCTGAAGCCTGAGACCTTGCCTTCCTAGACATCCTAAAAGGATATACACAAACAGTCCCCACAAACACACAACTTAATCCCTACACAGACACACAGGAAGGGAATAACTTGGGGAACTAGGCCTGAGTAAAACTTTAACTGAAAAAACTATTTTAAAAGTTTAAAAAGGAAGGGAATAGGGTGGGCTGTACTAAATACAGGCTAACCTAACAATTAAGGGAAATTAAACCCCTAACTAAACTTTTTTCTTCTTTAACAAGAAAAAACTTACCTCAGCTGGCAAAGGAGACCTCTTTCGCTAAGCGGCAAACGAGATCTGGGGTAGTTCCGCCTTGCATCATGGGATATAGGGTTGCTTCGAGCTGGTAAAAGGAGTTCTCGAGCTAAAGCTAGTGCCGAGTCGGAGCCGAGGATCGGCTCCGAACCCATCCAGCAAGAATGAAGGCGAGATTGACAACTTAACATCTGACAGTTTAAAGCCCTAATGGACAAAGTAGCAGAAGTGTACACCTTTTTGCCTATCTTTCTAAGGATCGAGAATCCTTTTTAGTAGGAATAGGATTTTTGGCAGAAGCAGCCTTAGCTCCCTTAGGACCCTGAGAAATGGTTTCAGGGTCAGCAGAAGGGTTTTTGTATAAAAACTGGTGGAAATCAGGAACCCTGTAATATCTATCAGGCTTAACAGGAGCAGGAGGAAAAGAGTCAGGGGTTAAGTTAGCCTCCGAAAAGGCATCATCCACAATATCCAAAACAGGAGGAATAGCCAGGGGTCTATGTTGGGGAAGAAGAAATTCACTCAGTCTTTTCTTGGATTCCGAATACTCCTGTCCTTCCCAATGGAAATGTTCCCTCATTTCATGCAAAGTTACCCCAAACGAGAAATCCTCAGGGGGAGAAGCTGAAGGAATGGATTCTTCAGCATCAGAATCCTCATAAGGAGGGAAAGAATATTCCTGACCGGAAGAAGAAACAGAGGAAACAGAAGCCTGATCAGAGGAATCATAAGAAATATCCTGCCTAGGCCTTTTGTCTGGAGGGGGATGAGAACCCCTAATTATAGTAAGTAAATCCTCCGCCATCTTGAGTAACTGTTTCTGCGACTTGGGAGCTGGTTCAGAAGAGGCCTGTGTAGAAGTCTTTGATTTTGTAGGAGTCTTTGCCTTTGTCTTTGGATTTGCCTTTATTACTAGCTGAGTAGGCCTGAAAACCCCCTCGGAAGCTGGTACCTGCACAGCGGCTCCGGACCCATCCGAAGGAGCATTGTCCGAAGGTCCTGCAACAGGAATATTTAAAGGCCTGGTTGGCTCCTCATGAGAGTCCGTTTCGGCCGTCGGTTCTGAAATAGCCGACGACAAAGGCTGCAAAAGCGCCTCACTGACGACGGCCGAACCTGAAGCTGGCTCCGGTTGTGCACTATCATCAGATTTGGACCTCGGAGGCCTGTCTTTATCCTTGCGACGTTTGTGAACTCTGGTAGCCGGAACCGTATCCGACGACATATTGTAATTAAAGCGCCTACCTAAGTAATGAAAGGCAAAATCGTACCTTCGCTTAATTGTACATTGATCGAATCTAGCACAAAACCGACAACTAGCTACGTCGTGGTCAGGGCCCAAGCAAGGAATACAGTAAGAATGAACATCCTTATGAGATATTTGCTTCCCACATGAAATGTAATTAACTTTCTTTGACATCGGAGTGGAGCAAGAAAAAAGTTTCCCCAATGGGGTACTTAGCTTTGAGTAGAGAAGAAAATCTTCGGATTCAAGTATATCAGTAAAATTCGTCAGGAGTCAGCCGACAGGCACTTGCGAACTACTATCACCGCACGGCAAGAAAGACTGGAGAAGATGGCGTCGGCTGTCAGCTTTGTACTCCTGGCGCTCTGATTTCAGGGAGCATGGTTGAACAGCCGACACCGGACCCAGACTTTGGGATTCTGGCCAACCGAGGGCTGCCTGCCGGCAGGGGAGAACCCTACAGTCATGACTGCAACAGTGAAACACCATGAACATGTCACCAAACATTTTTGAGCAGTTGACAAACTTCTCAAATCTCTTGAAAGCAACCAACAAATTTCTCTTGAAACTTACTTAGAACTTTTTGTTGAAAATCCTAACCTTGGTAAGCTATTTGGCATACCCAAAATCCACAAAGATGCAACAAACCCGCCCTTAAGACTCATTTCCAACAAAAAATCAAAAACTGAAAAAATTTCAGAATTCCTTGACAGCATTTTCAACCCACTAGTACAGGCTACACAGTTTTACATCAAAGACTCCTGGGATTTTTTGGATAATCTACACAAATTGCAGCTTAATTTTTCCAACTGCCAGCTTGTTACTCTGGATATAACAGCATTGTATACTAACATACCACATATGAAGGATTACAAGCTCTTGAAGAATTCCTTACTAAT
>NC_056741.1:1747018601-1747099147 GCF_019279795.1 Protopterus annectens | reverse complement strand
TTTGTCCATGACCTGATTTTGGCAGAGCAGCAAACATCTGCCAAAACAATTCCTGCGGCACTACAGATATCCAGGGAATGTTTTGAGTTTATAATCCATGAGCATCTGGGTATACAGAAGCTGTCAGCCAAGTAGGTGCCCAAATGTTTGAATGCAGACAAGAAAAAAATGCCGAGTGGATACTTCCAAGTTGATTTTGCAGCATTTTCGCAGAGCTGATGCAAACTTTTTGGAAAGAACAGTTGTGTAAAATTATAACATAACCTTCTATATGCTGCAGTATTAGTCACATTAGTCAGCCTCCAGCTGACTTGTACGTCTGGCCCACACACAAAGTTTAGATGCTACTGCAAGGTATGTGTGATGCTGTACAATATTCAGCGTATGTCTTTCATAAATGGACATTTGGTATAAAGAGTAAGTCAGCACACACCACCCTCAGAACTGAATGCTGCCAAGCGCCAGCTTGAGCCTAAGTGAAAAGGGGAAGGCGGGTGGGGCAAGCAATACTGTAGCATATAGAAGACAAGGACATCTATAGTTATGCTAAGATTTTACACAACTATTCTATGTCATTCTATTCATATACTGCAGTACTCATCACGTTGGGTAGAATGCCTAAGCTTGGGAAGGATTAGAGGGAGGAGAAGCAGAGAGTTTTCTACAAACCCTTTGTAGAACAGCTCTGATAAATCCCACCCTGGACCTGGAGAGGAATTGCAATTTATAATGTTTGGATGAAAGTATGGACAGAAGACCAAGTAGCTGCCTCCAGTATAGAGCAAGTGGCTCAGCTTTTGAAGAAAGCCCCAGAGGAGGCTGCAGCATTAGTGGAGTGTGACCTCACTGGGGAAGAAAGGTTCTTAGTTTGCTTGGAAACTGGTTTAACCAGGGCCCTCGGATGGTAAGACAAAAACAGGCATTCAGATTTACGGATGATTTTTGTTTCATCAAGGTAGTACGAGTTGCTTGTGCACAGCCAGAGTGTGCAGAATCCTTTCACTGGGAGAATGAGGGGAAGGGAAAAAAACTAGTAAGGTTAATTAAGGGACAATTCATTGATCACCTTGGGTACAAATGAAGGATTAGTATGCAAAGATACGCTATCACTGTGGAAGAAAGTAAAATGGGGATTTGATATCAAAGCCTGCAGCTCAGTGACTCCTGGTGGAGGCAACGACCACCAATACAACAGTTTTCCATGTGCAGTGCTGTAGGGAAGAGTAACTTGCTGGCTCAAAGGGTGCCAAAATAAGCTTCTCTACCATAGAATTGAGATCCCAAGGAGGAGGAACTGGTTTCTTTGTAGGTCTGACATGAAAGATACCTTTAAGAAGCAGTTAACCTCCAATCTAGAGGCTAAGATGAAAGACAGGCAGACAAGCTGAAATGGCTGAAAGATGGGCCTTCACCAAAGAATAAGTGAGGTCCCCCCTTCATCACTTCACACAGAAAGGACACCATTGGAACAGTCACAGATCATGGCTGAAGGTCCTTCTTGTGACACAGGATGGAAAACCTTGGAAACACAGGATTTCCTAGTAGTGGGTTTTCTGGCCTCCTGTAGAACCTGAAATACGTCCTCTGAAAATAGGTGCCTGAAGGATCACCCACAGGGTCAGGCTGATGTACTAAGGTTCCCCTGTCCTGCGTGAGTAGATCCATCCTGTGGCGTAACTTGTGATGACTGCCCCTGGCCAAGTGCAGGAGAAGGAGGAAAGTACAGTTTTGTACCTACCATAAATGCAGATGTTAGAAGATCCACATTGCTGCAGTCATAACCTGTGGGTAGTCCACGGTCCTCGGTCGGCCCGAATACCAAAGTGTTAGGCTGGCGTCGGTCATGGTCGCTCAGATCTGACGTCAGTACGCCGTGGTACTAAAGCGCATGACCGACGCCATATCCTCAGTCTTTCTTGCCCCAGATGTCAGAAGGCCTTAAAAAGAAAGGCCATAGCCAAAAAATAGAAAAATACCCAATCACCAAAATAGCAACAAAAGATACACCACAAACCACACAGCCACCCCAAACTACAGAGGGGAAGGAGGGAGGGTAAATTGGACTGCAGCAATGTGGATCTTCGAACATCTACATTTATGGTAGGTACAAAACTGTACTATGTTCTTCATCTCACATTGCTGCAGTCATAACCTGTGGGTAGAATCCCAAAGCAAAGGTAATGGGAGGTTGGTATAATCAGATAGCATTAGGAGCTGCTAACATGCCCTGTAATACTGCAGTGGCAAACCCAGCCCTAGATTTGGAATAAAGAGGAAGATGGTAATGCTTAGAAAAAGTGTACACTGAACTCCAGGTAGCTGCCTCCAAAATATCCTTAGTAGCCACTCCCTTTAAAAAAGCAGTAGAAGTGGCAGTAGCCCTAGTAGAATGAGGTCTGATTCCAGCCGGAACCTCCTTACCATGATGAGAATAACAGAAGGCAATGCAATGCCCAATCCACTTAGAAATAGTTTGTTTTGTAACAGGCTTTCCTTGAGATCCCAAGGCAAAAGAAATGAATAACTGTTGGGATTGCCTGAACCCTTTAGTTCTGCTCAAATAATAACGTAACTGCCTGTGAATGTCCAAAGAATGCAAAATTTTCTCCCCCTTATTTTGGGGATCAGCATAAAAAGTAGACAGATGAATAGATTGGTTTAAGGCCACATCAGAAACAACTTTAGGCATAAAAGTAGGATTAGTACATAGTGAGACCCTATCCTTATGGAATATCAGGAAAGGTTCAACTGCCATCAGAGCCTGTAATTCAGATACCCTTCTAGCAGACGTAATGGCCAACAAAAAAGCAGTCTTCCAAGACAAAAACTTCAACTCTGAAGTAGCTGTAGGTTCAAAAGGAGATAAAGTGAACTTTTCCAACACAAAATTGAGATCCCAGGAAGGAGTAGGAGCTCTACGTGGGGGTCTTATTATGTTCTTTGCCCCTCTAAGAAATTACTTGAACAAAGGGTGAGAGAATAATGGCGGGTCACAGTCATAGTGAGCAGAAATGGCTGCAGCATGAACTTTTACAGAGGAGAAAGACAAACCCTTGTCTAATAATTCTGTAAGATACTGAAGTGAAACACTCAAATTAGGCACTGAAACATCAAATCTTTTTGTTTCGCTCCAAAGAAAAAATCTCCTCCATTTATCAGCATAAACTTTCCTTGTACTAGGCCGTCTGGCCTCCAAAATGACATTCAAAACTTGAGGAAGCTGCGACCCCCCCAGGGTCTAAAACAGAATACGCCAGGCTGTCAGATGTAGGGACTGAACCCTGACATTGCGGAAATGATTGCTTGCCTGGGACAAAAGGTTTGGAATTAATGGCAAAGGCCAAGGAGGCTCCCGTACTAAAGTCCTCAGCAGAGGGTACCAGTGCTGACGTGGCCAATCTGGAGCTATCAGAATCATGCAAGGCTTGTCCTGCCTGACCTTCAGGAGCACCTTGGGAAGGAGAGGCAGAGGAGGAAGGGCATAAACGTGAAGGTTGTTCCAACTGAATGATAGAGCATCTACTTTCCAAGCTTTTGGGTGAAACAGCTTTGTGCAAAACTTTGGTAGCTGGTAATTCAGTGGAGAAGCGAACAGATCTATGTCTGGAGTCCCCCATGCCACCGTCAACTGTTGAAAAACATGAGGATCCAATTTCCACTCGTGGGGACCCACCATCTGTCTGCTCAAAACATCTGCTAAGGAGTTCTGTGCTCCTGGCAGAAACCTTGCCTGAAGGGTGAGGTGCAAACTGAGAGCAGTCTCCCATAAAATCATAGCTTGTCTGCAAAGAGGGTATGAATGGGTACCCCCCTGCTTGTTGATGTACCACATGACTGTTGTGTTGTCTGTCTGAATCAACACTTGTCCTGGGAAGTAAATCCTTGAAAGCCATCAGTGCAAATTGGACTGCTAACATCTCCTTCATGTTGATATGCAAATGTTGAAGTCTGGCAGGCCACGTGTCTTGAACCCATTTTCCTTAAGTGTGCTCCCAAGCCATGTCTGAGGCATCTGTCGTTAAGATCTGACTCGCCTCTGGTCGGGTCACAGAGAGTCCCTTGTTTAGGTGACATTCCTGAGCCCACCACAAAATTCCTTTGGATGCAAGGTATCATCTGAATGACAGTGTCCAAATCGTGGCAGTGTTGAGTCCATACGCTTTTGAGATACCATTGTAGCTTCCTCATATGCAGTTTGGCATTGGGAAGCACTAGAATACAAGATGCCATGAACCCCAAGGCTTGAAGGACTGTCCTTGCAGTCAGCCTGGACCGTAGAGCCAATTGCTGGAAGTAAAGGGTAAGATTTCTTTGTTTGTCCGGGGTCAAAAATGCCATCTGAGAGGCTGTATTCAGTCTCACACCCAGAAAGCACATGTCCTGAGAGGGTACTAGACTGGACTTTGTTTCGTTCACAGAATACCCTAGGCACCTTAACACTGCCATAACATACTGTAGATGAAGTAGCTTGACTTTGTCTTGAGCCAGAATCAGGCAATTGTCCAAATAAGGATAAATTTGTATTCCCCTTAACCTTAAGAAGGCTATTACCGGAGCCAGGACCTTTGTGAACAACCTGGGCGCAGTAGATAAGCCAAAGGGCAATGCAGAGAACTGATAATGTAAAGTTCCAGCCCGAAAGCGCAGGAACCTCCTGCAACTGGGCCTGATAGGAATGTGAAGATAAGCCTCTTTGAGATCCAGAGTTACCATCCAGTGATCCTTGCCTAAAAGAGGCAGAAGTTGTTGCAAAGTTAACATCTTGAATTTTGGGATGTCCAGGTATGTGTTGAGAATAGACAAATCCAGAATTGGCCTCCAAGTGTTTCCCTTCTTTGGTACAAGAAACAGGCGAGAATAAAATCCTAGGCCTACGTCTGACGGAGGGACCTCCTGAATAGCCCCCATTTTTAGAAGTAAAGAAATCTGTTTGTGAGCCTCCACCTTTTGCTGAGAAGGAACGGCTGGCATGCCTTTGAAAGGAGGCAAGGTGTGAAAGTAAAACTTGTAGCCTCGACCTATAATGTCCAACACCCATTTGTCCTGAGTGACTAAAAGCCAATTTTGCCTGAAGAGTGCCAACTTTCCTCCCAGAGGAGCTGCCAGACAGGAGGGATCTGGCAGCTGGGGATACAGGTCATTGGGTCTGTTTACGAAAAGGCTGGCCCCTGCCCTCACCAGAAGATTGTGCAGGGGAACTCCACGTCCTAGGCCTAAAAGAACCTTGAGCCTGAGCTCTGCCCCTACCACGCCTAGATCTGCCCCTAGACTGTAAATCAGAAGAAGGATAAGCCCATCCCTTAGTAGGCCAATTTCTGCTAAACTTAGGGGGCTGCACCTGTAAAAAATCTTTAACTGTTTGCATAGATTTAGCTTTGTCTTCCATTTTCTTCAAAACCGACTCCACAGGTGAACCAAACAGAACTTCAGACTGAAGGGGAGCATCCAAAATTCGAGCTTTAACATGCTCTGACAAGTTCTGATCCTTAAGCCAGGCGTGTCTACGAAGAACTGATCCAGTGGCAGCCACCCTGGAAGAGGCCTGAAGAGCATCGAAACCACACTGCAAAGAATGCTTACCCACCTGATCAGAGGCATGAACTAAATCCTGCAATTCCTTACACTCAATGCCCTCTGCCAGAGCATCCACCTTAGATTTCAACTGACGTAGGAGAAAATTCTGGTACTTCAGCATATGAAACTGACAATCCAAAGCCCTCATTGCTAGAGTGGAAGAGGTATACACTTTTTTACCCCACCTATCCAAAAGCTCTAGAGTCTTTATCCATAGGAACTGGATTCTTTACCACAGAAGCCCTGACACCATTAGGACCCTGGCTAATAGTTTCCGGGTCAGCTCTCGGGCTCTTATACAAATATTTATGAGCCTCAGGCACTCTGTAATACCTGTCTGGCTTGACCGGGGCTGGAGGCAAAGAATCAGGATTAAGGGAAGCTTCAGAGAAAACATCCTGAACAACATCCAAAACAGGGGGTATAGCCAAGGGCCTGTGCTGAGGTAAAAACAAAAATTCCCTAAGCCTCTTTCTAGAATCTGAGAAATCCTGACCTTCCCACTTAAAATGCTCTCTCGTGGAATGCAGGGTTTCAGAAAAAGAAAAATCCTCTGGTGGGGAAGCAGAAGGACTAGAATCCTCTGCATCGGAATCAGAATAAGGAGGAAAATCCTGAATGTCTGCAGCCGAAGACTCCGAATAATCTGAGGAATGCTCCAATCCTTCCACCTCTGGCTCCACCCTAGGCCTCTTATCTGGAGGAGGCAAATAACCCCTGATTAAGGTAATTAAATCTTCTGCCATTTTCAGCATATGCTTCTTAGGTACAGAACCTGCAGAACTAGGGCTGACGCCAGAGGAAGATAAACCAGGCCTGACCTTGGAAGGAACCTTAGAGACAGAAGTAGAAGGCCTAACCACCTTATGCAAAGAAGGGACTACAGAGACCTGAGAGGCCCCCTCAGCCTGCCCCGACTCCTGAGAGGCCACATCCTGCAAAACTAAGGCTCCCCCTGAGACTCAACTGAAACCTCGGCCGGATCCACAGATTCCACCGTAGTTTCTAAAGAACCGGCGTCCGTAACGGACGACTCATCCTGCTTGGACTTTAACGATTTGTCCTTACGCTTCTTAGCGGTAGCGGGCGGAGGATCCGACGGCATATTGTAATTACACCGCTTACCGAAGACAAGCCTAGCACAATCTAACCTATGTTTAATGGTGCGCTTATTAAATCTAGCACAAAAGCGACACCCGACTACGTCGTGCTCAGGCCCCAAGCAAGGAATACAAAGAGAGTGGTAATCCCTATGAGGTATCTGTTTCCCACAAGAAATACAATTATTCACTTTTTCTGACATCCGGATTTAACTGAGGCAAGAAAAGACAAAAATATTCCCCAACGGGGTACTTAGCCCAACTTGGTCTTCGGTCTGAAACTCAAAATATGAAAATTTCAGGACGCTGAACGGCACTTGCAAAACGCTGCTTCTGCTTCGGACCATGCGGCAAGAAAGACTGAGGATATGGCGTCGGTCATGCGCTTTAGTACCACGGCGTACTGACGTCAGATCTGAGCGACCATGACCGACGCCAGCCTAACACTTTGGTATTCGGGCCGACCAAGGACAGCAGACTACCCACAGGTTATGACTGCAACAATGTGAGATGAAGAACATCCAATGCTTCCTTGGCCAAAAGAGAATCATCAGCAAAATTTCTGGTTAGTCCTGCTGAATTTCCAATAGGTCCTTTTGAAGAGGCAAGGGGGGATCCACATCCCCCTCCATGAAAAAGAGAGAATCCACCTTCCAGGCCAAGGGGTGCGGGACCCTGGAACAGAACTTTGGAAGTTCTGTTCATGGGGGAGGCAAAATGGTCTGCTTGAGTCATACCCCACTGATGGATCAGGTCCAAAACCACATCCATGTGTAACTTCCACTTGTAGGACTGGGTCATATACCGACTTAGTGAGTCGGTAACCACATTCTGAGCTGAAGGGACATACTGCCTGAAGTGAAACTTGGGCTTTGTAAAGCTAATTCCTAGGCATGCAGGGCTAGTTTGCAAAGGAGGTAAGACTCTGTTCCCCCCGCTTGCTGATATACCAAAAGGCCATGTTGTCTGTGAACCACCTCAACGCCTCTGGTTTTAGTTTAGTTTTGTAGACCTGTAGGGCAAAAATGAGGGCCCGCATTTCTTTGACATGCTCCTTTGTTTGTTTGGGAATCCAAACATCCCTGACCCTCCAGGGCTGCAGAGTGGTACCCCATCCTGTGTCTGAGGCTTCTGTATACAGCTCTTGAGAGGGGAGGGGTGGATTGGAGGGGGAGACCAGATTTTTAGTCATCTGTTGGATCCACCAATCTAGCTCCCTTCTTATGCAGAGAAGTAGGGGAATAATGAACTCTAAGGGGTGGGAGTGCTGCATCCAGACTGTCTTTAGGAACCACTGAATCTTCCTCATGTGTAACTTGGCTAAAGGGAGCATTAATATTGTGGATGCCATGACCCCCCCCCCCCCCCAAGATGTGCAAGAAGTTTCTGGCAGACAGGGATTGAAGGGGTAAAAGTCCCTGGAATTAAGTCAGGAACAGCACCTTTTCTGAAGGAGGGAAGCCAACATTTTTTGTTTGGATCCTACACCCCAGGAAAATGTGGTCTTGTGAGGGGGTCAGGGAGGACTTTTGATAGTTGATGAAGTCTCGTCTCTCCAGAGGACAGAGAGAGCGAAGGTGAGATCCTCCTGAAGTTGATCTGAGGACCGGGCTTGGATTAGGAGGTTGTCTAGATAAGGGAAGATTTGAATTCCCTGCAGTCTGCAAAATGTTGTGACAGGAGACAAGTATTCTGTTAAGACCCTTAAGTGCCATAGATAGAACAAAGGGCAAAGCACAGAACTGAAAATGAAATAAAGCAGCAGAAAAATGCAAACATTTTCTGAACAAAGGGTGAATGGGGATGTGAAGGTAAGAATCTTTGATAGATACCCAAGGATACAATGAATACTTGAAGAATCAGAGGTAGAAGAGATGGTAGGGTCAGCATCTGTAAGGAGGGAACTTTCAGGAAGTTGTTCAAATGGGAAAGGTCCAGTATGGGTCTCTAGGGGCCATCCTTCCAGAGGACCTAAAAAATCCTGGAATAAAACCCATTCCCCCATAGAGAGGAAGGGACCTCTTGGGTTGTCCCCTTGGCAAGAAGGTCTGAGATCACCCAAGGGAAGAAGCACATTTGTTCTTTTGGTGGCTGTGGGATGCCTTTGATTGAGGAGTATTTTTCCCACACTATGAAATATCCTGTCTGGACAATGGTGAGGACCCAAGAGTCCTGGGTGATCCGATTCCAAGCAGCAAGAGATTGGGATGGGAGAAGGGATTGGATGTCTCTGGAGGCAGATAGGCTACATGGTTTACAGCAAGACTGAAATGGCGGTTTAGAGACTGGAGTAGATGATGCCGATTTAGAGATGGATTATGCCCGTTTCCTACAGTTCCCCCCTTTGATTCAGAGGAAGTAGATAACACAGGTTTCCTTAAAGAAGTCTTTGCAGGATAGTTCCTCTGGAACCCTAGCACCAGGGACAGAAGAATATGCTTGAAGCTCTGAGCTCCTTTCCTTTCTCCTGTAAGGATAATAACTCTGCAGCTGAGCTAACAAAAAGTGCTTTATTATCCAGGGGAGCATCCATCAATTTGGCTTTGGTTATCTGGTAAAGGTTGTAACCCAAGCAGAGAATATCTCCTAACAAATGAACCAGAGGCAGCCACCCTGGAGGAGGCATCTTCTGCATTTTAACTGCACTTAATATAGAGTGCCATCCCCTGCTCAGAGGAATTAAGGATAGCTGCCACTTTAGTCTTCGCAGGGGAGTCTGGGAGCTCTTTAAGGAGCTTCCCTGCACCTGAGAGGAGAGCCAAGGAGTATTTTGCCACATGGGTCTGGTAACAGACTACCCAAAAGGCCAGAGAGCTAGAGGTGTAAACCTTTTTCCCTAGCCTCACCATGAACTTTTTCTCTTTATTAGAGGGCAGTAGGGAAGTGGAAGGTAACAATTTGAAAGCCCTCTCAGCTGTAACAGAAATGGTTACTGGCTCTGCAGAAGGGGCCTTAAACAGGAATTTGGAGTCTTCAGGCACCTTGTAAAACCTGTCTGGACACTCGGGAGCAGGCGGCTGAGAGTATGGACACAAGCAGCAGTACTCAGGAAAGCAGGCAAGACTGGTGGAATGGCAGAGGATGACAGATATTCCATTTGCATGAGGTCATAATACCCTTTTCTGTATTTCTGAGACAGACCTTCCCCCTTTTTGCCCAGATTGGACACTTGCCCTTTCCTCAAGAATGTACCGGTGGACTCCTTTGGGGCTTCCACTGTGGTACCAGCCGATGGGACATCCACCACATCCGGGACGGCCTCTGGGCCTACATCGGCCTCAAGTGGGATGTCTGGAAGAGAGGGCACCTCTACAACATCAGGCTGAGGGCTTATTGGCCTTCTTTGCACTAGGCTCGTCCGAAGGACCAGATGTTACCCTCCATTTCCCGTGAAAGGCTCTTAAGGTGCTGATTCTTTAAGTAGAGCTTGAGCGAGGCTACACGGCCTCTTAAGGTCTTGGGGACAAACGATTTGCAGATAGTGCAAGCGGTGTGATTGTGGTCTGGGCCTAGATAGAAGAGGCAGAGGTCGTAGGTGTCTTTATGTGGAATTTGCCTTCCACACTGACACTTGCCCTTCCTAGCGGACATGAAAATCACCACAAAACACACAGTAGCACTAAAAATAAAGAAAGGAAAAACACCCAAATGGGGCACTTATCTGAAAGTAATCACAGTAATTTTACAAGCTTGCTTTCAAAAAGACCCAGAGAAAATTTTAGTCATCTCTTTCAAAAGGAGGTGAACAGAGTTCCCCACAAATGGATCAGTTCCTGGAAGTCCCCTTGTTCAATTTCCATTTGTAAGGGTTTTGTCCAGGTCCTGCTCAGCTTGCCTGCACTACGAATTGCTCTGAAAGAATACAAGATGCTTAGAGGCTTTTAAAGAACGCTGAAGAGATAAAAGTACAGTTGTGTACATGTACCATAAATGTAGATGTTAAGAGAGTGTATTCACTGTTGCAGTCATCACATTTGGGTTATCTGCTTGCAGTAGCCCTCAGTCAGAAAGTCTTGGGTCCTCCATCGGTTGCTGTCTTCATCCGTGACGTCACGTCGTCAGGGGTATAAAACATGCAGCCGACGCCATTACATCAGTTTTTCTTGCCCCAGATGTCAGGTGCCCCCCTAATGGGAAGCAATTAAATATATAAATGTACAAGGTTATACCTCCAACAAAAATGCAAATACACCAAAAAGCTTTTGAGCATAGTAAAGGAGAGTAGAGGTATAGTAAAAGTAGTAAGGGGGCTGGAGGGAGGGTAACCAGGACTGCTGAACATCTGCATTTATGGCAAGTGTACACAACTGTACTATGTTCAATGTTTCACTTTTACAGTCATTACATTTGGGTAGATTCCCAAAGCTAAGGATGGGAGGAGGAAATTAGATAGCATTAGGACCAGCTATAAAGGCCCTGCAAGACTGCAGTGACAAAGCCAGCTCTGGATTTAGAGAAAACTGGCTCATGATAATAACTTGGTGAAAGTATGTAAAGAACACAGTTAGGATGTCCCTCTTAGGGACGCCTCTGAGAAAGGCTTTAGAGGTAGATGCAGCCCTGGTTTAGTGGGGTCTGATGTTTTCCATGGTGCTTGTAGCAGAAATTAATGCAATGGCCTATCCATTTGGAAATGGTTTGCTTTGAAATAGCCTTCCCCTCTACCCCTGCAGCAAATGCTGCCAGCATTTCAGATTTCCTTTGAGGTTTAGACCTGTCCAAGTAGAATCGAAGTTGTCTGTGCACATCTGAGTGCAGTATCCATTCCCCTTTGTTCTGTGGATTAGGAAAGAAAGCTTGGCAAATGAATGGACTGATTAAGGGCCACACTGGATACCATCTTGGGCATGGAGGGATAGGTCCTGAGGGAAACCCTGTCCGCATGAATGATAAAAGGCTCCACTGCCATAAGGGCCTGTAAGTCAGATACCCTTCTTACTGAAGTGACTGCTAAAAGGAAAGCTGTTTGCCAAGAAAGGAATTTTAAGTCTGCAGTAGCAGCTGGCTTGAAAGGGGGGGAAGAGTAAGTTTCGCCAATACAAAGTTAAGGTCCCAGGCTGGAGTTGGAGCTCTCCTGGGTGGTTGTAATTTTTTGGATCCTCTGAGGAACTGCTTGAGTAGTGGATGAAAGAGGGGAGGTTCTGTATTATAATGAGCTGAAATGGCTGAGGCGTGAATTTTGATGGAGGAGAAAGACAGGCGCTTGGAGGAGAAAGACAGGCCCTTGTGAAGCATCTCAGTTAAGTATTGTAAAATCTGAGGTAGACTGGGCACTGCTGTGCTCATTCCTTGAAAAAGGTTCCAGGCACAGAATCTTTTCCATTTTTCAGCATAAGATTTTCTAGTACTAGGCCTCCTTGCCTCTAAAATAATATCCATCACTGGTTTACTGAGGGATGGTAAAGGAAAGATTAGGTAATTAGCCAGGCTGCTAGATTCAGTCTTTGAAGCTGAGGGTGCAGAATCTGGTTCTCTTGCTGAGACAATACGATAGTAGTCAGAGGCAGGTGCCATGGGGCCAACAGTGACGCACTGCGCAAGAAGGGGTACCAGTGTTGGCATGGCCAGTCCGGTGCAATCAAAATAGTAATTGGTTTGTCTTGTTTGATCTGTAGTAGTACTTTGAAGAGCAGAGGAGGAAAGGCATAAACAGATAGGTTTTTCCAGGTGAAGGACGGGGAGCATCCACTTTCCAAGCTTGTTGGTAGGGAGTCCTTGTGCAAAATTTGTCCAATTGATAGTAGTGGTGGAGGCAAACAGGTCTGATATCTGGGCTCCCCCATTTGCTTGTCAACATGTTGAAAATTCTTGGTTCCAGTTTCCACTCGTGTGGGTCCATGAGGTTTCTGCTTAGTTCGTCTGCCAGTGTGTTTAGTTTTCCTGGCAGGAATTGAGCTTATAGATGCACTTGGTAGCTCAGGGCTGTGTTCCACAATGCCATGGCTAGTCTGCATAGGGGGTAAGAATGTGTGCCCCCCTGCTTGTTATGTACCACATAACTGTGGTGTTGTCCGTCTTTGCCATTAATTGCCCTGGAAGAATGTGGTCCTTGCAGGCCGTCAGAGCATTCTGCACCGCTAACATTTCTTTTTGATTGATATGCAGGTGCAATTGACTTGGGTTCCATTTGCCCTAAATGCACCTCCCTGCCAAGAGAGCCCCACATGCATAGTCTGACGAGTCTGTTAGGGTTTAGGCGGCAGGGGGTTGTGTGAATGGTAGTCCCTTGTTTTGGTGACAGGCCTCTGCCCACCAAAGGAACTCTAGGCGTAGGCAAGGTACAATACGAATCATTGCTTCTAGATCCTGAGAGAGTGTTGACACCATAATCTTTTTAGATACCATTGTAGTTTCCTCATATGCAGTCTTGCATATGGAATTAGAAGAATGGAGGAGGCCATGAACCCCAAGGCTTGTAGTATTTGCCTTGCAGATAGCAGGGTTTTTGTGGCCACTTGTTTGAAGTGGATTGTCAAATGAATGTTTCTCTGGCGTAAGGAAAGCCATCTGGGAAGTTGTATTCAAGCTTGCTCCCAGGAATATAATTTGTTGACAGGGTATCAGGTGTGATTTTTTTTTTTGTTTATGGTGTACCCCAAACAAGTTAGCACCCTTTGTACAAAGGCCAGATGCTTCAAAAAGTGTGTCCTGGCTTTCTGCCTGAATTAGACAATTGTCCAGGTATTGGTATATTTGAATATTTCTTTGCCTGCAAAATGCAATGACTGCAGCTAGGCACTTTGTGAATACCCTGGGTGCAGTAGATAAGCCCAAGGGCAGTCCAGAGAATTTGACAGTGCGTGAAGCGTAGGCATCTTCTGCAAGATTCCCTGACTGGGATGTGCAGGTATGCTTCCTTTAAATAAAGTGTTGCCAACCAGGCGTCTTTGCCTAACATAGGGAACAACTGGTGAAGAGTCAGCATCTTGAATTTTGGAATCACCAGAAAGGTGTTTAGACAGGTCCAGGATAGGACACAATGAACTGTCTTTTCAGGGTACCAGGAAAAGTCTCAAGTAGAAACCATGTCCCTTTTCTTCTTCTGGTACCAACTGAATAGCATCCATGCTTAAGAGAGAAGATGCTTGCTTTTGGGCCATTGCCCACTGATTTGGGGGTAGATCTGGCCACCCACTTCGTGATGGTAATGTGTGGAAGTGAAGTCTGTATCCTTGGGACACTATTTAAAATACATTTGTCCTGGGTAATGAGTTCCTAGTTCATTTCATGAAGAGTAATCTTTCTCCCCAAAGGGGCAGACAGTTGAGAAGTGCTTGGCAGTTTTAAAAAAAAAAATAAAAAAAGAGCCAGCAAACTGTATTCTGATGAATATTTATTGTAAAACAGCAAATTAAATGACAGACCGGTTTCGGCTGGCAATTCACACAGCCTTCTTCAGTGTGAAAAAATCATCCAAAGTTGTTAGTCAAAAGACAGAGTACGATTGGTTAACCTAAAATTGCTCATTGAGACCTGGTGGGAATAACCCCCTAACTTAATAATCCATTTTTTCTCCTTAGAGTTTAGCAAAGAGTGTAAACCCGTTTTGTTCAACTTCTTGCCTTTAATAATATCAATTCAATTATGGTGAAAGAGAACTTTGCAGTGGGATGTATGATATGATGTTTGTACAGTGCATTTTGAACTTTAAATTTTTTAATGTTGCTAATGTGTTCAGAAATCCTGAGTCGCAGTGGCCGTGACGTTTGTCCTATATAAAATGACCCACAGAAGCATATTGCCAAATATATGACCCAGTCGGAACTACAATTAGCAAAAAAATTAATGTCATACACCACAGAAGAATTTCTACTGGAAAATTGCTTGGTTTTGTTGACTTTGTTGCAGTTGGAACAATGGCCACATGGAAAACAGCCAGTAAGAATACCTCCTGTTAATGTGGTTTGTATATGGTGTTCTGTTCCGGAGTCATGTGCATGTTTATAATGGTTGAAACAACCACTTAGATTCCTACCCTTCCTGAAGGAGAACAAACATCTTTCAGGGATGATATTGGATACCTCAAGATCATATTGTAAAATGTTCCAATGCCTGTGTACACTCTGTGTTAGTGTGTCAGAATTCCTACCATAAGTTGTGATAAACCTAATGGGTTGTGATGCCCTATGGTAGTGCTCCTTATAGCGTAGCAGTTCCTCCCTCTTAAGTTTATTGACCTTGTTACTGGCATCAAAGACATGTCCCATTTTATAACCTCTACATCTAAATCTGTTGGTCAAGTCCTTACTTTGTTCACAATAAAAGGCCTCATCAGAACATATCCTCTTCATCCTAATAAATTGTGATTTATGTTCCTGGCGATATGTGGTGGGTGGAAGCTGGAGGCATGCAAAATCGTGTTGTATTCAGGATGTTTTCCGAATACCTTAGTATCAGAAGTGTGATCAGGCATTCTACTGATCAATACATCTAAAAAGGTCATAGTGTTGATATCATATAATGTGCTGTGAACTGTAAACCCCATTCATTATTATTTAAATAGACCAAAAAAATCCAATAATTCATCAACTCCACCCTTCCACACCAACCAACAATTGTCCAAATAACGCCTCCATATATCCATAAGATGTAGACAGATATTATTACGGCTATCATAAATGAGATCACGTTCAACATAAGCCATAAATAAATCAGCATATATGGGGGCAAATGAGGACCCCATTGCTGTACCTTTTGTCTGCCAGTAACAAGTGTCTTGATTAATGAAAACATTATCATTCAAGACATGTTCAGCCAGACCAATCATAAATTCATTATACTCCGTGGGATATAATCCTGCTACATCAAGCCAATATGCTAAAGCTTCCAAACCACCACAGTGGGGAATATTGGTGTACAGAGCACTCACATCAAGAGTAACCATAAGCCAATCTGGTTCAAGCTGCATTTCAGAAATGATTTGTAGAAAATTGGTCGTATCACGTGATCGTATATGAGGTAATAGTGGTTTGATTTGTTTGGTAAGATAGAGATAAGGGTTCAGTGATAAAACCCTTACCAGACACAATTGGTCTACCCGGAGAGTTAACCGCATCTTTGTGTATTTTAGGCAGGAAATAAATATATTGATTCATGGGATCCTGAATCATAAGTTGGTGCATCACATCACTATCGATAATGGCTGCATCTCTGGCATTTACCAAGAAATCATCAATTGCTTTTTTAAACCTAAGAGTAGGATTAATAGCCATTTCAAAATAGTACTGTTTGTCTGAGAGTTGTCATTTAGCTTCTTTGTCATAATCTGACCAGTTGAGCACAACTGCTCCTCCTTTAACAGCTGTCATGATTATTCTGTAGATCTTCAATGGCTAGTTGTTCCATTCGTGTAATATTATTTGATCTGGGTCGTGAGTTTGTAGTTTTAAAAATAAGTCATTGAGACAGTTTACCATGGGGGGGGGGGTTATTACTCCCAGATTTGGAAGTGGAGGCCCCCCCCACTGCTTAGTCCTGTGCATACCCTGGGACTGATGCCTGGGAGCTCTGCTCGCTCTGGGTTTGGACTGAGAAGGTCTGGAAGAAGCAGGAAAGGACCAATTCTTGGAAGGCCAATGCCTACGAAACAGTGGAGGTTGTATTTGTAAAAAACTTAGTTTGCATAGATTTAGCTTTTTCCTCCATTTCTTTTTTAAAGAACTTCTGCCTGGTTTCCAAACAGGTGGTCCTGGTTTAAGGGAGCATCCAGTAATTTCGCTTTAACATGATCTGTCAAGGATTGCTCCTTAAGCCAAGCATGCCTTCTAAGTACAGACCCAGTTACAGCAGCCCTGCAAGATGCCTCTAGTGAATCAAAAACACATTGCAAAGTATGTTTTCCAACTTGTTCAGATGAATGCAGTAAATCCTGCAAATCCTTATTTTCAGAACAAAATCGGGATTCAACATCATTTTCTGTTTAAGCAATCCAATAACATGCTGCTAATACTTTAACATATGAAAATGGCAGTTTAAGGCACTTATGGCCAAAGTTGCAAAAGTGTATACCTTCTTACCCCATCTATTCAGCGCCCTGGTGTCTCTATCAGAGGGGTAGGATTTCTGGCAGTAGTTGCTTTAATGCCCTTTGGTCCCTGAGAAATGGTCTCAGGATCCGCAGTAGGATTTTTAAAAAGGAACTTGAGAGTCAGGGACCCTATAATATCCATCAGGTTTTCTGGGCGCAGGAGGTAGAGTCAGGGGCCAAGCTAGATTCCAAATAGGCATCATCAGCAATGTCTAGTACAGGAGGTATGGCTAAAGGCCTGTGCTGGGGTAGGAGTAAGAAATCCCTAAGACTCTTTTTAGAATCAGAGAAATCCTGACTTTCTCAACGAAAATGCTCCCTGAGGGTATGCAAGGTTTCAAGGAGGGATCCTCTGGGGGGATGCAGAGGGAACAAAGTCCTCAGCATTAGAATCCACAAAGGCAGACAAGGGTAAATCCTGGTCAAAGGAAATAGAAAATTCAAAATCCTGATCAGAAGTATCATAAGCAAACTCTGTCTTTGATGTCTTAGAGGGGGAAGGTTGGCTTCCCCTGATTAAAGTAATAAGGTCTTCAGCCATTATCATTTGTTTTTTTAGGCATAGAGGCCTGGCCATGCGGTCTGGGCGTCAGTTTTCTAGGCATGGTTCGAGTTTTAGGGCTTTAAGAAGAAGATGGTGTTGGTTTAATACGCAAGTCAGTAGGCCTGAATACACCTTCAGAAGCCAGTGCCAGCACAGCGGCTCCGGACCCATCCAAGGTAGAAACCACCACAGGTTCCACAGTTGAAGCATCTCGGGGCATACCGGACTCTGAATGTGGTCTCAGTAGAGGCCTGTGAATCTGAAGTAGCAGGTATCAGGAGCTGCGAAAGTGCCCGAGTACCAGCGAACTGGCGACTGGCTTAGAAGAAGCATCGTCGGCAGCTTTGGACCTCGGCGGCCTGTCTCAGACTTTACCTTTGCATTTTTTCAGAATGTTGTTAGTTGGATGGCTTACCGAAGACATATCAGGATAATTGAACCAAGCACCAAAATATTTAGAAGCGTAAATATACAGACGACAGACAGTTCGTGGTTTAAATACGGCAGAAAACAGACAGCGAGGTACGTCGTGGTCAGGGCCTAGGCAAGGAATACAGTACGAATGAAAATCTTTGAGGTATTTGCTTTCCACAAGCAATGCAATTATTTACTTTTACGGACATCGGTTTAGAGCAAGAAAAAAAAAAAGTTTCCCCAATGGGGTACTTAGCTTTTAGTTGAAGACTTCGGTTCTGAAACTTGAAAATGAAAATTTCAGGAGTCGGCTGACAGGCACTTGCAAACTGCTTCTGCTTCAGGCACCACACAGCAAGACAGACTGATGTAATGGTGTCGGCTGCACGTTTTATACCCCTGACGACCTGATGTCACGGAAGGGACAGCAACCGACGCAGGACCAAAGACCGTTAATCAGGCCGACTGAGGGCTAACTGCAAGCCGATAACCCAAATGTGATGACTGCAACAGTGAAACACGAAGAACATCTTCCAAAGCAGCACAGCAGTCTATATACAAGATATGAACAAGAATCTGTTTATGTATCATATCACTGCAGTACAGCAGTCTGCATATAAGATATGAACAATAACCGCTCTGCTTGTTTACGTACCATATGACTGCAGTATTGTCCGCAATCAAATAAAAAGGTTCCGGTAACCATAGGTAGAGAACTTTTTAAAGCATGGATCACAGCCAGCATCTCCTTTACACTGATGTACATTGCTTTGTCTGAAGGACTCCACAGGCCTTGCACCTTACTGCCATGGAAACAGTTCCAAGCAAAATCTGAGGTGTCTGTTGGGAGAGATTGGCTTGGGGTATTAGCAGAGAAAAGTGAGACCAGGGTTCAGCTGAATTTGTTGCCTCCAATATATTTTCAATTTTAGAAAGTCCAAAACTGGAATTTGATGCTCTAGAGAACAAAAATGCTGCGACCATGTGTTTTTCTTGGATAAATCAGACTGACTGGAGAAGCTCATGAAAAGGTTCCTGAAAGAATCCTTCTTTTTGCCAAAAAGCCTTCTGAAGAGAAGTATCTAGAAGGCAGCCAAGAAACACAATCATGCAAGACAATGTCAAGTTGACTCTGGTAGCCCAGATTGGTAAAAAGAGGCACAGCCCATGTTAATTGCTCCTGACATCTGGATAAAAGACTGTAATGACAAACTGTGTAAATGAGGAAAAAAGGGGAATGCCATTTGCTCTGCAATAAGTTGCGGCTGGAGCTGGGCATTTTGTAAACACCCTTTGAGCTATAGTTAACATAACCAAGAAACAGTGTGTGTTAGAAATTTCTTCAAGCATCTAGAAATTGCAATGTGACAATCAGCATATTTTAAGACTAGTATTATATAACTCATGGGAGGAGTGAGGGGGTAACAGTCTGTATGGTGAACATTTTGAAGTATGGTACATTCACAAATATATTTAGAAACGAAAGATCTAGTTCCGGTCTTGGACAAGCCTCTTTCTTTGGAATCAAACATTCTGGAACAGAAGCCTTTGCTATTTTGATTTGCAGGCAATGGTTCTAGCATCTTTTTTTTTTTTTTTTTCAAATATTTTTATTTCAAAAATGTTTTAAAAAACAAACAGTTAATAACTTTTACACATCAAGCAAGACAAAAAAAGAGAGAACTATTTACATAATGTACAATGGCCAGAGATCAAACGAAGTTAAAGGAATACAATCATAGTTACACAGACAAAAGTATGCTTTTTAACAAAAATTAAAATAAGCAAGAGTGGTCTTCTTGCTTTCTCTCTTTTTATGAAGGTAAGGTTTTAACCATTTTAATTGTCACAATTAGGGAGATAACTTTCTCCCAATGATTATTGATCAATTTCCTAGGAAAGATTCTCATTTCCTTGACTTTGATTTCCAATAGTGTTACTTAGAAAATCTTCAAAAGTTGGGATGACAGGAGAGTTCCATTTCTTTAGGTCCAAAGAAGATCTTTCTTTTTCGTAATGGAGGTTTCATTTATATTCAAACGAATCAATGACTGACAAAAGAAAGGAATCAGTAAAAATGGCTTGCAAAAATTTTCCTATATCCTCCCACAATTTCAAGTGAACACCCCAACATAATAGGAGACCAGTTAGCATTACATGCTAGAGAACACCTCCAACATAATAGATCAGAATTGCTAAATCTAGCTATTTTATTAGGAGTAGTAAACACTTACATGCAAAGATCTTCCAGCTTTGTACATTTGAAGTAACTTAATAGACTGTAATATGTCTACTTTGGTCTAATTTAGTAACAATAATGGACAATCTTTAATGATAAAATTCCAGAATTTCTGGTTAGATTTTATTTTATAATTAATAATAATTTTATTTAAGTTAGAGATTAAATTTGTCCAACTAAAGTCTCTATATATTATTTCATACAGACAGAATATAATTTTAGGCATGGATTTAAATGAAGAGTTATTTATTGTTCTACATAGATCTTTTGCAAATGGTATTAGGCTGTTAAGAGCTAACCAGTCATTATTTGGCAGATTAAATATGCTAATTATTTGATTTACATCCACGACTGACAGATTTTCCATACATTGGTACCAACATGTGAAATTGTTTTCTCTCTATGAGAAAAGAGCATTTATAGGAATATTGAAGTTTTTTTTTTGTAATTTTGAAGGGGGTTAAATAGCTAAAGCCATAATTTAAATGTCAATATTATTGTTCACAATGCTCTGAAAAGTGCTGTACATGTTATTTTTATATAATTTAAATTCGTAGGTTTAGTGGAATTATATTGCAAGTAAATATGCCAGAGTTTACTGTTCTATTCCTCCAGCTGCATATTTTTTGCAATTTTACTTTCTGCTTGGAAATATAATAGCATGTATTGTTTTCCACGCGGAAGAAACTTTTGGATCTATCCAATTTATCACTGTTTTGAAAATGGATGCTTTGATACAAGATTCTAAATCCGGGAAGTTTATGCCTCCCATTTCTCAAGGCCTAATATGATTAAGAAAAGCTATTCTTTTTTTTGGGGTACCAAAAGAAATTCATAAAAATTCTGTTCAATTCTTTTAAGATTTTTTTAAAAGGGATAATAGGAATAGCTAGTGCGATGTAGTTTACCCTTGGAGAAGTACCATCTTTATTAGCTGTAAAATATCTTCAAAAGTTAAATTTATTCCATTTTCCTGTTAGAAATTTAAGGGTATTCATAATATTATTATAATTTGTGGATAGAATTCCAAATTTTCACATAAAACAATCCCCAGATATTTTAAGGAGGAAACTTGTTTTCCAATTATTTGATTTGTAATATTAGAATTATTCTTATTTAACAAAATACGATTTGATTTAGAAGTATTAATTTTTAGACCTGAGATGTGATAACATTTTTCAGTTAATGAGCTTAACTCACTTAATGACTCATCTGAGATAGCTAAAGTGAGCAGAATATCATCAGCAAAGAGCATTACTTTTGAGTGGAATTGATTAAAAATATCAATACCTTTAATTCTGGGGTTAAAACAAACCGCAGAGGAAAAAAGTTCAATTGCTAAGGCAAACACTGGTGACATGGGGCATCCTTGTTTAGTACTTTTAGTAATTTTAATTGCTTCCAAAGTGAATGGGTTCAATTTTACATATGCCAAATTATCTTTATATATATGTTTATTAGAGTAATAAATTGTGGAGGGAAATCATAAATTTGTAGTACATTGAAAAGATAATTCCAATTTAATGAGTCAAAAGCTTTTTCAATATCTAATGCAACTATTAGGGCTTCAGTTTGGTCTCCGTTTAAAAGATCTATAGTGGTTAAAATTCTTTGTATATTATCATGGGTTTGTCTATTATGTATAAACTTTGTTTGATCCTCACTAATGACCCAAGTTAAAGATTTTTTGATTCTATTAACCAAAATAGACATAAGAAGTTTGTAATCATGAAATCTGTCTACATGCGCTACATAAACTGGGATTTTTGTTCTCCTTTAAAATAGTGTATTCAGGGAGTATCTCCAAGAAGGTGGAATAATGCCCTGTGAATAGGTTTCATTTAATGCTGACTGCAGCATTGTTAAGACAGATGTTAGAAATAACTTGTATATTTCTATAATTCCATCTATGCCTGGTGCTTTATTATTTTTACCGTCTGATTTTTTCCTTAATTTCTTTGAGCATAATTTGTTTTTGAATGCTTAAACTTAGGGTTTCTGGAATTTTATTTAAATGTGTATAATCTAGACACATATTAGCAATATCATGAGAAGAATCATTGAAGCTGTAATGTCTTGTAAAGTGTAATTTAAAAGCTTCTAATGTCACTTATGTCGGATACATTTTTCTTGTTTTCCCCTTCGTAGATTATATTTGTAATATTGTTTTCATTAGAAATTCTTTTGATCTCATTGCTAGGTTATGCATATACTTGGGGGGAAACAGAAAAAAAAATTAAATTTTTCCAAAGCCAAATTGGTTTTATGTGTTAGTATAACATTGTATCTATTTAATTCCTCAATTTTTTTTTTTTTTTTTGCAGCTGTATCCTGTGTATCCTTTAAGTTAGTTTCTATAATTTGTTTCTGAATATTAACTAATTCTGATTCCCATTCCTTTGCTTTATTGTTGCAACAGGAAATAATTTTACCATAATGAATCCCATAAAATAATCACTTTTATGTCACCAGTATTATTTGTATCTATTTCTAAATCTAACCAAGGCTTAAACTCTTAATTTAGTAAAATATGCTGAAATTCTTTTGGTAAGTCAGTCTTCTAAAATCCATTTGAAGTTTAAGGATAAGTGAGTTATGGTCTGATAAAGGACAGGGAATTATAGAAGAGTGGTATTTTCATTTTCAAATCTTAGGACATGTATATTTTATCACTGTGGGAAAATAGTAATGCATTTTCATTTTTAAAATTAAATGAGTATTAACTGCAAATTATCTATCCATTTTCTGCAAATTATCTATCCATTTTCTAAGTGTTCTCTCTGTAGAAGTAATACGGAAAGGTCTTTTATTTGTAGATTCCCGACTATCTAAATATACAATTAAAGTCCCCTCCCACAATTAAGTTAGCTTTTGAAGTCTCAATAAGTTATATGTGCTTTTTAACTGTTCCTACTCCTATACCTGGAAACCAATATAAGTTCACCAAAGTCCAAATTCTATTACTGTGTCTTATTATGTCTATTGAAAGAAGGCCATCCTTATCTTCAAAGTTATACAGTACTTGAGGAATGGTAATATTTTTCTTCCACAATATTAAAACTCCTCTATTTTTCTTACTGTTAGATGAATTAGAAAGTTTTATAAAATCATTTGGGTTCCAAGTGAAGTTACCATTAGCTTTGAAATGAGTTTCCTGTAAAAAAAAAAAAAAAAAAAAAAAAAAAAAAACTACTTGAGCTTTATTTACTTTTAAGTATTTAAGTATGTTGGATCTTTTCCTTGGGTTATTCAAACCATTTACATTCAAAGAGAGTAATACTAAATCCATCTAGTTAATTATTGAAATATTTGAATGAAATAATGATTTTTTTTTTGTTGCTGTGTAGCTTCCATATCATTATAATAATGATTAATTTCTTTAGAAATATATAATTTAAGATCTAAAAAAGGCCAAAAGGTAAAACAAACAAGTGTACAGAAGTTAATCTAAAATATAAGTATAAACAAATACTTAAAACCATCTTTTAAACACTGAATGAAAACCATTCCCAATCTGAAAAAACTAATAAGTTCAGACAGATTAACCCTCATTACTGAAAGTCAACCCTCATTACTGAAAGTGAACCAGACATTTAAGAGACTCCATCAAAAATTAGTCTGGAGATTACAATTAAATCACTCCAAACGCAAAACAAATATATTGATCAATGACACATTTAAGTATGAACATGTTTACAAAATCATTACTTGTATATCAATGTTATTAACAGACATTTAATGAAATTACTTTTGTGGTCAATTATAACATTATGAACTTAAAGAATCAATTTTGAACTGTTATTTCCTATATGCAAGTATATATTATTTATCATTTCTAATAAAGATTAATAGCAAGTACAATAAACTAAAATAAGACAGTTCTTTAGATTCTGTTTGTAATGTTGGCAGATTGCATTTTATTTGTGAACTGTACTCCAAGTTAGCCAACTGAGTTGTGTCAAATGCTGATGTTTCAGACATAAAATTGCACTATGCATTGTACATATTAAACACATGAAATAGCTAGTAGACTAACCACTGACCTTACTTATCAACCAAATAAATGAATAAACCGGAAATATCTAAATCCTATTATCAATATTATCTATCAGACTGCTTATTTAGCCTATATTAAGTGGGTAGTACCTAGAAAACCTTAACATAAGAGAAATCAAGGCAGCATATTAAAACATACTGAAATTGCCTCTATGACCTATATTTTTGTAGTTAATATTAAACTAAGGTTATTAAAATGAAATTGAATATAATACAGTTAATTTCATATAATTATCCACTTTTCGGTAATTCATTATATCATATTCACAGAAGTACTTTAGTTGAAGTACTTGTCATGTGTCAAGTGGACAAATCAAGTTATACTGAACTACAAGCACATTACAATCCTGCAGAGCTAGATAAATAATGGAAATATAGTACACAGTGTGCCACTGGATTCTTTTGTTTCTAGGATACAAGGAATGTGTTGTCCCTGTTATACAAGCTGCTCATATGTGTATTTTACTTTTCAACTATTGCTATTAACAACCATCAGCGATAGGGAACTAGTACACCAATTATGTATATCAAGTGTGATTGCTTTTACTACTGTCATAGCTGTGCAAAAATAATTACTTAAAAACCAGCTCCCTTACTTACTCTATTCCATAACATAGTTAAACAACCCTCACTGAATCATTGCTAGTGCCCCTTCTTTAGGGTTCATTATCAATCATTACTCCCCACATTAGGATATTAATTCAACTGCAGTCAAACATGCCCATCAATCCTTACACTGTGGGTCATTTAGGTTTAGTTCATATGTCAACTAGTGTTTATAAATTGTTGACGATGTTAGCTACGAAATCACAATGTATTTGTTAAAACGTAGAAGAGAATAAATACAAAATCCCTACCCTCACATTAGATACGGGCATCACTTTTGGCACTAAACTCTCAGTTCTCAGGGGAATATATTGGTCAGTGAGCTACCTTTTATAACCTGTACCACCATAAGTAGCATTTTATTTAATCAAGTAAAGTGAAACAATGTGTAGATTACTTGTGTACGATGATGTACATCTCACGGTCTTCTCCAGTAGCACTGATAATTACTGGCCGGCTCTCTAGGTCTTAAGATAAACATAGAAAGGACTTGTGGGCATTATTATAGTCTGATTGCAGGGCAAAGCACACCAAGTATCAACTGCATTCTCTATTCAGTTTAAAAACTCACCTTATATATACAATTTTTATAGCTGCCTTGTATTAGTGTATGATGATCTAGTCCTGGAGTTCCCATACCAGATGGAAATCATGCACTTTAATTTTTCCATAAATACTATGGAATGTACTCTATGCTAAAATTAAACACGCACATCCACACACACATATATATATATTATATATACATATATTATATATATATATATATATATATATATATATATATATATACACACACACACACACACACACACACACACACACACACACACGCGTGTGTGTTTAAATATACCTGTTATACAGTTTATCCCTTGCCCTCATTTTTAATACAAAGAAATAATACTTAAATGGTTGACATGGGTAATCTATCCAACATTGCTAAGCGACAAAGGACATCCCGAAAACTCAAAAATAATTCGTCCCTTTGATAGAGCATTACATGACATGGCCATGTCGTCTCCCAAAACTTCAAAAAAAAAAAAAGGCAAGACTGACTCCGGCCATTCAAAAGAGCCGGCAAACTGTCTCTTTAGCTGAAATGATACCTCTGAGCTTGCAGATAAAATGACAAAGCTGTTTCCTTTCCACCATACTGCAATCACACCACCTAAGCAAGACACCTCCTTGGCAGTCAAATTCCTTCCCTCAAACACACGAGCAGGCCCCATTCGCTGGTCTCCACACATCTTCTCCAAGTTACCATTGCAAGGCCTTAGGATTGGTTATGGTGACCTATGGTGACCTCTCTCAAAAGTCAGACCAGCCTCCAAGGTATGAAGAATAAACAGCAGATAACAAACCTCGTCCGCACTCCAAACAAATGAAAGTCTTGTCTTTCAAAATTTTCTGATTACAGCAGACAAAACAATCCAAAAAGGGAACCACCAAATCACACTCCGATCAACTAGGGAACGTAAGGGAAGAAAGGGAAAGCGCACACACACACACACACACACACACACACACACACACACACACACACACTAGAATGCATCTCACTCTCTCTAACAGTGTTTATGCATGATATGTTAGAGAGACTTATGAGAATTGAACCTGGCATGACTACTTCACAGTACACTACCATTTAAGAGTATCCTAGCAAGTTATGTACTGGACATCCATGTACTGTATAACCCTGCAAACTACATACACCGTGCATTGCTGTTCATCAAGAAAACAAGCTTGGATATAAAGTGTGTGTCATTAAAGGTCAGTCATTATTGACAAAGTAAAACATTTGAAAACATTTTTAGTGAAGTTAATTGACTAAAGTTTCGCTGCCTGACATTAAAACCTTTCTTTAATAGATACTGACAGCCTTGATAAAGGATTAGTATTGTTAAATAGAAATATTTTTACAGCATGGATGCAATTTTAAGATGCTGAACACAGAGGGCATATTGAATATTAGTGACATTTTTTGTCTACTGAGTGTATTGGAAAAAGACTATTTATTTCCCTTTCTAGTCAGAAGCTCAGAGCGCAGCCCAAAAGTATCAGGTTCACAAGCAGAGACAATCATCATTTCCTTCTCCATACAAATCACACCAAATAAATTAAGAAGAATCACCAGGACACAACTGATACAAGCATTAAATAGTACTAGTTTTCCTGACACAGAATAATTCTCATACTTTTTACCATGCTGGTTGTTCAGCATTCTACAGTATGAATGTGTACTATATGCGTGGGAAAAATGTTAGTTTCTTTTTTTTTTGACAGAAAACGTGTTTAAATGCACGTGTACATTCTAAACAAGCAGTTGTTTAACTGTGAAATCTTAGACTGTTCGTATTTCCACAAACATACATTTTTACCAATGTAGAAAAGCAATTAAATTACTTATTAAAAAGTTATTTAACTTGATAGTTTAAGGAAGTCATGACTAGAAAGACCCTGTATGTTTCTAAAATATATGATTCTAAGCTACTGACATAAGTACACACATTAACCAGTCGCAATATGTGAAAGGAACATTTAAATATGTTTCCTTGGCTACAAGATACTCTGTTTAAATTATTTCTAAATTCATATTAACATTGTTGATATGAAGTTAAACCAAATCAAACTATGAATTCAAAAACGTATTTCAATATTACTTGTGTATTAACCCTTGTTAAAATATTTTGATGTAGAATAGAAAGAGAAAGAAACCTTGGAAAATTATGCTCAAATAGATAAATTTAATACATACTTGTTAGTTCCTGAACATATAGTTTATATCTTAGTTGAATCTTTGAGAGACATGAGAGTATTTGTGGTTTTAAAATCAGTTTTTTTCCCCCTCACATCTGTCCATGCATTTTTTCAGGAAATCTTTTCAAGGATGAGGTAGTTTGACCAGTCCATTTCTTCAGGAATTGTAACGTTGTTGTTCCTCTTAACATATGTTGTTGCTTCATCGGGGTTATCATTTACGTGGAAAATTCTGATTTTGGCAGGATAGATCAACTGTGATTTTATTTTATTTTGTTTAAGAAGCTTCACCAATGGCCAGTTTTTTTCCCTTAATTCCAGAACCCTTGCAGAATAGTCATTATCAAACCTTATTTGGCTTTTCTTGCATGTTAAGGGGCTTTTCCTCCAGGCTGATTTTAATACAAGTTCTTTATCCAAATACGACAGAAATTTAATCATAATTGAGCTTGGGGAAGCTTTAGATGAAGAGGGCTGTGGTTTTCCTATAGCTCTGGGAGCTCTTTCTATGCCAAATGATAGTCCCTCCTTTAAGTCTAGTACTTCTGGCAGCCAGGAATTTAGAGAAGTAATAATGTCCTCACCTTCAGATTTCTCTGGGAGACCAAAGATTCTTACGTTGGTTCTTCATTCTCTATTTTCTAAATCATCCATTTTAGTGATTAACCAGGTATTCTGATATAGTAAGAATTCAGTTTGATTTTCATCTTCTTTTAGTCTGCCATCAATGTCATTCAGTGAAGTTTCCATGTTATGAATTTTATTTTGTTGTTGCTGTAATATTTCTTTTAACACAGTTTGTTTTTGGCAGTTTAAGATATTCCAGGTTTTCTGTAAAACTACCCATTTCCAAGAACATTTCATGTAGCGTTGAAGACATCAGTTGGATCTCCTTTCTCGGTGTAGATTCTGTGTGTGAGTTTTTTGTTCTGGCCATGTTTATACAGTTGATGTACTCTCCAGTTTTGTTTGACAGGAAAATCTCAAATCTCAAAAAAATGTCTTCAAATTTGATATAGATGAACTGAACTTTCCTTAGAGTTATACTGTTTCTAATTGAATAAACATAGTTTTCTGTATTCTAGTATAGATTTAAGGAGCTCTAAAAATATGCTGCTAACAGTTAGCCATCTAGGCTCCGGCCCCCCGGTTCTAGGATCTTTTAACTGTGTAAAGATGGAAAAACCCGAAGAAAATATTCTTTTTGATTTGACGGGTAGCAAAGGAGATTTTTGTATCCAGTGCCATCTGCAAAACCTCCTGCATCACTTTTAACAGAGAGTGAGAGAATTTTTTGACAAAAGGGGAAACTGAGGAAATTTCTAGAGATTCTGGCTGGAGGAGAGCAAAGGATGAAATAATGCTGGCAGAGTTATTCAGTACTGCTGGACTGTCCCCATTCTTGTTGTAATTTCTCTCTGGCCATCTCTTTTTTTTTTTTTTTTTTTTGAGGAAGTAAAGCAGCAGTCCTTTTACAGAAGGTAAAGAAAATAACAGTGACCATCCCAAATCCCATTAAATGTCAATGGCATGGGAATTCAACGTTACTTCCTTAAGTCTGGCATGAATCATACAAAGTACTACGGGAAAGAGAAAGGCTTAAGGGAGTACAAGATCACGCTGATACATCAAGCACCATTGGTAGCCATGTTGTGGAAAACAAGCTAAAATTACAAATAAAGCACAAGAGTGATTTTGAGGTGTTAAAATAGGTTTGGAAACTAGAGTGAAAAAAATTTTTTTTTTTTTTTTTTTTTTTTTAGTCCCAGGGTGGAGTTTTCCTTTAATAGCCTGAGGTACTTATACAATTTATCAGCTTTTTTAGGGACTGAAGGTTGAATATTACGATTACAGTCAGCATTCAACACATCCTCCAGGGTTAGCAGTATAGGAGGGATGGGAGAAGAATGAACTATGTCTGCCATACTATCTCCTCAGTTCAGGGGAAATACCTAGTTATGCTTATAAAAAATACCTCATTCATCCTGGCTATGGTCTGATTAAAAAAAAAATCCTTCACAAGACAATGAGAAAATAAGAGCACGGCATCAGTTTTGATGATTCACTACACATGGACCCCTTTGCTATTAGATCCAGAGAGGACAGCATTTTTACAAGTGGCAACCATGTTAGCTACAATACCAACTACAAAATCAGATTTATAATTTTACTTGGGTCCTGCATTTAAAGCATAGTTCTACATTTAAAACACAATGCAGCTAGACCAACTGCAAATTAAAACAATATGAAATCTTTATACGCAACAGTAAAAGTATAATTATTAAAAACAATGTTTCTACAACCATAAATAGATTAAAAGCGTTAGAAACATTCAGAATAGCACACATTTTGCTGATTTACTCCACTCTACCATCACCAAAGAAGCTACCTATAAATGGGTTTCTATTTCAAGATCCTTCACACCTATTTTATTAATCATATCACCACATATCATGTAGTACAAAATGACAAACACCAACTTCACCCCACTGAGAAATGTTCTTGGCCTTACCTTCAGGGGGGAAAAAAAATCTTAAAATTTCCCCACACTCATGCCACTAAGGACACATAGCGAGCTTAACCTCGGTGACATCAGCAAATGGAAACCGTGCGGTGTACTCGAAGTTTAATGGGTACATCACAGCATGTGCAGTGATCGGTCATTTAAAGTCTATGCACCCATCTCTAAGGTGACATCAAGCAATACACTATTAAGCAACAGCCCAAATAATGTCTGACCAGTTTGCCTAGCACATGACTAAACAGCATTTCCAACAGGCCACCTAACAGGTTATGAAATGTATAAATACAAGTCTACAACAGCATCAAGGCTGCACTGGAGCAGATGTGCGTCTGTAGCTGCATGAAGGTTGCACTGAACAGATGTACGTCTGCGACAGCATGAAGGCTGCTTTGGAATAGTGCTCATAACATACTTACTCCTTTTCTTTCAGCTCGGGTAAGTCAAGATACCAGTGTTCATCACTAATAATTTTCTTCTCTTCTTCCTCCAACTGTTTCCTGGTCTCATCATCCAGCCCCCTCTGCATGAACTGGAGAGAATAAAACCAAACATTAAGTCATTTGTCTGCCCAAAATGTTCTGCAGTACAGCAATTTGTAAACGCTACCAAACTGACTATCGACATGCTGTGAATTTTCTTAACCAAATCCTTATACTTGGTACATAAAAATCAGTTATAGCTTAACTATTTTAAAAGTATAAAATAATAAAAAATGCTTAAAACGACAGAACTTATTTATAAAATAATAAAACAGGTAAGCACTTTTGCAGATGAAATATGGTCTGAAGAAGTAGATTTAAAAACATTCACAATGCAAACATTTTTATTTTACATTTGTTAACCAGGAAAGTCAGACTGGACTGGAAGTATAAATACAGTGAATTATTACAAAATGGGCATTTGTTCAACAATACACACACTCACACACACACACACACACACACACACACACACACACACACACACACACACACACACACACACACACACACACACACACACAAAACACACACAAAACACACACACAAACACACACACACAGGAAATAGTTGGAAATTATTAAGTGAATAGGAAATAGTTAGAGCTTACAACTGATAAGGGAAATCACATACATGGTTAAGACAAGACATCGTCCTTACTTTAATACTTTCCAGTAGGGGAGACATACACTCAAGTTTTCCAAACAGAGAATCAAGAGTTTTCCTGTAATAAGGTTTTCATTGATAGCTGATGTCGAGTGGGGGTTAGTCCGGGTTTGTACAGGGACAAAGCCAATGCATTTTTAGGTGTTTAAGAGATATTTTGAATTGAGTTAAGGAGGGAACTGTAGTAAGTTCTGCAGGAAGCAAGTTCCAGATTTTTACCGGCAGAGATGGAGAATAATAATTCACCAGCAGAATTGTTGGCTTTAACAGTCTGTGCTAGTATTCTGTTGGAAGAGCTGAGCTTTTTGATTACTGTAGGGGGTGAGAATATTTTTCAGTATGGGTGTACTGTCTGGTTGGTAGAGAATTTTGTGAACTATAAGTTGGTTATACTGAAGTTGGTAGGGTAGTTCTAGCCAGTCTAGCGATTTAAGGTTCCGACAGTGATGGGTTCTATAAGCTGATCCTGTGGCAAATCTGGCAAAAAACATTGGAAGATTTTGACATCAGATAGAAGGTGCAAGGAACTATTAGGTGAGAAGCCTTTATATTGTTTTAAAAAAACAGCCCCTCTCAAGAAAATGCTATGTTATAGACCTCTACCTTGTACTGATGCAAGCACTAGATTATGTAGAGTTGGTACATATCCCGGTCTTCACTGCAATGCTTGCAAGTATATTAGAATAGATTATCAATTTGTCTATCCTGACACTGGACGTGTTTTTAAGATTGATTTATTTGCTAACTGTAGCAGTTGTGACGTGGTTTACTGTGCCAGCAGTGAGACCTATAGGGCTTTCTCCATCGGTAAAAAGTACAGTTGTGTACACTTACAATAAATGTAGATGTTAGTGTATTCACTGTTACAGTCATTACATTTGTGTTATCTGCTTGCAGTAGCCCTCAGGTTGGCCTGAAGTCTTGGGTCCTGCATCAGTTGCTGTCCCTTCTTCCACGACGTCAGGGGTATAAAACATGCAACAGACGCCATTACATCAGTTGTTGTTGGCCCAGATGTCAGGTGCCCCCCTAATGGGAAGCAGCCCCCCTAATGGGAAGCAATTAAATCTATAAATACAAGGATATACCTCTAACAGAAAAGCAAATAGACCAAAAAGCTTTTAGATCAAAGTGAGAGTAGAGGTATAGCCAAAGGAAGAAAAGGGGGCTGGAGGGAGGGTAACCAGGCCTGTAACAGTGAACACACTCTACCATCTACACTTATGGTAAGAGTCCACAACTGTACTATGTTCATGTTTCACTATTGCAGTCATTACATTTGGGTAGATTCCCAAAGCTAAGGTTGGGTGGAGGAATTTAAATAGAGTTAGGACCAGCTATAAGGCCCTGCAAGACTGCAGTGGCAAAACCAGCCCTGGAGTTAGAGAAAATTGGCAAATGAAAATGCTTGGTGAAAGTATGTACAGAACTCCAGGTAGCAGCTTCTAGAATGTCCCTAGTAGGGACGCTCCTGAGAAAGGCTGTAGAGGTAGATGCAGCCCTGGTTAAATGGGGTCTGAGTTTTCCCTGGTGCTTATAGGTTCATAGGTTCATACTAGGCTATCTGCCCGAGGGCATTTACAAGCCTAGCCCATAGTTTTGTGGCTTACGCCACCCCTTTAGTATGGGGAACTATACCCATTATTTTGCTGTGCCTCTGTTGAGCAGTGACACTGAGGTAATCCCTGGGGTATATCTTATCTCCCATCCATTGGTCAAGATTTCTCTTGAACAAGGCCAGCGAGGTGCTCTGCCTCACATATACCGGGATTTTATTCCACAGCATAGGGAGTCTTTGGGTGATGAATCTATCCCTCCAGCACGTCCTATTAATAGCCGTGTCGAGGTTTAAGTCTCCCGCCCTTGTGGCTCTGACGGATATAGCAGAAATGAATGCAGTGGCCTATCCATTTTGAAATGGTGTGTTTTGAAATAGCTTTCCCCTCTGTCCCTGCAGCAAATGCCACCAGCAGTTCAGATTTCCTTTGAGGTTTAGTCCTGTCCAAGTGGGATCCATGCTGTCTAAAGAGTGCAGTATCCATTCCCCTTTGTTCTGTGGATTAGGAAAGAAGGTAGGCAAATGAATGGACCGATTAAGAGCCACACTGGATACCACCTTGGGCATGGAGGGATTGGTTCTGAGGGACACTCTGTCCGCATGAAAGATTATGAAAGGTTCCACTGCCATAAGGGCCTGTATTCAGATACCTTCTTGCAGACGCGATTGCCAAAAGGAAAGCTGTTTTCCAGGAAAGAAATTTTAAATATGCAGTAGCAGCTTGCTCGAAAGGAGGAAGAGTGGGTTTCTCCAAGACAAAGTTAAGATCACAGGCTGGAGTTGGAGCTCTCCTGGGTGGTCTCAAATTAAAGGAACTGCTTGAGCAGTGGGCGAGACAAAGAGGATAGGCTCTGTGCTATAATGAGCTGAAATAGCTGAGGCATGAATTTTGATTGAGGAAAAAGACAAGCCCTTATGAAGCAACTGAGTAAAATATTGTATAATCTGAGGTAAATTGGGCACTGCTGCATTTCATGCCTTGAGATTGGTTCCAAGCACAGAATCTTTTCCATTTTGCAGCATAAGAGTTTCTAGTACTAGGCCTCCTTGCCTCTAAAATGATATCCATCACTGATTTACTTGAGGGATGGTAAAGAAGAGATTAGGTAATTAGCCAGACAGCTAGGTTCAGGGTTTGCAGCTAAGAGTGCAGAATCTGGTTCTCCTGCTGAGACAACAGGGAAGGAGTCTGAGGCAGGTGCCATGGAGCCAAGCGTGACACTGCGCGAGAGTGGGTACCAGTGTTGGCGAGGCCAGTCTGGTGCAATTAAAAATAGTCCTTGGCTTGTCCTGTTTGAGCTTTAGTAGTACCTTGGAGAGCAGAGGCAGAGGAGGAAAGGCATAAACTGACTGGATGCTCTATCCTTCAGCTGGAAAAACCTCTTTCCAAGCTAGCTTGTGGGGAATCCCTACACAAAATTTGTCCAGTTGATAGTTCTGGGGGGAGACAAACAGGTCTATATCTGAGATCCCCCATTTGCTTGTCAACATGTTGTAAATTCTCATAAGTAGATAGGGGCAAATCCAGATCATCAGAAGAATCAGAAAAATCAGAATCCTGTTCAGAAGATTCATAAATAACTTCAGTCCTAGGTCTCTTAGAAGGGGGGAGGTTGGCTTCCCCAGATTAGAGAGTTACAAGATCTAAATGAAGGAGGTGTTGGTTTAATATGCAAGTCCGTAAGCCTGAATAAACCCTCAGAAGCCAGTGTCTGCACAGCGCTCCAGACCCATCCAAGGTAGAGACATCCACAGGTTCCACAGTTGAAGCATCTCGCGGCATACCAGACTCCGAATGGGTTTCATTAGAGGCCTGCAAGTCAAAAGTAGCGGGTATCAGAGGCTGTGAAAGCACCTCACTGAATACCGGCAGACTGGCTTAGAAGCGTTGTCGGCAGCTTTGGACCTTGGTGGCCTCTGCCTTTATCTTTGCATTTTTTCAGAATCCCTGTAGTCGGATGGCTAACCGACAACAACATTTCTGGATAATTAAACCAAGAATTGAAATATTCAGAAGCGAAAATATAGTGACGACGGACAGCGCGCTGATTAAATAAAGCACAAAACCGACAGCAAGGTACGTTGTGGTCAGGGCCTAGGCAAGGAATACAGTACGAATGAAAATCTTTGAGGTATTTGCTTTCCACAGGTAATGCAATTATTAACTTTTAGTGACATCGGGAAGGAGCAAGAAAAAGTTTCCTTAACGGGGTACTTGGCTTTAGTTGAAGACTTCGGTTCTGAAACTCAAACGAAAATTTCAGGAGTCTGCCGATTGGCACATGTGAACTGCTTCTGCTTCAGGCACCGCAGGGCAAGCAAGACTGATGTAATGGCGTCGGCTGCATGTTTTATACCCCTGACGACCTGACGTCATGGAAGAAGGAACAGCAACCGACACAGGACCCAAGACTTTGTTAAATCAGGCCGACTGAGGGCTACTGCAAGTAGATAACCCAAATGTAATGACTGCAACAGTAAAACACTAAGAACATCTAACTGATGTCGGAGATGCAGAATAAAAGAACATTTATATGCTACTAATAGATGTGATTAAAGGAATGTCCTTTCCAAACATTTGAAGTGCAAAGGACCTGACCACTGTTTTAGATTTATGGTATTAGAAAAAGTTAAACCAGGTTTGAGAGGAGGAGACTTAAGAACATACACACTGAATGTCTTGAAATCAAATTGATTACTTTGTTACAAGCAACTAATGGGGTAGGGCTTAATGATCACATCCCAATCAAGCCCATGTGTACACTGCTGTTTGAGTTAACTGCGGTAGCGCTGTCGCCTCACAGTAAGACATTGTCCTGTTTGATTCTCAGCTAGAGCGTCTTCTGTGTGGAGACATGCGTGAATGGGCATACCTTCACTGAAGGTTGTGCATCAGGGCCAGCATCTCGGCATGTAAAAGTCTACTGCCAATCATTAGCGGACCGGAGCTCCACTGTGGAAACCCCTAACCAGGAAAAGCCGAAAGGCACAACAACTGCTGTTCAAGTTAGATCTGAAAGAAGTACCTCGTTGGTATGAAAGCACTCATCTTTTTTTTTTGTATTGTAGTAGTATGTTTTACGCCTTTCTGCCTGCCAGTTTTTTTTTTTTCGTTTTTTCTTACTCTAGTTTGTTTTCACTAGAAGCTCCGTTTTGTTTTACTTTTAGATACAAACATAAAATCAAATCAAAGCGTCTGGAACTGGATGTGCCTATACCTTCTGGATCACATTTTAAGTTTTATATGCAAGCAAGTATACTGGAAATCCAAAATAGCTCATGCACTCTTTCTCTACACACTTCAAGGTTGCCTGCACTGAAACCATGAATAAGGTGTAACTGGGAAAAACATCTAATCTGCTTAAGTACAGAATAGAGTGCAGGGCCTGTCTTTTTTCCTTGGGGGGGGTGGAAAAAAAAAAAAAAAAAAAAAAGTTAAATATGGGCCCTCTCTGGTCTAGTGGGACCTTCCTGGTGGCAGTTTTTTCTTTCTAACAGAAGAAATGTATCTAACTTCGCCACTTTTTCTTTGATGGGCTGGGTTGCCTGGGACAGTGAAGGAATGAAGAAACAGTTGAAAGAGATGGAATCCTGTGGTCCACTGGATACCATGACTATCTGTCCATGGTAACAGCCTCCCATGTTAACAGGTGAATTGACAAACAACTGCAGACTGCCACCACAGTGGAGCATCTGGGCAGTGGCTGTAGACTCTCTGTCCCTACAGGATGCCAATGACTGCAGGTGACTCTCACCATGACTGCCATAACCTCTCTGGAATGAGCCTAGCTAGTGAACCTCTTACTCAACTTATTGGTTTATTCTGTTGTCCACACCAAAACCACAACTGGACACTGACTCTTGTATTCTGGAGAGGGAAACTTGCAGCGAGAATGTTGAACAAAGCTGAAGTTTCCCCTCCCTGCACTGCTGTGCCTTGACTTTTGGGCCAAACATTTCAGGACCATGAAAAGCAATATTCATGAAAGTTAAGTTGGTACCCTTGGAGAAACTGAGGAGTCGGAGACAGGCACAGCAGCACGCAGCAACTTCAGATACTGCAGCTCAAGTGCAAACAAGACAGTGCCCAGCTGCCTGGATTCTTTATCTGGTAATGTTTAAAGTACATAACAGACCTGTCTACGGCCAGAGTCTTACGGTTTATGGAGGACAGACCCACTCTTAGCCCATTTACTACTACAGCAAGATAATCACAATTTTTTTTTTTTTTTTTTACAACAAGGCCCTTGAGACAGTTATTGCCTATTTAACAGGCAGACTACTTGTCGGTAAGCAAAAGAACAAGTCATGACAGCAGGTAGAGGTACATTTTAAAGGAAAACAAATAGCAATGAAAGCTACATACTTGGCATATAGGCAGATATGAGTGGGAGGTTTCAACTAGGTCACCAAGAGTATTAACACCAGCAAGACGAGGCAACTGGAACCCAAAAAACTTTCCAGGGCTACCTTAGCTGCTCCACTTTCCAATAATGCTGAGCATGTCAAACCCCCCTTTCCCAACCCCCGACATCACTGAACTAAAACAGCTCTCTCTGCTCTCGAACCCACTCACTATAAAAGGTGCCTGCCAGGACCAAAGTGAGGGTAAACAGGGATGAAAATGCAAATGCATACCTATTATCATGACATCTTTTTTATCGGCCATTGACAGTATCTTCCCCATTACAGAGCAAAGACTGATCTCCATCGACATTAGCAGTTCACATGAAAGAATGCTCTAAATGATTTGGATCCTCCCAAAGGAAATACTAGAGCTGGAGAGTACACCAACATAAACTGCACCAGGAAAGTGTTCAATGATGCCCACTTTGTAGTAGCAGCAGCACAATCACCATTCATGGAAACATTCTCAGAGAAGGTGGTCACTGCTTTAAAGGAAAGGAGATCAGCAGAATCTGGCAAAATGTTTCCATTATTTAAAAAATGGGAGTTTCTGGTAATACCACCACGTTCATTAGCAAAAAATAAAAATAGGATAACGTTAGCACTTTCACGACTGCTCGTCGCTTCAGACAAACTGATAAACTCTCCAACCAGTTTTATCACATTAGCTATCAGGTGATAGGAATCAAATGTTCCAATTATACAATTAAAGCAAGCTAATGTTCTAGTCAGAGAATGCTATAGTAAATTCCATCTAAAATTTTAAAAATCCAGTCCATATATATGCATGTGTGAAAGTATAAACAATATATATATATATATATATATATATATATATATATATATATATATATATATACACATCTATGAGAATATACATCAGAATATATTTACATAAAACCATATACAGACAAATTCTGAGAAAACATATTACTATCTAAAAAGGCATATTAAGGCATAAAAAGGCACGTCAAATATATTAAAAGCATATATGTATGCGAGAAGAATTATACATACATAAATGACTATAAAAATACTAACGCCTGAGGCAGCGAGACTTCAAGAAAGCTACTCTGCACCTCTCTGCACTCTGAGCAGTCGAGTTTATTTTCATTTCCTCTACATAGATATACCAAAATAAAACTAGCCAATACCTTACTCATCCCTTCCCTTCTTCATGGTAGTGCCATTTTTACCAATCGTCACACAACCCTTAGTAATAAAACTACAATCTTGCTAAAATAAAATTGCCAAATACGCCTCCAAGAAACCACACCATCTCACTGTCCAGCAATAAGAGGTAAAATGGCTAGAATTTTCCCACCATCTAAAATACACCCAACTAACTTTAAAACCACAAACTAAATTACTAAACCTAATAAATGCCCAGCCCTCAACACAATCCTACAAACTTACACCCCTTCAAGAACCAAGATCTCTATAAACTCTTGCTAATAACAAAACCCAACAAAACAGCTGGACAATGTCTTTTCTCCCACCACTATTGCCAAACTATGTAATAAACTACCATCTGAAATAACACTAAGACCACCCCAAAAACCTTTAAAATGGTTCTAAAATGCATTATCTAAACAGTCCATCCTGCACCTGCCTCAGAAACAAACCTCCATAAAACAACACGCCCCACAAAATAATGGGTTGGCATATCTTTGTAAAACAGAGTATTCACAAAGTACAGTTGTGTACACTTACCATAAATGTAGATGTTAGAGTGTATTCACTGTTGCAGTCATCATATTTGGGTTATCTGCTTGCAGTAGCCCTCAGACGGCCTGATTATAGAGTCTTGGTTCCTGCGTCGGTTGCGGTCTCATCTTCCATGACTTCACGTAGTCAGGGGTATAAAGCATGCAGCCAATGCCATTACATTAGTTTTTCTTGCCCCAGATGTCAGGTGCCCCCATAATGGCAAGCAATTATATACAAGGTTACACCTCCAACAAAAAAGCAAATACGCCAAAAAGCTTTAAGCACAGTAAAAAAGAATAGAGGTATAGTCAATAGAAGTCAGAGGGCTGGAGGGAGGGTAACCAGGACTGCAACAGTGAATACACTCTAACATCTACATTTAGAAGTGTACACAACTGTATTATGTTCTTCATGTTTCACTGCTGTAGTCATCACATTTGGGTAGATTCCCCAAGCTAAGGATGAGAGGAGGTAATGAGATAGCATTAGGGCCGCTATAAGGCCCTGCAAGACTGCAGTGGCAAACCCAGCTCTGGATTTAGAAAAAATTGGCAAGTGGTAATGCTTGGTGAAGGTATTTACAGAACTCCAGGTAGCAACTTCTAGGATGGCCCTGGTAGGGACACCTCTGAGAAAGGCTATAGAGGTAGATGCAGCCCTGGTTGAATGTGGTCTTATCCCCTGTGGGGTAGGTTTTCCATGGTGCTTACAGCAGAAACTAATGCAATGGCCTATCCACTTATAAATGGTTTGCTTTGAAATGGCCTTCACCTCTGCCCCTGCAGCAATGCAACCAGCAGCTAATCAGATTTTTTTGAGAGGCTTAGCCTTGTCAAAGTAAAATCTAAATTTGCCTGTGCACTTCCAAGGAGTGCAGTATTTGTTCCCCTTTGTTTTGTGGATTGGAAAAGGTTGGCAAATGAATGGACTGATTAGGGGCCACACTGGATACCACCTTGGGCATGAAGGAGGGATTGGTCCTGAGGGACACCCTGTCCGCATGAAAGGCTCCACTGCCATGAGGGCCTGTAAGTCAGACACCCTTCTTGCTGAAGAGATGGCTAGAAGGAAGGCTGTTTTCCAAAAAAGGAATTGCAACTGTGCATTTGCAGCTGGCTCAAAGGGAGGTGTAGTGAGCTTTTCCAACACAAAGTTAAGGTCCCAGGTTGGAGTTAGGGCTCTCCTGGGTTTTTGGCCCCTCAGAGGAATTACTTCAGCAGTGGATGAGAGAAGGGGGGTGGTTCTATATTGTAATAATCTGAAATGGCTGAGGGATGAATTTTGATGGAGGAAAAGGAAAGGCCCTTGTGAAGCATCTCAGTCAAGTATTGAAGAATATGAGGTAAATCGGGCGCTGCTGTGCCCATCCTCTGAGTTTGGCTCCAGGAACAGAATATTTTCCATTTTTCAGCATAGGATTTTCTAGTACTAGGCCTCCTTGCCTACAGAAAAAGACATCAATCACTTGCTTACTGAGGAATGGGTAACAGAGATCAAGTAATTAGCCAGGCTGCCAGGTTCAGGGTTTGAAGCTGTGGGTGCAGTTTTTGGCCCTCCTGCTGGGACAGCAGTGCAGGGGTCTGAGGCAGGTGCCATCGTGCCAGCAGTGACACTGCACAAGAGGGGGTGCCCAGTGTTGGCGTGACCAGTCTGGTGCAATTAGTATTGTCCTTGGTTTGTCCTGTTTGATCTTTATTAGTAGCATGGAGAGGAGAGGCACAGGGGAAAGGCATAAACTGATTTTTTCCCAGGGCATCCACTTTCCAAACTTATGGGAGTCCTTGTGCAGAATTTGTCCAATTGGTAGTTCTGGGGGGAGGCAAACAAGTCTACCTCTGGGCTCCCACATTTGTTTCCCAACATGTTGAATATCTTTGGTTCCAGTTTCCACTCGTGTGGGTCCATGAGATTTCTACTTAGTCTGCCAGTGTATTTAGCTTTCCTGGCAGGAATTGAGCCTGTAGGAGCACTTGGTAGCTCAAGGCTGTGTTCCACAGAGCCATGGCTAGTCTGCAGAGAGGGTATGAGTTGATTCCCTCTGCTTGTTTATGTACCACATAATAGTGTTGTTGTCAGTCTTTACCAATAATTGTCCTGGAAGAATGTGGCCCTTGAAGGCTGTCCGAGCATTCTGCACAGCTAACATCTTTTTGATTGATATGCAGGTGCATTTGACTTGGGTTCCATTTGACCTGAATGCACTGCCCTGCCAAGTGAGCCACCCATGCATAGTCTGATGCATTTGTTGTTAGGGTTTGGACGGCAGGGAGTAGAGCAAATGGCATTTCCTTGTTTTGGTGGCAGGCCTCTGCCCACCAAAGGAACTTTCTGTAGATAAGGTAAGATAAGAATCATTTATTCTAGATCCTGAAAATGTTGACTCCATAGGCTTTTTAGATACCATTGTAGTTTCCTCATATGCAGTCTTGCATATGGAATTAGTAGAATGCAAGAGGACATGAACCCCAGGGTTTGCACTACTTTCCTTGCAGATAGCTGGGTCTTTTGTGGCCAGCAGTTTGAAGTATGCTGTCAAATGAACTTGTTTCTCTGGCGTGAGGTAGGCCATCTGGGAAGTTGTACTCAAGCTTGCTCCTAGGAATACAATTTGTTGGCAAGGTACAAGATGTGATTTCTTTCCGTTTATGGTGTACCCCACAGAAGTTAGCAATTTCTTTACAAATGCCAGATTTAATAGTATGTCCTGGCTTTCTGCCTGAATTAGACAATCGTCCATGTATGGGTATATTTGAATATTTCTTTGCCTACCAAATGCAATGACTGGAGCTAGGCACAGCAGATAAGCCAAAGATCAGTGCAGAGAGCTGAAAGTGCATGTAGCCTGCTCAGATGCGTAGGTATCTTCTGCAAGATTCCCTTATTGGGATGTGCAGGTAGGCTTCCTTTAAATCCAGTGTTGCCAACCAGGCATCTTTGCCTGATGGGAAGCAGCTAATTATGAGTTAGCATCTTGAATTTTGGGATTACCAAAAATGTGTTTAGGATAGACAGGTCCAGGATAGGACACAAGGAATGGTCTTTTCTGGGTACCAGGAAAAGTCGAGTAGAAACCTTGCCCCCATTCTTCTTCTGGGACAGGTCGAATAGCCCTGATGCTTGAGAGAGAACTTGCTTTTGATCCTCTGCCCACTTTTTTGGGGGTAGGTCTGGCCAACCGTTTGGGGTTGGTAAGGAGTTGAAGTAGAATCTGTATCCTTCGGAAACTATATTTAAAACCAAATTGTCTTGGGTAATGAGTTCCCAACTTCTTGCATGCAGGGCAATCGTTCCCCCCCTAAAGGAACAGTCAGTTGAGCAGGGCTTGGAAGGTTTAAAGTGAAGTCATTTAAACAGTTTACCATAGGGGGGAGTCTTACTGCTCCCTGCTTTGGGAGTGGAAGCCCCCCCCCCCACTGCTTAGGCCTGCGAGTACCTTCGGACTGAAGCCTGGGTGTTCTGCTGGTTCTGGGTTTAGACTGAAGGCCTGAAAGAGGAAGGAAAGGACCAATTCTTAGAGGGCCAATGCTTACTAAATCTGGGAGACTGTACTTGCAGGAAATCTTTAACTTAGCTTTTTCCTCCATCTTTTTAAGTACTATTTCTGCTTTGTTGCCAAACAGGCAGTCTTGGTATAAGGGAGCATCCAGTAACTTGGCTTTAACATGATCTGGCAAAGACTGCTCCTGAAGACAAGCATGCCTTAAGTACAGACCCAGTGAGAGCAGCCCTGCAAGATGCCTCTAATGAATCAAAACCACATTGCAAAGAATGTTTTTAAACTTGTTCAGCAGAATGCATTAAATCTTGTAATTCTTTATTTTCAGCACAGTCAGGAATCATTTTCTGTTTAAGGAATCCAATAATAAGCTGCTGATACTTTAACATATGAAACTGGCAGTTTAAGGCCCTAATGGCCAAAGTTGCAGAAGTGTATACCTTCTTACCCCATCTATCCAACACTCTGGAATCTCTGTCAGAGGGGGTAGGATTTTTGGCAGTAGTAGCCTTAATGCCCTTGGGTCCCTGTGAAATGGTCTCAGGATCCACAGTAGGATTTATAAAGAGGAACATGCAAGAGTCAGGTACCCTGTAATACCCATCAGGTTTTCTGGGAGCAGGAGGTAAAGTGTCAAGGGCCAGGCTAGATTCCGAGAAGGCATCATCTACAATGTCCAGTACAGGAGGAATAGAGTCAGAGTAATCCTGGCTTTCTCAGTGGAAATGCTCCCTAAGAGTATGCAAGGTTTCACCAAAAGAGAAGTCCTCTGGAGGGGAAGCAGAGGGAATAGAGTCCTATGCATCAGAATCCTCATAGGTAGACTAGGGCAAATCCTGATCAGAAGGAAAATCAGTCCTAGGTCTCAGAGGGGGAAGGGTGGCTTCCCTTGATTAGAGTAAAAAGGTCTTCAGCCATTCTATAGGGGTCTGAGCATGCAGTCTGGGCATCAGTTTTCTAGGCATGGATCGAGTTTTAGGCCTTGAAGAAGATGGCGTTGGTTTAATATGAAAGTCAGTAAGCCAGTGCCTACACAGCGGCTCCGGACCCATCCAAGGAAGAGACATCCACAGGTTCCACAGTCAAAGAAGCATCGCACGACATACCGAACTCCGAATGGGTCTCAGTAGAGGCCTGCAAATCTGAAATAGCAGGTATCCAAGGGCTGCAAAAGTGCCTCACTGAGTACTGGCGACTAGCTTAAAAGCGTCGTCAGCAGCTTTGCACCTATGCAGTCGGTCACTGTCTTTATCTTTGCATTTTTTTTTGGAGTGTCGGTAGTTGGGTGGCTTACTAAAGCCATTTCTGGATAACTGAACAGAGTACCAAAATATGTAGATGCATAAATGAACAGACGAATAGTACGAGGTTTGAATAAGGCACAAAACCTACAGGGAGGTAGGTCTGGGCCCAAGCAAGGAATGCAGTACGAATGAAAATCTTTGAGGTATTTGCTTTCTACAAGAAATACAAATTAACTTTTACCAACACTGGTTTAGAGCAAGAAAAAGGATCCCCAACAGGGTACTTAGCTTAGTTGAAGACTTTGGATCTGAAACTCGAAAACAAAAGTTTCAGGAGTCGGCCGACCGGCACTTGCGAACTACTGCTTCGGGCACCGCACGGCAAGAAAGACGGATGTAATGGAGTCGGCTGCATGCTTTATACCCCTTACTACCTGACATCATGGAAGATGAGAGCCACTGACACAGGACCCAAGACTTTGATAATCAGGCCGACTGAGGGCTACTGCAAGCAGATAACTCAAATGTGAATACTGCAACAGTAAAACACGAAGAACATAAACTACTGGCAACCCACTATACAGTACACTCTACTCCCTACATAAGTACTGCTTCAAAACCCATGCTTTTCTTGTGTAGAATAATGTAAATTCCTGCAAATTGCATTTTGAAATGTTTTCTTGCATCTTGTGTAGAATGAGGTAAATCTTGTAAACTGTATTTTTATATATGCTTACTTCAGTGTCTTTAAGATGCAATATGTTTTAATCTTTATCACTAAAATGCTTTGTGGAACTTTTCACCCTGGGCCTCCACTGAAAATGGGTCTCACACCCAGTGGACTTCCTGGTCAACAAATGTTAATAAATAAAATAAGACCAACCTCCATCAGAGTACCTTAAATTCACAGAACTGAGAGGTAGGATGTGTGCAAGGCTAATAAACTGCTCTAGCCAAAACTATGTCCCCACCTTATGGAAAAAAATCCTACATAATGCCCCCTACATAAAGAGGGCTCATCAACAGAGCTCAAACTACAGCTCAAATCACTACTCCTTCACACTTAGCCAAAATCTTATAAAGATGTAGTTGCTCTCAATTCACTACATATACAAAACTCCTCAACCTCCTCTCTCCCTTACAGCAGGATTTCAAACACACAGTACAACCACTGCTCTTCTCAGGTTCACAGGTATAATATCAAAATAGAGGATCTGCCCAAGACACTCACCACAGTCAAATTACGTAACTAAATACTGTTCCTATGGTCTATCACCCTCCTTACTTAACCGGTTTCTTTAATTCACCAAGAGATCTCAAGCAGTAAAATGGTAAGAGGATCTGCTGCAGTCCCACAGGGCTACATCCTAGGAACACTACTGTTTAACTAAAATTATTATCAAGGACCTAAACACAGCAGCAAGAGAGGTTACTACATACCATACTCTGATGGCTCCACTCTAATATGTGCTGCTAGGACACTACCCATGCTCCAAACACTCGCCCAGAAATCCTTCTCCTCCATACAAGCTTGGCAACTCAAAAATTCCTTCAAAATCCAAAAACTCCTTAATCTCTACTGTTCACCTCCAACTCTCTCCTCCCTAAGGATTGCCTTTAATATACTCTCATCCATCAAGACCAATATAAATCTGATGTCGCAAACCAAAGTACTAGGTGTGATTAGACAACCACCTGAAATATGGGGCAAGATTCCAAAAGAGTTCCCATCAGTTTAAGTCTGCCCTGATTCTGAAAGACTTGCTCTCAGTACAAGTGACTTAACTCAGTGTAAGGCCCTTCTATAAACAGGTTTACAGCAGGGACCAGATTCCAAAACACCTGCTCTCAGTGCAAGTGGTCATTTACACTGAAAGCAAGTCTAAGAATCAGGCCCTTCAGCTCCACTTTCAGCAGGTCCTAATGAGCACACACGAAAAGCTAGGACACATTTACAGAAGCAACTACCTTTCTCTATTACACAAAAAATAAGACACTTCCTTTCTACTCGCCCCACTCTATTACATGTCTTACCTACGCTAACCAATCTCAACTTTATCAAACTAATAGAATACTACAATAAAAAGTAGCCAGATTCACAACCAACCAATATAGACCACATCACTGCTCCTCTCAAAGTGGCTTTTCCATACTCAGTTAATTACAACCTTCACTACTGCAAAGCCCTGACAAATTCGCATCCCTTCACTTAATCACTCAGCATTACATTAGAGAGAGACCTCTACGCTCCACTGACAAATCATTACTCTCCATAACTAAAGGAATACTCCTTTATTTGCACTGTACTGGTAATTGCTGGAAAGCCATCGCATCCCACTTAACAGTCTGCAATCTGAAAAAACTTTAAATGCCAACTGAAGCAACAGCTGATAAATGGCTCTGCACCACCCCTAATTAAATGAGTGATACAACTATAAACACACATTTATTAATACATGCCGCAACTCTTCTACACAAAAGTTAATGTACTATTAACACAACTATACCTCCCCTCTATCATCTCATCTGCTTTATATTCCTTGTGGTTCCCTCCCCTCCTTCCCTTTTTGGGCTGCTCTCCTTCTTATAAAGAAAGAAATTTCATATACAACCCACGTGGCTGTTATCTTTAATAGAAACGATTTGAAAATGATGTAACTGATGTCAAGAATGTCTGAATAATGGAACTGTTGCTCATGAAAGACTAAATAATTAAACAATGAGAATGAGGTCTATTAACATCTCTAACAGAGCTTTTCTCTGTGGGCCTCCACTGAAAAATGGTACTGCTCAGACTATCCTGTTAAATAAATGCCAAAAATCAAAAGAACACTTCAAAATAATAACCAAATCCAACTCTGCATTTTCTGTACATCCCGTCTCCACTAGCACTATTAGCGAACTTCTCCACAAATAAATCTACTACAGCTGATAGCCATCTTGCCGAATGTAGCAACACAGGTGCAGAGGCTTACAGTGTCCATTCCAATTAACAGATCTACAGCAGAATCCTGCACTCAATACTCTGGGAAAATTCCTATATCACACCATCTCATAAAGAGAGGCAACTCCACTAAGCTTTCAAAACTTTCGATCCATTGCAGTTCTCACTACTATAAAAAAAAAAAAAAAAAAAAAAGTACAGTTTTGTACCTACCATAAATGTAGATGTTCAAAGATCCACATTGCTGCAGTCCTTACACTTGGGTAGTCCGCTGTCCTCGGTCGGCCCGAATATCAAAGTATAAGGCTGACGTCGGTCAAGGCGCATTAGACTGACATCAGGACGTAAAGGGTACAAATGCGCATGACCGACGTCATATCCTCAGTCTTTTCTTGCCCCAGATGTCAGAAGACCCTAACAAGAAAGGTCAAAACACAAAGACAACAAACAACCAACCAACCACCCTAGTACTAATATGTACAATATATACAATATACACAATATTTACAATCCAACCCACACAACCGCCTCTAACTACAGAGGGGAAGGAGGGAGGGTAAATTGGACTGCAGCAATGTGGATCTTCGAACATCTACATTTATGGTAGGTACAAAACTGTACTATGTTCTTCATCTCACATTGCTGCAGTCCTTACACTTGGGTAGAATCCCAAAGCAGAGGTAAGGGAGGATGGCACAACTATAAAGAAGCAGGAGCTGCCAAAATGCCCTGTAAAATAGCAGTGGCAAAACCAGCCCTAGATTTAGAGTAAAGTGGAAGGTGATAATGCTTAGAGAAAGTATGCACTGAACTCCAAGTAGCTGCCTCCAAGATATCTTTAGTTGCCACCCCCCTTAAAAAAGCTGTTGAAGTGGCAGTAGCCCTAGTGGAATGAGGCCTAATCCCAGCTGGAACCTCCTTGCCATGATGGGAACAGAAAGCAATGCACAACCCAATCCACTTAGAAATAGTTTTGTTTTGACACAGGCTTGCCCTGAGAACTCAAAGCAAAAGAAACAAATAACTGCTGAGACTGCCTGAACCCTTTAGTTCTGCTCAAATAATATCGCAACTGCCTGTGTATATCCAAAGTGTGCCAAATCTTTTCCCCTTTATTTTGGGGGTTTGCATAAAAGGTAGGCAAATGAATAGTTTGGTTTAAAGCCACACTAGAAACCACTTTAGGCATAAAGGAAGGATTAGTACGCAAAGATACCCTATCCTTATGGAAAATTAAGAAAGGCTCAACTGCCATAAGGGCCTGTAATTCAGAAACCCTTCTCGCAGAGGTAATGGCCAACAAAAAAGCAGTCTTCCATGATAAATATTTCAACTCCGTAGTAGCTGCAGGCTCAAAAGGTTGTAGAGTGAGTTTCTCCAACACAAAATTGAGATCCCAAGCAGGAGTAGGAGCTCTCCGTGGGGGTCTTATATTCTTTGCCCCTCTAAGGAATTGCTTAAACAAAGGATGAGAAAACAAAGGTGGGTCACAATCATAGTGAGCAGAAATTGCTGCAGCATGAATCTTAATAGAAGAGAAGGACAAACCTTTGTCCAGTAACTCAGTAAGATATTGAAGAGCCACACTTAAATTAGGCTTAGAAACATCAAATGCTTTTGCTGCACTCCAAAATAAAAATCTCTTCCATTTATCTGCGTACACTTTCCTTGTACTAGGCCTTCTGGCCTCCAAAATAACATTCAAAACTTGCTGTGGAAGCTGAAACCCTCCAGGGTTTAAAACAGAATATGCCAGGCTGTCAGGTGAAGAGAGTGAAGTTTGACATTGAGTAAATGACTGTTCTCCTGAGACAGCAGGTGTGGAATCGAAGGTAAAGGCCATGGAGGCTCCCGTACCAGACTTCTCAGTAGTGGGTACCAATGCTGTTGAGGCCAATCTGGAGCTATTAAAATCATCTTTGGCTTGTCCTGTCTGACCTTCAGAAGTACCTTTGAGAGGAGAGGCAGAGAGGAGAGGCAGAGGCGGAAAAGCATACACATGAAGATTGCTCCAACTGAATGAAAGAGCATCCACTTTCCAAGCTGTGGGATGAAAACTTTTTGTGCAAAACTTTGGCAGCTGGTAGTTTAGTGGAGAAGCGAACAGATCTATGTCTGGAGTTCCCCATGACACTGTCAATTTCTGAAATACATGAGGATCCAATTTCCACTCGTGGGGATCCATAATTTGTCTGCTCAACACATCTGCTAAGGAGTTCTGTGCTCCCGGCAGAAACCTTGCCTGTAGATTTAGCTTTAAACTGAGAGCAGTCTCCCACAAAATCATTGCTTGTCTGCACAGAGGATAAGAATGTGTTCCCCCTTGCTTGTTGATGTACCACATGACAGTTGTGTTGTCTATTAGAATCAACACCTGTCCTGGAAGAAGTAAATCCTTGAAAGCTATCAATGCAAATTGGACTGCTAACATCTCCTTCAGGTTGATATGTAGATGTAGAAGTCTGGCAGGCCACGTGTCTTGTATCCACTTTCCATTTAGATGAGCTCCCCAAGCTTTGTCTGAGGCATCTGTCGTTAGAATCTGACTCGCCTCTGGCCGGGTCACAGAGAGTCCCTTGTTTAGGTGACATTCCTGAGCCCACCACAAAAATTCCTTTTGAATGCAAGGTATTATCTGAATGACAGTGTCCATATCTTGGCAGTGCTGTGTCCATACATTTTTGAGATACCATTGTAGCTTCCTCATATGCAGTTTGGCATTGGGAAGCACCAGAATACAAGATGCCATGAACCCCAAGGCTTGAAGGACTGTCCTTGCAGTCAGCCTGGACTGATGAGATAATAGATGGAAGTAAAGAGAAAGATTCTTTTGTTTGTCCGGGGTCAAAAAGGCCATCTGGGATGCTGTATTCAGTCTCACACCCAGAAAGCACATGTCCTGAGAGGGTACTAGACTGGACTTTATTTCGTTCACAGAATACCCCAGGCATCTTAGCACTGCTATCACATAGTGTAGATGATGAAGTTCGTCCTTTCCTTGAGCCAGAATCAGGCAATCGTCCAAATAAGGATAGATCTGTATTCCTCTTAGCCTGAAGAAAGCTATCACTGGAGCCAGAACCTTCGTGAACACTCTGGGCAGTAGATAAGCCAAGGGCAATGCAGAGAACTGATAATGAGAAGTCCCAGCCAAAACGTAGATACTTCCTGCAACTTAGCCTGATAGGAACATGAAGGTAAGCCTCCTTGAGATCCAGAGTCACCATCCAGTGATCTTTGCCCAGCAGAGGTAAAAGCTGTTGTAACGTCAACATTTTGAACTTGGGAATGTCCAGATAAGTGTTGAGGATAGATAAATCCAAAATTGGTCTCCACGTGTTCCCCTTCTTTGGTACTAGGAACAGGCGAGAATAAAATCCTAGGCCCACTTCTGACAGAGGGACCGGTTGTATGGCTCCTATTTGGAGCAGCAGAGAAATCTGTTTGTGAGCCTCTATTCTTTGCTGAGGAGGAACGTCTGGCATGCCTTTGAAAGGAGGCAAGGTATGGAAATAAAACCTGTAACCTTGGTGTATGATATCCAATACCCATCTGTCTTGGGTAATACACTCCAATTTTCCTTGAAAAGTGCCAACCTTCCTCCCAAAGGTGCTGCCAGACGAGAAGGCTCTGGCAGCTGAAAAGGTAGGTCATTGGGTCTGTTTACGAAAGGACTGACCCCTGCCCTCACCCGAAGACTGTGCAGGTGAACTCCCTGTTCTAGGCCTGAAAGAGCCCCGAGCTCTGCCCCTACCACGTCTAGACCTACCCCTAGACTGGGAATCATAAGAAGGATACGTCCACCCCTTGGTAGGCCAATTTCTGCTAAACCGGAGGCTGAACCTGCAAAAAATCTTTAACAGTCTGCATAGACTTAGCCTTGTCTTCCATTTTCTTTAAGACTGCCTCAACAGGAGAACCAAATAACACATCAGATTGTAAAGGAGCATCTAAAATCCTTGTCTTAACATGGTCAGATAAATTCTGATCCCTTAGCCAGGCGTGCCTGCGAAGAACTGATCCAGTGGCAGCCACCCTAGACTAGGCCTGTACAGCATCAAAACCACATTGCAAAGAATGCTTACCCACTTGTTCAGAGACATGTACCAAATCTTGTAACTCTTTACACTCAATACCTTCCGCCAGAGCATCTACCTTAGACTTCAATTGAGACAGTAGATAGTTTTGGTATTTCAACATGTGAAACTGGCAATTCAGAGCCCTCATAGCTAGGGTGGAAGTAGTATAGACTTTCTTTCCCCATCTATCCAAAGCCCTGGCCTCTTTATCTGGAGGAACCGGATTTTTAACAGAAGCTTTAACACCCTTAGGCCCCTGACTAACAGTTTCTGGGTCCGCCCTAGGACTCTTAAAAAGATACTTATGAGCTTCAGGCACCCTATAATACCTATCCGGCTTAACAGGAGCAGGAGGCAAAGAATCAGGATTAAGAGAAGCCTCTGCAAACACATCCTCCACAACATCCAGAACAGGAGGTATAGCCAAAGGCCTATGCTGGGGTAAAAACAAAAATTCCCCAAGCCTTTTCCTGGAATCAGAGAAGTCCTGACCTTCCCACTTAAAATGCTCCCTCATGGAATGAAGAGTCTCTGAAAAAGAAAAATCCTCAGGAGGAGAAGCAGAAGGAGTAGAATCATCCACATCAGAATCAGAATAAGGAGAATACTCCTGCAAGTCTTCAGCCAAGACTCTGAAACATCTGAAGCCTGCTCAAAACTCCCCAACTCAGGTTCCACCCTAGGCCTCTTATCAGGAGGGGCAAAGAACCCTAATCAAGGTAATCAAATCTTCTGCCATTTTAAGCATATGCTTCTTGGGCACAGATCCTGAAGAACTAGGAGTGACACCAACTGAAGCTAAACCTGGCCTGCCTCTGGGAGAAGCCTTGGAAACAGAAGGAGAAGGCCTAACCACCCTAGGAAGGGAGGGAGTACAGTAACCTGAGAAGCCCCTTCAGCCTGACCTGCCTCCTGGGAGGCCACATCCTGCAATAGCAAGGTCTCCCCCTGGGACTCCAGAGAAACCTCGGTGGAACCACCGGCTCCACCGACACCTCTAAAGAACCGGCGTCCGCACGGACGACTCGTCTAACCTGGGCTTAGCTGCCTTATCCTTGCGCTTCTTGAGCGGGCCGGAGCATCCGACGGCATATTATAATTGCACCGCTTCAAGACTAACCTGGCACAATCTAACCTTCTCTTAATAGTGCGCTTATTGAATCTAGCACAAGCGACACCCAACAACGTCGTGCTCAGGCCCTAAACAAGGAATACACAAAGTATGATAATCTCTATGCGGTATCTGTTTCCCACAAGAAATACAGTTATTCACTTTTTCTGACATCCGGTAAACCACTGAGGCAAGAAAAACTAAAATATTCCCAACGGGGTACTTAGCCAACTTTGACTCGGTCTGAAACTCCGAAATCGAACAATTTCAGAACGCCGAACGGCACTTGCAACGCTGCTTCTGCATCGGACCATGCGGCAAAAAAGACTGAGGATATGATGTCGGTCATGCGCATTTGTACCCTGACGTCCTGATGTCAGTCTAATGCGCCTTGACCGACGTCAGCCTTATACTTTGATATTCGGGCCGACCGAGGACAGCGGACTACCCAAGTGTAAGGACTGCAGCAATGTGAGATGAAGAACATCAGGCAAATCTTACATCTCATCAATACTAAACCTCTACCCCCACCTAGGCAATATGGATTTCATCCATATTAGAAATCACAGTTCTGCTATCCCTTCTAGACACAGGGAAACAAAACCTCAATAACGGCAAATTAGTCTCTACCCTGTATCTCAACCAAAGACTTTGGAACCCAGTACCATACACCTCACTAATATAGACTTTCCTCCAAGGAATAAATTACACTACATTATGCTGGTTTAGCTGACACAAGGGAGGAAAAAGTAGCACAGTGGCACAACAGGTAGCATGGTTACCTTGCAGCAAGAGGTGCTCTGGTTCCAGACTTGGCTGAGGCACTTTCAGTGTACGTCCTTCTGGTGCTTGCATGAATTTTCATTAGATGCACTGGTTTCCTTAAAACATTCTAAACACAAGCAATAGGTATACTGGGGGTATAAGTTGTCCATAGGTACTTGTGTGACACATGGAAGAAAAACCTGACAACCTATTTCAGTTTCCATCTCTTTGCCTTGAAAGCTCTGCAGAAAGCAGCGGTTGTCTGCGACGTCGACTACAACTTGCAGAACAGATAGCAAATGATCCAAGGGTGAATGTAAAATGACAAGACTCCATTTCTGCTAGCTTTCCAGGGGATTCTGGCCGACCGAGGGCTGCCTGCCAGCAGGGGAGAACCCTACAGTCATGACTGCAACAGTGAAACACGATGAACATCTGGAGATCCACATGGCTCTATTCTAAGGCACCTCCTTTTTAACATTCTTCTTTAACAGACATTGTGCTACTCATGAAGCCTCTATAACACATCCAGACCCAGTACTAGTAAGCACATTCCCAAATCCTAACAGAAGCTTTCTTCTCTGTAGAGAAATGGCTCCAGAATTTATTTCTTCTCATCCCAAAAACAAAACTAATCCTTTTTGCATTAAAATACCCTTCCTACACATTTAAAACAAACCCTTTGTCAACAGCACCAAGACAGAGCAAGTAACTTAAAGCTCTTAATATTAAACACAGATGACAATTTAAAATCTGTCCAACACATCCAAAATGATATCTAAAAAGTAAACTGCATATCTGATTTACTTTACAAAACCAATGTCACCACTCAAAGCAGAGTAGCTGCCGCTTGCTCCCTCCTACTACTTGGTTTAGTACAGGTCTACTCCATTTTCACTAGTTTGTAAACAGGGATACTGAAAGCTACAGCAAAACTGCTCAATTTCCCAGTGACCAAGAGCCCATCGCACAACACTCAAAACTGTAACGGATACTCTTCAAAATCTATTCCAATATGACCAAGATAAAAATGGGTTTTAAAATACTGTATCAACTGGAATTAGTCCCATCTACTGTAAATGTCCCCCATATACACCATGCAGGAACCTCAGATCTCAACATCAGCTTTTATCCCCAAAGCACACAAAAAACCCAAAGCAGCCATGGCCAACCGCTCTTCTCAGTAAACATATCCAAAACTCTGGAATATAACTTCTCAGCAACAATAAAAACAAGCTGCAACATACCACAACCTTAATTCTAAACTTAAAATTAAAACAAGGCAACTCATGGTTATAAAACTGTATTTGCCCAACTAGACAGCCTCTCAGTATAATTGGAGGAAGGAGTCCAGCCTACTGTTTCACTGCAAACTTCAGTTCTAAATGTACATAATGAAATACTGGAGGAGTAGTGGTAGTACTGGGGAGATTTATTATCAGCAGTTACTGAAAGTAGCTATTAACGTAATATCTTATATTTCAACATATTATACTTGAAATGTCTGGTTTGTGCTGTATTCCAAGTATAGTAAGCCAATGTATTTACACTTATTTTTCCGACTTGCAGTTCTTGTATTATTCTGGATCTTTTCTCACTGGCCTCTGCTGAAAAAAGTTCATTTTACAAACAACAAATAAACAGTCTAGAGACATGCCACGCTTTATTTTAATGAACAATTTACAGACGTGCTATTTAGTTTTAAACAAAGGGCAAATGAAAATCTGACCTGGATGTGGAAACAGACTATGGGTAGAGTCAAAGAAGGTATAGGAATATTGCAATTTCCAAAGCTGTTCCCAAAGAAACCTTGGGCATTCTTCAAGGTCCAGGGAATAAAGAATTTTACTTTCAAAGGCGGTAAGCAGGTTGAAAAAGGGCAGCCTAAATCAATCACTGGGAATTCAGTTTTAAAGAATGCCAATGCAAGCTCAAACAACTTCATCAATTTTGGCAATTAAATTATTTTCTTCCACCAATGTTTGCAATTACATTTTTTTTCACCCAACAAATAAATAAAAGCTGGATAGAAGAAAATGTTTATTTATTTATTTGTATTTTTTTGTTTTTTTTTGGGTAGAGCACTTATCTCCATGTGCCTGTTTCAGACTCTGCTCAGAAGCAGCGTCTGCTCAAGTGATTTCCTCTGTCACACAGGCAACGGAAGCTGAGGGAATCAAACCTTGCCCGTTGAGATGCACTTGTCCACTTCTAAATTCAGTACCCTGCCTCGGACCGAAAAGTTTCCACCCACTTAGCTAACAACTTCCCTCTGTGACATCACTCAATGTCATTAAAAGTCTCAGCTTTCCTCAAATATCAATTTCCATTCCCGTTTTTCTTCCTTGCGGAATAAAGCACTCAGTATTCGGGTTCCGCTTCTTCTCACTGTACTCCTTAGCAATTAGCTTCTCCGTTGGAGTTCACAAGTTCAAGGTACTTTTAACAAACACAGATGCTATTTCTAGCTTTAATTTTTTATTCTTGCAGCTGAAAGCCCTCCAGATGTAGCATCTCTAAGCCACTGAGGACCTGATCGCTTTGCCCCCCCCCCCACACTTGTTTAAGCAAGGAATCCTCTCATTCCAGCCAAAAGCAAAGAAAACTCTAGCCAGCAATCATCCAAAAATAGACTGCAGCCCCTGGTTTAACTCCAGGAACCTTGTTGTTGCCGCTTGTGTAGTGTAGGTGCCAGCTCCCCCCACACTTGTTTAAGCAAGGAATCCTCTCATTCCAGCCAAAAGCAAAGAAAACTCTAGCCAGCAATCATCCAAAATAGACTGCAGCCCTGGTTTAACTCCAGGAACCTTGTTGTTGCCGCTTGTGTAGTGTAGGTGCCAGCTCCCCCCACACTTGTTTAAGCAAGGAATCCTCTCATTCCAGCCAAAAGCAAAGAAAACTCTAGCCAGCAATCATCCAAAAATAGACTGCAGCCCCTGGTTTAACTCCAGGAACCTTGTTGTTGCCGCTTGTGTAGTGTAGGTGCCAGCTCCCCCCACACTTGTTTAAGCAAGGAATCCTCTCATTCCAGCCAAAAGCAAAGAAAACTCTAGCCAGCAATCATCCAAAAATAGACTGCAGCCCCTGGTTTAACTCCAGGAACCTTGTTGTTGCCGCTTGTGTAGTGTAGGTGCCAGCTTTTGTAAATAGAAGTTATGTCTTACCATAACGTTCCATGTTAGTTGTCTTCTTCTCGCCTTCTTCTTGCTGGATGGGTTCGGAGCCGACCTCGGCTCCGACTCGGCCACTCTAAAAGCTCGAGAGTTGGTTCCACCGGCTCGAGGCTCCCCTTATATCCCACAATGCTAGGCGAGAGTTACCTCAGATCTCGTTTGTAAGCTAACCCCAGCTTATAATAGTAACAGAATAACTCTAAAACAGAGTCCACCTCTAACAACAGGAAGAAAGAAGGGTGACCTACATCCTGATCCAGGAAATATGCACAACAGCATATGCCTAAGAAAGAGGTGGTAGAAAGAGAGGTCACGATCACAACTTCTCTAGGTCTGTCCAGGCCAGGGGGAAGGAGGGTGGGGAAGAAGAAGGCGAAGAAGACAACTAACATGGAACGTTATGGTAAGACATAACTTCTATATGTTAAGTTGTCTATCTCGCCTTCATTCTTGCTGGATGGGACCGCGTCCCTAGCACCTTGTCCCGGGTGGCCTAACGGAACAGACTCCTGACAACAGTGGAACCAAAATTAGCTCTATGCCTAGAAGCTAAATCCAACTTATAATGAGAAATAAAAGTGTGAGGAGTAGCCCAAGTAGCCGCTGCACAAATGGTGTCAATAGGCAGTCTGTCTTGGAAGGCTAAAGAAGTAGCCAAAGCTCTGGTGGAATGGGCTTTAGGTTTATTAGGCAATTTTTGTTGTCTAATTTCATATACCAGGGAAATCAAAGATGTTAGCCATCTGGATAATGATACCTTTGAAACTGAAAGTCCCTTTCTGCTTTCCGCATAGGAGACAAACAGCTGATCAGATTTTCTGAATTGTTTTGTTCTATCCAAGTAGTACCTCAATTGACGATGAACATCCAGGCAGTGTAATTTTGTTCAGACCTATTGGAATACTCTGGAAAAAAGACAGGGAGGTCAATGCTTTGGTTTAGATTTGATGTCGAGACCACCTTAGGCAAAAAGGACGGGTTAGTTTGTAAGGATACTCTGTCCTTATGAAACAAAAGATAAGGAGGGCGACAACTGAGTGCTTGAAGCTCTGAAACTCTTCTAGCTGATGTAATAGCTACCAGAAAAAGAGTTTTCCATGATAACAATTTTAAGGAACAGGAAGCTGCAGGTTCGAAAGGGGGAAGAATCAAAGAAGCAAGAACTAAATTTAGGTCCCAAGGAGAAGGAGGATTTCTTATAGGAGGTCTGAGAAGAAAAACTCCTTTCAAAAAGGCTTTGCAGAGTTTGTGGGACATTAGGGCAGATTCAGAAATACCCACATGAAAATTAGAAATAGCTGCCAATTGAACTTTAAGTGTAGAGGGAGATGAACCTGCATGGAAGAGTTCAGCTAGAAAATCAAGGACTAGTTGGATGGAAGCGGTGAAAGGATCTATGTCCTTTCCTTGTGCCCAATATGAGAAGCGTTTCCACTTACTCAAATAAATCTTTCGAGTGGAAGATTTATGGGAAGCTATCAATATATCTCGAACAGAGTGAGATAATTGAGGAAGCCTGGCTAAGGTTGGAACTGGAGGAACCAAGCAGTGAGGTTCAGAGAGGGGAGGGAGCGATGTAACTGACCCGACTGATGGATCAAAAGATCTGGAACTAGGTCCAGATGCCACGGTCGCTCCAATAGAAATTGATGTAGAAAGGGGAACCACACCTGTCGAGGCCAGTAAGGAGCAATGAGGCCTTCTGAGCGATAGCTTTCTGTATCACTTGAGAGATTAGTGGGAAGGGAGGAAATGCATAAAGAAGTCCCCGGGGCCAAACTTGGACTAGAGCGTCTCTGCTGGGTTGGCCTGGTAAAGGGAATAGAGTGAAATATTTTCTGCACTTGCTGTTTTGGGGAGTAGCAAAAAGATCGCAGCAAGGCTGACCCCACTTGAGAAAAATTTCTCTCACTACAGAGTCTTTCAGAGACCACTCGTGAGGCATGAGAATAGCTCTGCTCAACTTGTCCGCAATATGATTGGACTTCCCGGGGATGTGCGTTGCTATCAGAAAACGCTGAGAAGAAATCGCCCATTGCCACAGTCTGAGTGCTTCTCGACACAGGGGGTATGATCTGGTTCCGCCTTGTTTGTTGATGTACCACACTACAGACTTATTGTCTGTCTGGATTGCAATTGTTCCCAAGGGAAGAGAGTCTTGAAGGGCTTGCAACGCTAAAAGCACTGCTCTCATCTCCAGAACATTTATGTGCAAGTGGCATTCGTTTGGTTGCCATGTGCCCTGGACTGTCCTGCCCTGATAATGCCCCCCCCACCCGATCAGGGAGGCATCCGTTGTCAGTGTAGCAACCGGAGGAGGTGGAACAAAGGGTCTTCCCGACAGAAGATGGGGGGAAGACATCCACCACATGAGATGCTTTTTGCACGCTTGCGTGATCACAATGGTGTGAGACATTGGAAGTTCCTGGTATGACCATTGAGTAAAAAGCATCCACTGAAGGATCCGCATGTGGTATCTGGCTAATGGAAGGAGAGGTATGGCCGCAGCCATAATTCCCAACACCTTTAGAACTAACCTGGCTTTGATTCTGTTGTTGTTGAGAAGGAGTGCTACCAATTTGTGAATGTCTGATATCCTTTGATGTGTTAGCCTTGCAGACATGTTTATCGTATCTAGATTTGCCTATGTAGGTAATAGTACGACAAGGCGACAAAACAGACTTTTCGCAATTTATTGAAATACCCAGTTTTTGACAAACGCGAAAAGTATAATCTCTGGCCATCAGAAGGAGATGCTTGGTGGGAGCTGTGAGGAGCCAGTCGTCCAAATATGGAAACACCTGGAATCCTTGTCGTCTCAGGTGAGAAGCTACCACTGCCATGCATTTGGTAAACACCCGGGGGGCAGTGGTGAGACCAAAGGGCAGGGCCCTGAACTGAAAATGACTGGTCCCCAGCCTGAAGCGGAGGAATCTTCTGGAGCGTCTGTTCATTTTTATGTGATAGTACGCATCCCGAAGGTCTATAGAGCACATCCAGTTTCCTTTGCCCAAAGGGGGGGGAAGGATGGATTGCAGCGTGACCATCCGAAATCTTGTTTTCTTGACTGATTTGTTCAAGACACTGAGATCAATATCGGTCTCCAGTCCCCTGTTTTTGGAACTAAAAGAACCTTGAGTAGATTCCGGATCCTTGTTGGTCTGCTGGCACTGGCTGAATTGCTCTTTTTGCAAGCAGTTTTGAAATTTCCAAAGCTGCTAGATCCCTTTGAGCGGGTGGAACATCTGGAAGGGATTTTTTTGACTGATTTGGAAAGCGAAGAAAGGGGATAGAATAGCCTTCGGAAATGGACTGTACCCATTTGTCTTGAGTTAGGGATAGCCAGGCTTCTGGGTACAGTGACAATCTTCCCCCGACTGCCTCCGAAGATGGGCAGTGGGGCAACACCTCAGGGATGCTGAAAGGGCTTGTCGGGGAAGGCTTCCCGATTGCCCTGGTTCTGCGGACCCCCCCTGCCCCTAGGGCGACGTCTACCATTGTTATTCCCACCTCTGCCTCTGGTAGGAAAACGACTCTGTGCGTCAGGCGAAGTCCCTTGAGATTGTTTACGGAACCACATCTTTCCACCCTTCTGGCCTTTGGGGTAAGGCCTGGAAGGAGTTGAAAAACGGACTCAGACGGCAGAAAGGGTCTTGCCATCAGTCTCGCACCTAGTCAGGGTTTCTTTCACTTGAGGACCAAAGAGAGATGATCCATCAAAAGGGGAGTTCGTGAAAGACGTCTTGAAAGGGTCCGCAAAATTGCATAGCCGCATCCAGGCGTGCCTACGTAAGGCCACACCTGTCCCTGCGGCTCTGCTCGCTCCATCAGCCGCGTAAGAAAGGAGGCGCATGGAGGAGTTGGATATGGAATTAAGGGTAGCCAGCTGCGTGTTCATCTCGTCTTGGAAACCCGCAGCTGTAGGATCCTTTAACATTTCACTCGCTTCCTTGATCAAGTCCCTTTGAAGCCGAGTAAAATGGCACAGGTAGTTCAGCGAACGCATGGTAAATGTCGCTGAGGAGAACATCCGCTTCCCGTACCTATCCATGGACCTAGATTCCTTGTTAGGTGGATGGACGGGTACTGAAGAATCAGCTAGTTCCTTCTTTGTGGCAGCAGCTACCACCATAGCATCCACAGAAACTCCTTTTGTTAAAAATTGTTTGTCTGCTGGAGCTGTTATGAACTTAGAGGGTCTCCTGGGAGTGGGGTCCACTGAATCAGGAGCCGTCCATGCCTTCTTAGCAACCACCTGCATGAGGGGGTCAAAGGGCGCCCACACCCAGGAGGTGGAAGGACGAGAGCCAAACCCCTCAAGATACACAGATTCGTCCTCCGAAGGGTTGAGGGCTGGCCAATTTCCCCTCTGTTTCAGGATCTCCAGAATGTCTGCAAATGAGACATCTTCAGAAGGGGAACGGGGAACCCTCAGAATCATCCAAATCTGTGTCTGACGTGATGGACTCAGGTGAGTCAATGTGTTTCCTCTTACACTTCCTCTTCCGAGGGGCTCTTCTGCCAAATCAGGAGAGGCCTCGGAAGAGGATGAAATCCCCACAGTGGGCTCCTGAGGAGCTGGCTCTCTGCGGTCCGGGATGAGGGAGTGAGTCGACTTAGCCTGAGGCACCATAGAGGGAGGGGCGGAGCCGACTGTGGAGTAGAGCCAGGCTCTAACACACTCCGCATGACCTCGAATGCACCCCTGTCAGGCAGAGCCAGAGGTCCCCGCTCCGAGAAGCTAAGAACCCCCCTCGGCACTGACAGTGATGGCTCCGAGGCCGATGTCGGAGCCGAACTCACCAGCGCCGAAGCCCCGAGAGGGAGAGGGGGGGTCTGACAAGGGTCCGATGCCACTCACCCCCTCGGAGCCGACGAGGGAAGTCCGGCGCCGAGATTCTTCCAAAGAAGAAAATGGAGCCGACGACGGAGCCGAAGACAATTGTATTGGCTCCGACGTAATCACAGTCTCGGTTCCGACACGGCCCGGCTCCGAACTCGAGAGTCGAAGGAGGAATATGTTGATGGACCGGGGTAGGCATCGACTGATGAGTCGGGCTCTGAAGCATCTGGGCCAGTGCCTCGGACTTAAGTAGTCGACTCACTACCCTCTGAAGGTCATGATCCGACAGCCTCGATGACCTAGAGGAGTGAGACCTTTGGCTCCGTTCAGACAGCAGGGGAGATCCTGGAGCCGAATGAACGGAGCCAAGAGATGGTGACCTGGACCTCTTCCTAGTTGTCGGCTCCGAAGGTCTGGTCGGAGCCGACACGGGAACTTCTATAACCTCGGCTCCGGCCGGAGCCGAGGGAGCCACAGAAACTGTGGACTGAGACTTATCGGCTCCAGCCGGAGCCGATGAAGGCAAAGGTTGAGAAACCTTAGGTCTCGGCTCAGTTGCCGGAGCCGAAGACCTAGATGCCTTAGAGGGCTTCCCTGTTGAAACAGACAGGGAATCCTCTGGCTTGAGTAAGCCTCTAAGAATTAATTTATTCTTTCTTTCCTGCAGGACCCTGGGGCTGAAGCCATGGCACACAGCACAGGAGTCCTGCAGGTGCAAAGGCCCCAGACAATAGACACAAGAAGTGTGAGCGTCTGTCAGAGACATTTTCTGACAGCACGCATCACACTTCTTGAATCCGGAGACCTTTGCTTCTTTAGACATTTTGACTGAACAGGTGTACACAAACACGCACACAAACACACTAGTTATACCCTGTCAGTTTAATACCACAAAAAATATTAGTAATACTAGTAATTTAAACTACAATAAACACACACACTCCACTAGGGAAGGAAAGGCCTAAAGGCCCAAGGGAAGAAGCAAAGGTTCTTGAGGAAAGGAACGGAAATTTTTTTGGGTAGGGAATAAAAGTTTTCTAACCTACACTAACTAAGAAAAAATATTAAATTAAAGGGGTTTTTAAAGTCTAATTTTCACAAGAAAATAGTACTCACCAGGAACCGGTAGAAACAACCAACCTCGAAGCTGTAGCGGCAAACGAGATCTGAGGTAACTCTCGCCTAGCATTGTGGGATATAAGGGGAGCCTCGAGCCGGTGGAACCAACTCTCGAGCTTTTAGAGTGGCCGAGTCGGAGCCGAGGTTGGCTCCGAACCCATCCAGCAAGAATGAAGGCGAGATAGACAACTTAACATCTACTGTTATGCCTTGTTAAAATCTGTTACAGTCAGCTATAGTGCATACCCCAGGGGCAATAGCTGCAAACTTCCTTCCTCTCAGCCCACCTCCACCCCTTTCATTCCGATTCACGTTGATAATTTGTTATATCTGAAGGTATTTATCCCCTCTCAATAATCATAGCCTTCAGTCACTCCTCCTCAATACTTGTTCTTCACTAAACACCAAACAGAAGTGCAAAGTCTCCAGCTGCTTTTATCTTTAGCTATATTGTGTGCAGCAAACAATGAGCAAAGGGGAATGCAAATATAAAAGAGAATAAAATCTGCCATTGCAGACTAGTAAGCAGCATACAACGTCCACCTGTGGTGTATTCCTACACAGTTTTTCTTGGAGAAACCTTCCAGTCCTTGAACAAGGGTGCCTGTATGTTTACCTTATTTCCCTGGCTGCCCTTGATAATTAGCCAAGTTCAGCAGAGTCCTTTGGATTCTCCCCTGCTACTTTAAATTCCAATTGAAGGTTTCCCACCCTTCCCCCACCCCCAAGTGATTGCTCAGGTACAACATACCAAAAGGTTTTAAAAACCCTGGATGCCATATTTTCTCTAATTGCAGCTGAAAGCCTCTGGGTGTAGCATCTCTAGTAAGTGATAGTATTTATTTTTCTCAATGTTGTCTTCCACACTAACTATCCCTGCATAGAGTAGTACAGTAATTTCTTTCTAAGGTAGCTTTCCAGTTATTTTTTTACTTTTGCTGGTATAGTTTATATTTGGACATTAGCTTATGTTTTAGTTTTTGCTTTATCCCAATTTTAGTAAACCTGATTCACAGTTCCTCTAAATGATAGTTTAGACTACTTTATAACGTCACAGTACTACTAGCTTTAAGCTACTTTTAAAGTGATTCCAATAGCTTCTTTCAAAAATAAGGGCATGAATATAAGCTACTTTATTGTGTCTTCATGTAAAGCTTTTTTTGTTTAATTGTCATAACCACCTGCTATGTGCAAACACTTTCTCTCCTCCACGTTTGTCTCTCTAAAGTACCCTGCTCCCCATTGCGCTGTTCTTTATATAGTCTCCAAGAACCTACCTACCTGTTGACAAAGGACCCTATCGAAATACCTGCGGTCTCATCTAACAGCCTTATTTTCCCTGCACCCAAAGGACCCTATCGAAATACCTGCGGTCTCATCTAACAGCCTTATTTTCCCTGCACCCTCTCTCAAGGAAGAAAGAAAGTATGTGGTTGTCCAAGTCCTACTTGTAAAGCTGACTACAGTCTACTATTGCTTCAGGAGGTTCTAAAAGTACGCTACGAGCCTGAACAGCCAGCAGCCTTTACCCCCTCCTATCTACCCTGTATCAAACAAACCTCTTCTACTTGATAACCCCCCTTTACTAGCTATCACTCCTTCCCCTAGTTCTAAACCAGCTAGCTCCCTTACATACTTACCTGCAATACTAGATCTGCCCACAAGGTGGGACCCTTATCCCATCCTTTATCTCCTGCTTATCCCACTGTATTTCTTCTGTAATTACACTACATCCTAGACCTGCTCTTATTTTCTAACTTGCCCTTTACTTCAACTGTCTACACCCACCTGTTTCTCTCACAGACCTCTGTTATCTCTGATCTTTCCCACTCCTGACTTGCCTAACTTTCCCTCAGTTACTAACATTGCTGATAGAAACTTCACTTGTCTCCACTTGCTCCGTTCGCCCTGTGGGCTCACTCTGCTCCCCTACCCCCAAGGGTCCTACTCATACCATCTAACCACCCCCTTCCCTATTCCACCAATCACAAACCCTTCACCACTGGCCACTTAACTCCAATTCCCTCCTTTCACTTACCACTCCCTCCACCTATTCCTTTTCACACCTAGTATACCTCCAAGCCTATAACAGCAACCTAACAACTTACCCTTCCAGATGTATAAGCTACCCACCCTAGCCCTCTTACAGAGGTTACTCATACTTGCACTTCTACCACCTCTAACTTTAGCTTACCTGCTAACTTCCTACGAACACCCATTATATCCACCTTCTCAACCTATTTTCACTAACCATGTTAACATAACATCTACACCCAGCTATCTACTAGCAAAATACCATAGGATAGCCCACATTAGATAGGACTCTCCCAATCCCAGAAAATCTCTACCTCTATATAGTAAATTCCCAAATCCTAGACTTCAAACACTATTCTTCTCTAAAAGATGGAGACATTCACCCAAACCCAGGCCCAACAACTGCTACCACCACTAAACTCCTCAACCCCCCTACTATCCATTCCCTTACCAAACCACCTAACACACTCTTATTAGCTCACCTCAACATATGTAGCATTAATAAAGTTGCTCAACTCCATGCTCTCTTGGAAGTCTACTCCTTTGACATTCTTTGTTTAACAGAAACTTGGTTAAAACCTTTAACTAAAGACAATGACGTCATCCCACACGGTTATAATATTTTGCGACTTGACCATGAAACCAAAAAGAGTGGTGGTGTAGCTATCCAATTTAAATCTGGGTTACAGATTACTACCTATGACTATAAACCACTTCAAGACCAACGATGAAATTCTTATTACCAAGCTTCACCTTAACACATTCAAATCCATCTATATTATCTGTATCTATCTTCCTCCTGGTAATAACACTGCCACCATAGAAAACATCCTTTGTTGGTTATCCCAAACTTTACCCCAAGAAACCATAATCCTAGGTGATTAACATTGGATTGGAAGTGTTGTAGCAGTAGCCAACCTACCAGCCATATTAACCTTTTTGGTTTTTCTCAAACCATTACCTTCCCTACCAGGATAAACAAGCCTAATAAAGTAAGAAGGTACCTTAGATTGGATTCTCATAAATAATCATCCCCAGACATATGAAGCTGGAACCCTCCCTGATGTAAGTGACCACTCACTAACCTACATCATCAAGCTTAAATCCAATCTACCTAATCCAACCATATCTAGGACAATTAGAAACAAGAAAAACTTCAACCCCGATCTGTTCCAGAGAGAACTAAGAGCATGTAACTTGTCTCCCTTAAAATACTTCACACTGGAGGAAGCTGTTAATTACTTTAATTCCAACTTCCTAGCCATACTAGACCACCATGCACCAACCCGCTCTATTAGAATGAGAACTAAATCTGCCCCATGGCTTTCAAAAGAAACCAGGCAAAAAATCCATCTCAGAAATAAATACTGGAATAAATCTCGTTTAACCAAAAACCCAGTAGACCAACAAAACTTCAGATAGCTGAGAAATGAAACTAAAACAAACAGCTATACTGTCTGACAAAATAAACTACTACCTACAATTCCAGCAAACTCACCATAATAAACCACAAAAGTTCTGGGCGAGTATTAATCAATTATTACACCCAGGTCAATCCATCACACCAAACCCACAAGGCACAGAACAGGAGAATCCCAAGCAGACTGCCAATGCCTTTAATACCTTTTTCACGGAGGCCATTCAAAATTCTTGCCAGTCAGTTATCTACTCAGAACTTGACTATATCCAACTCTAACCCATCCCCTCCATTTCTCTTCCAACCAGTCCCAACATATATTCTCACCCTTATCCAAAAACTGAAACAGTGCACTCCTTCAGCAGACCAACTACCCGCTGAATATCTACAAAAGGCAGCCAAATCCATCGTCTATCCCATTTCCATTCTCATCAATAGAACCATCACTGAAGGACACATCCCTAAAATCTGGAAAGTATCCCATATTATCCCCCCTTCACAAGGGTGGGAACTCTACTGAACTCTCCAATTATCGTCCCATAGCCCTACTTTCACCCTTAGCAAAGATCATGGAAAAATGCATCCACAGACAATTGCTAGACCACCTAATCCAAAATAACTTACTTTCAAACTCTCAACATGGTTTCAAAACTTTCCACAGCACTACTACTGCCCTCCTTTCCTTTACTGACTGTATTAACAAAAACCATAACCTCAATATGCTTTTTTCTGCACTGTTTATAGATCTAAGGCATTTGATATGGTAAATAACCAGAAACTTACAAATATCCTCAAATCCCCGTCACTAGATGCACTAGCTATAAAATGGTTCCAGTCCTACTAAGATAACAGACAACTGGCTGTACTTCGACATAACATTCTATCTACCCATCTGCCCATTAACATTGGTGTTCAAGGGTCCATATTAGGACCTCTCCTGTTTTCTATATTTATCAACGACCTTCACCTAGCAATCCCTCAAGCTACATGCATACAATATGCAGAAGATTCCACATTTATATGCTCAGCCACATCTATATCTGAACTTCACTCCCTTACCTAAAATGCATTTAACACAGCTGAACAATGGTTTACACAACGCTGTCTCCTGAACCCCCAAAAAACTAAACTCCTCCTTTTTACTCCTACTTACAAGCCCCCCCCCCCCAATAGACTTCACAGTAACATCCAATAGTAGTACTCATATCCCCAGTAGTACTCATATCCCCAGATCCAACTACCAAACTACTAGGTATCACCATAGATAACCTTAACTTCAACACCCATATTAACAATACTCTAAAATCTGTTAATAGAAAACTAGGCTCTCTACAGGATCACACCCTTCCTCTCTCCTGCAGCTAGAATAACTATTGCGCACACCCATCTAATTTCTACTCTCCTTTATGCCTCACCCATATATAATCTCTCTAAACACAACCTTAGTAAAATGGAAAACTCCTACAATAACATAGCCAGATTTGCTACAGGTAACCCTTTCAGAACCCACCACTGTTTTAATCTAAAGCAGCTAGGATGGCTTGAATTACAAAATCAGCTTAAATTCCACCAACTGTCCATTGCCCATAAAACCATTTACCAACCTACCAATACCGCTATACTATCTACCCTCATTACCCCCTACAACAATCTAACGACCTTACGATCATCACAAACTTCTTGTAAATCAAACAGGGCTGGGGACTCTCTTCTCCAATACTGTTGGAAAATCCTGGAACCTTCTTCCTAACTAACTTTCCTCTCTTCCCTCTGTATCACTCTCTTAAAAACCAAATTGAAACTTTTCCTCAGAACACACTGGTTGTGTCCCCGTACTAAACCTGACTGATCAACTAGCTCTTCTTACTTGGTTCAACCTACCCTCCTCTTCTCAGTAATCAAGTTCCTTTTCTTAATAACAATTTACCTTGTCCTTCTATACTATTACTTACATCTTCAGAATCTCATTAAGGAGACTACTTTTACGAATATATTGTAGAATTTCAGCTCCTACTTTCTTTATGAAAACTTGTATACTAAAAAGAAAACTTGTATACTAATATATTGTATAATTCAGCTGCCATCTTTTTCTTTATGATGTATTGCAACTACATTTTGTATTGTACTAATTGTATATTTTTCACTATGTTATGAATGAATGACCTCTGATTATTCTCTGTACTGCACCTGCAATGTTCATTGTATACATTAACTTTTGTATATGTGATTTTGTTTTGGTTTCCTCAGAGCTCATCTCCCTGGGCCTCTACTGAAAATGGACATATATCCAGTTAGACTAGCCCGGTTAACAAATGTAAAATAAAATAATGACCTGTTGCTTCTCTTTACAGCAGTTAACTTTCACTGTTCCTATTAATTTATGAATCCGTGGCAGTTTTAACTGTTTTCAAAATGCTGTTTCTGATTGGCATTTACCTTACCAGCCAAGGTTTTTCTGCTGTTAAGCAGGGACAAATTTTAAATAAATACGGCACTTGCAAACAGAGAAAGTTGATAGAATAGGTTTTGCATTAGCATGCATTTTCAGAAGGGTAAGTAGTCCAAAATTCAAATGCCTGTCAATTTTTTTTTTTATCTTCAGTTCACAATGATTTGCCAGAAATACAAAACTTTGAGGAAAAGACACAAAATACGAGGCAGACTAAATAGGAGGTAAAAATCTGTACATTCTGCAAAATCTGTACAGTTGAGCAGTATGGTCGGCAAACATGCTTCAAAGGATAAGTTGTCTAACATTATATATGTAATTATGCCCAAACTTTTGGTCACACAGAAGATGCAGGCTTGCTATTGGTATTTTAACTGCACCACAGTTCCATAGAAAACAGATGTAGGCCAAAAAAATCATCCAATGACAAGGTAAAACAGTACGGCACTTTTACAGACTATTGTAAAATAAGGTTACTTGCCATTTTACCTCATCGCTGGATGATTTTTTGGACTACATCCAAACTGTGGTGCTTTCTAAGCACGACCTGCATAAAATTTAAGCAATACTGGCATCTGCGCTGTGACAACAGAAGTTTGTCCATAATTAGAATTGTACCTTTAATAGCATTTCTTGTAGATAGAATTTGGAAAAACAACTGATCCACTACTAAAAATATATGATAACACTGAAAGGAGCAACAAGTGTGCCCTCAAATTCTAAATAAGTCATAAGAAAAGGCTTCCAAGTTGTAGAGCTGCAGTATCCCAAGATTTTTCTTTACACAGTAATGTGGGTATGATGCGTCAAACAGGTAAATCTAAAATATAAAATGTTCCTTTCTTGTAGAAAAAGGTCAAAATGTATAATAAGCCACGTCCTTGGTCCGATGTGGGACAGTAGTTGATTTTCTCACTATTTCGATAAAGGAAACTTATGATGGGGTAAAGGACCAGTACCGTGCAGGCTTCCACTACCAACTGGAAGAATCAAAAATGAACTGAAAATGAATAAAATAGATCAAATCAGGAAACCGGCTGAAAAATGTCAATGTGAAAACTATTCTATGAGCTAAGGAGGAAGCTCCTATCTATGGATGAAACCGTCGCCATCACTAGATAATAGAGTATAGAAACAGAATTTTTTTTTTTTGGGGGGGGGGGGGCATGTTTTGGATATAGACATAGGTCGATTATGCATTTGTCTGGAGTTGCAAAGGGGAACATTGTCAATAAAGACAAGTAAATATTTAAAGGGATACAAACTACAAAATGATCCCAGCCATGATGGAAGGAAGACAGATACTTCCCTTGAGTAGAGTAACTTGATGTAACCTTCAATGCAACATGGCAAATATTAGGAATGGAGAAAGCTTGGCATTTCCCTTAAAACTGTGGAAACATGTACAAGTAACATAGCTGTCCTCGGTTTACCGAATGTGTAATAAGGGGAACAATATCTCAACTGTCCAGATTTTCGCACAATGTCCAGACTTTTGGCTCATATTTTTGGTATGGTTCTCATAACATGTGGTTTTCTGGGAAATCACTGGGATGATCAGAGGATTGAAGTCACTAAATCATAATCTTCTTTCAGCTGTTCCCATTAGGGGTCACCACAGCAGATAATGTTTCCATTTCTTCCTATCCACTGCATCTTGCTCTTTCACACCAACTGACTGCATGTCCTCTCTTACCACATCCATAAACCTTATCTTAGGCCTTCTTTTCCTCTTACCTGGCAGCTCCATCCTTAGCATCCTTTTCCCAATATACCCAGCATCCCTACTCAGCACACTTTTCCCAATATACCAAGCATCCCTCCTCAGCACGTCCAAACAAACGCAATCTCACCTCTCTTGCTTCATCTACAAACTGTCCTGAGCAGACCCTCTAATATACCGGTTCCTAATCCGGTCCGTCCTAGTCGCACCCAGTGCAAATCTTAACATCTTTAACTCTGCCACATCCAGCTCAGACTCCTGCCTTTTTGTTAATGCCAGAGTCTCCAACCCATATAACATAGCTGGTCTCACTACACTCTTGTAGACCTTCCCTTTCACTCTTACTGGTACCAGTCTGTCACAAATCACTACTGACACTCCTTCACCCATTCCACCCTGCCTGTACTCTCTTCTTCACCTCTCTTCCACACTCGCCATTACTCTGAACTGTTGATCCCAAGTACTTAAACTCATCCACCTTTACCAACTCTACTCCCTGCATCCTCACCATTCCTCTAGCTTCCCTCTCATTTACACACATATATTCTCTGTTTTAGCCCTGCTGACCTTCATTCCTCTCCTCTCTAAAGAATATCTCCACCTCTCCAGTCTCTCCTCAACCTGATCCCTACTCTCACTACAGATCACGTCATCTGCAAACATCAAAGTCCACGGAACCTCCTGTCTAATCTCATCTGTCAACCTGTCCCATCACCACTGCAAATAAGAAAGGGCTCAGAGCTGATCCTTGATGTAATCCCACCTCCACCTTAAACGTATCTGTCACTCCCACTGCAATCCTCACCAATGTCACACTACCCTCGTACATATCCTGTACCACTCTTACATACTTCTCTGCCACTGCAGACTTCCTCAAATACCACAACTTCTCTCCAGGCTGTCAAGGCTGTCATATGTTTTCTCCAAGTCCACAAAGACACAAAGCAACTCCTTCTGACCTCTGTTTTTTCTCGTACAACACTCTGAGCAAACATTGCATCTGTAGTGCTCTTTCCTGGCATTAAATCATACTGCTGATCACCAATCATCACCTCCCTTCTTAACCTAGCTTCCACTACTCTTTCACATAACTTCAAGCTGTGACTGATCAATTGTATCCCTCTGTAGTTACTGCAGCTCTGCACATCACCCTTACTCTTAAAGATAGGTACCGAAACACACACTCCACTCCTCAGGCATACTCCGACTTTCCAAAATGTCATTAAACAATCTGGTTAAAAATTCTACTGCCATTTCTCCTAAGCACTGCCATGCTTCCACTGGTATGTCATCTGGGCCAGCAGCCTTTCCATTCTTCATCCTCTTCATAGCTGTCCTTACTTCCTCCTTGCTAATCTGTTTCACTTCCTGATTCACTTTCCCCACATCATCCAACCTTCTCTCTCTCATTCTCTTCGTTCATCAGCCCCTCGAAGTACTCTTTCCATCTATTCACACTCCTCACTTGTGAATACGTTTCCCTCATTATCCTTTATCACCCTTACCTGCTGCACATCTTTCCCAGCTCTGTCCCTCTGTCTAGCCAATCGGTACAGGTCCTTTTCTCCCTCTTTAGTGTCCAAAGTCACTAAATACTGATATATTTGCGTTTCAGACTTCATATCCTTCAGAGAAACCCTGTTATTCTAGAAACCCTGTTATTCTAGCAACTTTCTAAGTTTATAAAAGCAAAATTTAACACAGGACTTTATTTTTGGGCCTTTGAGCCCCCATTTTGTTGGTCTTTGTGCGGATTTCTTGCACCAAGAGGTCAGGAGGTATTAGGGGGAACATGGTGGCAGGAAAAGGAAAAGACTAGGGGAGTGCTCACTCAAGAAATGAACTGGAAAGAGCATAGGCCAATATGAATCCCTAAATCGTGAAGCAGGTCAGAAAAGTGATGGATTTACTCCTCCCATAAAACAACAAACTAAAACCAGTGTGATGGAAAACGTTCTAGGAGTCAATTCTTAGAAGTAGTAGTCTATAATATTTGGGCTAAAACCTGAAGACAGAGACTCAGACAAAATTACCCAAAACAGCATCCCTTGTAGGTACGGCCCTCTTACCACCAGCATCAAGGAGACCTCCACAAATAATTAGGAACAGACATTATTTAAAATACATTCATGGCAGACATACCTCTCAACAGTCCCTGATTTTGACTCAAATTTTAGCTCTGTCCCTCTTAATCCCTCTTAACACTGGTGCCTTTTGGACAAAAAGTGGCGAATTATATTTAATGACAATAATTAAGAGCCGAATACTTTTACTTCAGGAAATACACATTAATTCTGTTAACGCCTCAAGTTTAATGTTTTACAATTTTAGAAGTGCCCCTGACTTTTTTTCTGGATTTGCCTGATTCTGTTGAGATTTGTCCCGGACTGGTTAAGAGCTACGAGAGCTGTTACAGCCTGCAAATGTATGTATCCTTTTTTGATGTTAGTGAAATTATTCAAATTTTCTGAAAATAGCACGCTTGGAAAATACTGAGATTGTACTGTACGCATACAGATCCACTTAGAAGAACCATACATGGATCACTACATACCTTTCAAATGTCGCCGATTTCCAGGGACCTCCCTGATTTTGGCTCAATTTTACTCTGTCCCTCCTAAAACGGAAATCTATGAAGAAAATTTGACTGAGTGTACTTTGAGTAACAGACTTAGTTGACTTCAGCAAATGCATGTGAATTCACATTCCCTTATTCTGTCAGCTTCTCAAATTAATAGTGGGTTTACCTACTAGAATCATATATTCTCTACAAAAATGGGCTCCTTGCATGATATCAGTTTAATGGAGGTCATCCTCACAGATGTACTAGTGTTACACATGAACTTCTTTACCATTCCATTTACCTGTGGCCACACAGGATTTTCCCCCTCTAATTTACCTCTAAATCTGCAGAAAGTCAATAACTGTTGAACAGAGGGTCACTACCACTTAATAGTGTGTTGAATTACAAATGTAAATATCTTGTCTAGTACTTGATCAGTTTATGCACCTTCTGAACTTCAATGTAAATAAGGAGCTTTTAGAATTTAGGACAAGAATATATTCTGTTCCATTTGCTGAACCATACAAATAAATGCTGCTGTCTGACCACACTGTCTGCACAGATCTGACACTTGCACAGAACAATTGTATTTTTATATGAATTTACAAGGCACAGTACTGTCACTTGACAGAGACCAAGTTAAATAATCCACGCTAGAAAGCTAAATCTTCTCTTGCACTGTTTTTATCTTTTTTGTAGTGATGTTTAGAAACGATCTGACCATCTCAAAAAACTACCCAGAATTATCAGTCTGCTGCCTGTCAGTAAATTTATCACTTTTGTAGTTTTCATACTGCGTAACAAGAGACAAGCTGGCTAACGTACATATTTCTTGTGACAACTACCAGAAAATAAAAAGCAGTTAATCTTAACTTATTTTATTCTTCATTCTCCTTTAATATCACCACATTAGGAACCAAAGTCACCATCAACATGCTGATATAATCTTACGCTTTTTTTTGGGGGAGTATTTTCCCCATTTTATCTGTATAGCTATACATATTTGGACAAGAACTCTACAATGTTATACGTAGGTACTAGGCTGTTGGCCCTAGGGCCTATATAAGCCTAGCCAAACGGTACCTTGGCTTCTGCCACCCAAGAAAATTATTTTCCTGTGCCCCTGTCAAGCAGAGCCACAGAAGTGATCCCCGGAGTGAATTTCCTATCTCCTATCCAATCATAAAGATTTTTCTTTAAGAGTGCTAATGAGTAGTTTGTTCTCTTCTTTCTTATACACTGGTGTAAAATGGTATGATAACCTTTGATTGCCCATCTCTCTACAAAAGAGAGACAGTTTAAGTCAAGGAAAACACTTCCTGCAACTAATTTGTTTTTATAGCTTACTGATGATTACATCCATCATGCAAACGTAAAAGGAGTCCATATAAATCCATGCGCTTAACCAGTTAGGATTACATGACTTTTTTGTAAAAATTTTTGCCAGTAGCCTAGTACCTACCTATGAACCTATCGGCTCAAGGGCCTACATAAGCCTAGCCAGCAAAGTACCATAGCTTAAGCCACCCAAGAAATTTCCTGTGCCACTGTCAAGAAGAGAGACAGAAGTGATCCCCGGGGTGTATTTCCCATTTCCCATCCACTCAAGAGTTTTCTTGAGTGCTAATGAAGAACTTTGCTCGACATAGATGGGTAGCTTGTTCCAGAGTATAGGAAGTCTCTGGGACAGGAATCTATCCCTCCAGCGTATCCTGTTTATTGTGGTGACAAGGTTTAGGTCCCTAGAGCATGTAGCTTGGAGGGATTGGGATTTCTTTATGTGTAGCATGTCCAAGAGCTCTGGGTTTGACATAGCTTTATATGTTAGGCAGAGATAACCTTGGAGTAAGCGATATGCTACGGAGTAAAGCTGGAGTTTTTTTTTTGAGGCGGTCAGTGTACGGCATTTGTTTGAGGCCAGTAATCCTCTTTGTGAGGTACTTCTGTGGCCTTTCCAGCTGCTGCAGATGTCTTGAGAGGTACATTCCAAAAGGGGCATTGTACTCTATAATGGGTCTAATGAGTGACGAGTAGAGGGGGGAACAATGACCTCTTTTTTTTCCTGGATGAGAACCCTTTTATGATGAGGTGTGCCACGTAGAAGGACTTCCTGACTACTTTGGCGATATGACTATCAAAGGAGAAACTACTGTCCACCTGGGTCCCAAGGTCTCTTATCACGCATTCGGTGTTAAGTAGATTGCTGCCTATGTGGTAGTTCATGGGTACAGAGTTTTTACCAAAGGGGATGACACTGCACTTTTGGGCATTGAGCTTGAGACCATGGTTCTGACACCAGGCATCTGTCTCAGTGAGGTTTAAGATTACTAATTGATCTATAATCACACAATACTTTGGGAAGACTACTTTAGGAACAGGTGTTACTATGACTTGTTTAAGAGCAGGAAATATTGGTGTTACTATGACTTGTTTAAGAGCAGGAAATATTAACTGCATATGGTATGCACAGATTACAAATGTGTCTTGGATCTTACTAAAACAGGACTGACCATTTTCTGAAAGGAAGACTGCAAAGCCATTACGCTAAGAGTAACCATAGAATCCAGTTTATTCAAATCCTTCTTTACTACTACTGCTGTAACTGCCTTAAATTAGAAAGAGCTCATGGATAGGCTGTAGAACTGATAATACTTCAGTTAGCGGTCCTGAACAGAGTGCAATGGTAATCACTGGTAAAGCTGAATGTCATTATTCCAGAACCTATCAGTGTTTCCTATGTCACTCTAGGATAGTTTGAGCTCAAGAATTAAATGGACTACAATCAGATGAAGTTTACTAAAAATGATGATCCTTAAACAAAATCAAATCATACAGCAAGTGTGTCCAGTTGTGGGTCATTCTGGTCACAAATTACACTTGTTACACTGTATTTTTTTTAAAGCAAAGAATAGCCCCAACCTGAAGTAAAGCAGACTCATTTTTAAATGAGTTCTAAAACTTCAGCTAAAAAATAGTATGATACTTGTGATTACTTAAAGATTGAATAGGTGAATATTTGTCGAAGTGCACTACTCTCAATTTAAATGGGTTTATATGCATTTGCATACACGTTTGTTATTGTAATGATTAACTTGGATAACTAGAGGTACAACACTGATCCAAATGGATTATTCTCAAACTCAACCCAGACAAATACAAAAGACAGATGACAACATTAATGTCTTCAAATGAATGCACACACAGTGATGAATTTCAAAGAACACTTTATCGTCAAACTACTGGTGTTAATGGAAATATAAAACAGAAAAACAACAGATAATAAAAAAAGCTATCAGCATTTAAATTCCAAGTCATATTAGATAATTTGTTTGGTATGCATCACAGAGTAAATATTAATATATTTAAGTCAATACGTATTACATATAGCATTAGGTGGAGAGAGAAGAGGGAAGGTAGAAGGGAATGAAAAGTCAAGCCACAGTGCTAGATTAACAGAGTACAGTATGAAGAACATGGGAATCTAATGCTAAGCTGATTGCAGAAGGCGTGGTGGGAGGGATTCCCAGATGCAGAGGACTAGTGTTGTAACGTCTTTTCCTAAAAGGGGGGTTCAAAATGTTCCTTTGTTGCACTGGAAGTCATTTGGCCTTTTGAAAGACACTGCAGTGATGTTCTGTTTTGGAGGACAAGAAGATGGATGCCAGGCAGCAAAGTTAGCAATTTCAGACATTTTCTTCAAAGTATTAGCTGTGATTAGGAGGTTATAGTCAGTTATGGCATCAGACTTCCTTTACCTCGGACTACTCTAATAGTTGGGAAAATAGAAAGTGGGAGAGCTTTTTAAACCAAAAATGTAGCGAGTTCAGTTTTTATTTATTCTATGAAACAAAGTTTGGGTTTTGGTCAAACCAGGCAGCAAGTTATTTCAACTTTATGGTCATGTCTAATGGTAGTTTCTATGCCGAATGGCCTATTGAGTGGGACTGGCAGGGAGTTTGTTTAGTAACGAAATTCATAGATTTTGACCATTTAGAAAGAAAGGAATAGGTCTCAACTTCTCTTTCTGATGGTAGAAGGAAGACCAGCACTAGACAAACATGTCTTCTTTGTATAAAATGATATTCAACTGTGGCAGCCTGACGTACAAGGAGATGAGATGGATCCTGGACACACTCATAGCAAGCCTTAAGCATAGGCCAACTAGGTGATCGCCTAGGGTGCCACTCTAGCAGGGGCACTTTTCCAGTATTTATTTTTTGTAGTAAGTGTTGAATGAATATAGGAAAAACTGAAGAGAAAGACAAAATGTGAGAAAAATGAAGAAAAAAAATCTGGATGGTTTAGGTACAACAGATGGGTGCACCAGGTGGTGCTGTGGATCCCTTTTGTCTAGGACATCAGCTGGCCAGAGGCTGCCCCTGTATCTCCCACTTTGATTAGGGTTGAGGAAAGAAAGACTGAGGATCCAATTTTAACTTCAAAGACTGTCCTGTACAGGAAATCTCTGAACCATGGAGAGAGCAGAGATAAGAGTTTAAAAACTGATAATATTCCAGCAAGCCAAAGTCTTTTATCAAGCCAATGAAGATAGAAAACCAACAATCCATAGTACACTACTGAACAGAGATCAACACACCAAGATGACAAACTAGCAAAAAATATAAAGTGAATGATCAACAGGGGTAAAATATAAAACACTTTATAAACCAATATAAAAAAAGAAATACAAGAGCTTTCAACATTTACCGATTGCTTCAGACAAAAAATTGTAACAAACTGTATCTGGAGATTTAAATCGATGTGAACCAATCAAATTGTAGAATCCGCTCCATAAACTTCAATCAAGTATAAATAAATGTACCTAAAAGCTTCAATAGACTGAAAGTGTCACAAAAATGCAGAAAAACGTAAAACATGGACATTCATGCAACCGCATCAGTGGGGGAGTGTACCTACTCTCAAAGGCGGTTTTAAAGAGACAGACTACATTAATAAAAGGGAGATTTATCAGGATGTAAACTCGAAATCCAGGTTTGTTTAAACTTCTAACACAAAGAACCTAAAAGTATGGTAGCTCCTCACTGCTTCAATGTCAGGCCAATGCATTACTAGTCTGTAAATTCCTAACATTTCATATTTTCAAGTAACCGCTCCTTAAAGGAGCTATACGTCTTACCTATATAAAAACGCACTGCACACAGTACAGTGTGTATAATAAACTAAATCTCTAGTGCTGCAGTCAACACCCATTTTTTGCAGATGCCCATGGAGAAAAACTACATTTGTTTACATTTAACTGGAACCAAAGTATAATGCAAACAGAGCTGCTATATGTGTATAAGTAGAAATACAGCAAAAGTTACTAAGAGAAAGCCTATGTACAATTTAGTGGATTGTACAGGCAGCAGTTATGCATAAAAATTTAGTCATTTCAGTGAGAGGTTGAGAATATTCTGTTTAAGAATATCTGGAGAGCATTGTATGGTGTGCACATTTTATTTTTTATATGAAGTCTTATTTAATAATCTGCAAACTATCCTCAGACACCCTTCACTTTTTTGCATTCTAATAAACACGATTTACATAGTCTCCTCTCCATGCGTTAACATTGTTTCTCTTTCCCTTCTGTACTGCACTGATACCTTCACAAGCAATTTAGCAAGCTCCATAAGATGTGGGCCAATTAAAATATTTTTGCAAGTCTTTTAAGTTTTCCATGAATTGTATGTTTTTCTTTCACTGTTGTATCTTTCCATGGTACAACCACATATCTGTATTATATTACACAATTCCTTCCTACCCGGAGACATTTGTTCAGTCCGTTTTCACTCCCATATTTGTTGGCGCATCATTGTACATTTTTTAGGTTTTTTTAACCCTTTTATATATTTCTTAATTTGTTTTATACTTCTCACTATTAATCTACTAGTTAACTTGTCATTTTTCAAATCAATAGTGGGAGGGATTCCTTGGTTTCAATGGCAAAGCCTAGGTAGCATTGTGAAATAACACCAATGGGTTTAACAAACCTAAATATAAAAATCCTCATTATTACATTTTAATGCAACTCCCTCCACATGATACAAAAATAATACTCAACTCCTTCCTTTCAGACCGTAACATACACACACTACATAAAGATGCTGCAACATTTCCAAAACTGTATTATTTAATAAATGTGCCCTCTTCCCAAAACAAACGTTCATAGATTACCTGTTTATTTCTGTCATGACTTTCTACTCATGCCACATTTCCTTTCCCCAATCTATACACCCCCCCCCCATCTATACATCTCCTTTAATTTTACATGTTATCTTATTAAAATTCAGTACTACATATTTCGAACATTTCTCCACCTCTAATATTAGCTTCTGTATACAAACTTTGTTTTTCTAAGTATCAAAAATCATCTGCGCATGTCACTGCAACTTGCATAGAGTCATCCTACTCAGTTTCCCCACTGAGCTTCTACCAATTTATTCTGACCTTTCTCTATAACAAAATTGACTAATACAAAAAGTCATTCTAATTGGGTAACCTTTCACCACCTCTTTCCTCACTTTCACAGTCATTCACAGCAACCAGTTCATTAAATGTCACCAATGACTGCAATACTCTTTCCCTCTGTCAGTTCCTTACTTAGCTTACCCCTGGCTAGGGCTCATGATACAAGTGTGAATAGTGACTCAGGTGATCAATGGCACACGTCAGGAGGATGAGGGTGTCCATTCTTGAGGGGGGGGGGCAAACCACTCAAGTGACCAGAATTACACAGAATGTCAGATTTTTACCTTTTATTTTAGGTCTGTTCCTCATATAATTTCAGTTTTTATAGGCAAATCAGTGAAGACGGAAGTCACTAAATAATACACAGTTGAATTCCAGTTTTCATACGGTTCTGAAAACGAACGCTGATAGAAAAGCTTTTATTCTGGTAACCTGAGCTTGAGCAATATTTAAAAATAGGTCCCAATTTTGGGCATTTGTCTCTTCATTAAATTTGGTTTTGTTCAGAATTCTTGCAGTAAGAGGTTGAGATATGAGGGAGGAAGGATATGTGCACCCTTTGGGTACAATCATGATGTATGATTTCCCTGGAGAAGACTGGGCCACAATTGTACTGTGCTGCCTGAGGGGGGAAGGGTCTGTGGAGCTCAGAAATAATTCAGCACCAATATCTACTGCACACCACAGGGGTGGCAAAAAATAGCCAAAAAGCACAACCTCTGCACCCATATTAAAAGGGACAAAACTCTTTTCAGTACTGAAGTTGAAAAAAAGTTTCCACCCACTTAGCTAACAAACCTCCCTTTTTATGACACTGCTTGTAATGTCACTAAAAATCCCACCCGTGCCATCATATTATTTATTTCACATTTGTTTACCGGGAAAGTCCAACTGGATACATGTCCATTTTGAGCGGAGGCCCGGGGAGAAAAGCTCCAAACTTGCAGATAGACAAGCAAGTTACAGTATATGCACAAACATATTGTATTAACACACAAGTTAGTCTCACATTTCAAGCCTATGAAGAATACAGTTTATACTCAAATATATACAAATACGTTACAATTTCGCTTATTAAACCTATAGATGCAGCTATATATAGGAGTATCGGCAAAGATGTTACAGTTTTCTCTTTTCAAACCTTTTAGCGTAAGAGGTAACTCGCTGTGAATAAAACACTGCAGGGATATGAAGTAGATGAGGCTTTAGTCAGGGTTAGAGCAAGGACAGAACCAGTGAGTTTTAAAATACTGGGTTAGATTTTTTTTTTTAACTGATTAAGGGAGGGGTTCAGAGTAAGGTCAGATGGGAGCGAATTCCAGGTTTTTCCCATTTCCTCAAATATCCATGCAAACCACGATTCCATTCCTGTTTTTTTTCCAGGTGGAAGAAAGCACTCAGCATTCAGGCTCCTCTGCTTCTCGCCGTACTCCTTTGTGATTAGCTTCTTTGTTGGAGTTTGCGGTACTTTCAGCAAGCAGTCAGTATATGTCTCTTAGAGGGCTGTTTTTGGTTCAGTGATGAGGTACTCTTGGCTTAAGCCTTAATATCAGGCAGTGGTTGAAGCCAGGCTGATGGATGCTCCTTGTGGGGGAAGCAGCTGCTGGTTTAAGTCCCTTCAGGATAACAGTAAGGCCTTACATGAGCTTAAACGAGCGTTTCTTGTGTACCTAAATGTCAAAGAAACTACTTTATTAAGCCACCCTTTGTTACTAGGCAATCTCGCACTTCGACTAAAGATAAAAAAGATTAAAAATAAAAAGTGGCAAAAGGGGTCCTCCTGCTAAAGCCACTCCGTTTTCAGGGATTCAGAAGCCTTCCTTTTCTAACAAATCAGATGCTGTACAACTATCCTCTCACTTTCCAGCCACACTCGCTTTTCCTTTGTTTCTCTTCCTGTTTGGCTTCAGATCACTCAGGATTCTTGGGTTCTGTCTATCATTTGTCAGGGGTACTTCATGGTGTGCAAATCCTGTGGTGTGCAAATCCTGTAGCCCTTTAATAAAAGGTGTCACATGTCCATCTTGGATAAGGACAGTCAGTGCTGACAGACTCGCACTGCAAATATAAACCATACAAAACTTGCTCAATAAGGGAACAAGGGAATAACATAGCTAGGCCCTAGGGCCAATAGCTTAGTAACCTCCTATAAACTTATGGCATTCCTCAGCCTCCTCAGTAACAGATTCCCTTTTCCCCAGAGATTCTTCAACATCTCGACTCCGGGTACTATTCAAGAGGTGCCTGCGTCTCAAAGGGGAAGGGTTCCACTCCCAACTCTTTCTAGTGCCTCAGAGGCTGGGGTTTACAATCAATACATATATACACACACACACACACACACACACACACACACACACACACACATATATATATATATATATATATACATACATATATATATATATATGTGTGTATATATATATATATATATATATATATATATATATATATATA
>NC_056741.1:1746780004-1747015004 GCF_019279795.1 Protopterus annectens | reverse complement strand
GGTTTGCGTTATTTCCCAAAAAATTTTCCTTAAATTTTGGGGCTGGGCCCCAGGGGAAGAGGATTCAACCCCCCAAAAAACCCGGGTTTTCCATAATGACCCCCACTGTCCCTCCCAAAAACTTTTTGGGTCGATAAAATTAAAACACCAACCTCCAAAGCGCAACCCAAAAAACTGTTTCCTAAAGACCCCCGCCCTTTCCCAAAAAGAAATTTAAAGCAGCAAAAAATTAAAAAAATAACCAAAATCTTGCATAGGTCCCTTTTTTAGAAAATAGTTTAAACCCTGAAAAAAGGGGAAAAACAATCCCCCAAAAACCCCCCAAAACAAAGCCCCATCCCCCCCAAAATAACACAAAATTTTTGGGGTGAGATTTACCAAACGAGAAAAGGCCCCAAAAACCCCAAAAAAAAGGAACCAAAACCAAAAAAAAACAGCCCCCACCAAATACCCCCCAAAAAAACCAAAACCCCAAAACAATGGGGTCGGTAAACAAAGGGGCCCAAAAGGCGCCCAAACATCACAAGCACCCCAAAGGGGAAACTTAAACCCAAAAAGGGGTTGGAAGGCTAAGGCCAAAAAACCCCAAAACCTTTTTGCCCAAGGAAACAAAACCCCCCCCGGGGAAAACAAAAAGGGGAAAAGGGTAAGCTGCCAAAAAACCGGCTTCCCCAAAACACCCTTCACCCCTCAAAAAAACCTTCCCCTTGTTCCCCGGGGAAACCGGTTCAAGGCCCCGGGGAAACCCCCATAGGTTTTACCTCAATCTCCTTCCCCCAAAAACCCAAAATAAAAAGGAAAGGGTTAATCCTTTCAAAAGGGGAACCACCCTTCCGGGTTGGAAACCATAAAGTTTCCCCGGAAACCTTTCAAGGTTTTGGGCAAAAAACCCAATACAAAACCCCCCAAAAAAAAAAGGGGGGTACTCTAAGGCCAAAATCTAAACTCAAAAAACCCCTTCCAAACACTGGGGGTATAATGTACTCCAAACACCCATATTGGGTACTTCAACTCCCGAATAAGAGGGAACATTCTAAGCCCAACCTCCCAAGGTTTGGACATAAATTAAATCCAGGAACATAGCACTGCCCCACAAAAAATTTAGATCTCAGCACAAACTGGGGACAAAAGCTCCACACGGAAAGTATATCCCTCATTGGGGACTTCAAAACAATTACTGGAAATCCAACCCCCCCCACCCCAAACAAAAGACCATAGTGAAGAACTTCTCTAAAGCAAATTCCACACTAAGACTTTGGTACCCTTCAACCCTATCAGGAAACCACAACCCAACCAAGCCCTTAAAACCTTCTAAAAACACCTCCAGGACTGTGGATCCAACCCAAAAAAAACCAAGCTTTTTCCCAAAAGGGGCAAACCCAGCTTGGACCCCAGCCATTAACAAACTTTACAATAAGAGGAGAAAGCTATTACATGATTGAACAAAATCCATAAAAGGGAAGTCACCCCCTGATCATTATTAGTAAAAAAACGAGCACTCATAAAATCAACTAAGGCCAATTTTGAGAAAAATTGCCATGGATTCAAAGGACAATCAAAAGGGCCCTTTTTTCAGCTATATTAGGAACCTGGGTGGAAACTAACAGATATGCTCAGAATTAGTCCAAAATGATACAAAAATCACTGAACCCACAGACATTGCCAACATACTGGCAGACAGGTTCAGTGCAAACTTCCCCCCCTCTCCCCCCCTAAAGGAGGGAAAACTATCCCGGCGGAGTGTAGCCTCCCGGACATCTCAAATGCGAGGTGAAAGCTGCTTTTAAAAACTAAAAACACAGCATCATGGGCCCGGATGGTGTCCCGGCTGTGTGCTCCCCGACTAAATGAGGAATTAAACCCGCACATAAGGCAGCTGTTTAATCTCAGCCTTACCACAGGATACGTGCCCAAGGAGTGGCGTACGGCAACTGTGGTCCCACTCCACAAAGGGGGCCCTACGGACCCTGGTAATTACAAAACTTAACAAGTCTAGTCTGCAAAGCTATGGAGGGATCATAATGGAGCTCATAAACAAAGATATAGGGGACTTGCAGACATTGGACCAGACCCGTTTGGCTTTGTCAAGGGAAGATCATCCCTTTTTGAACTTGGTCGATTTTTGAAATAGTCACCAAGGCCATTGATGAGGGAAAGGCAGTCCATACAGCCTACCTTGACCTTGCAAAGGCTTTACAAAAACCCCATTATTGTAAAAAAACTTACCAGCTTAAATGTAAACCCATATGTCACAAGATGGGTTGCAAACGGGAAGGACAGAACCCACAGGGTTAGAGTTGGGGGTTTCAGACTCCAACCCGGTCACAAGTGGTGTCCCACAGGGCTGGGCCCTTTGGGCCCCCTATTGTTTGGCATCTACTTCAGAAGTACAGGCCAACATGGGAGGATTTTGGGTGACAAAGTTTGCAGATGACTGCAAACTGGGCCATAGTGGAAAGTGCATCGGACATGGATATCCTTCAGAAGGGACTCACGGAAACAGATAGCTGGTGCCAGAGCCATGGCCTGAATTTAAAACGCCAAAAATGTATAGTCATACCCTTGGGGAAAAACAAGGAAACCCCCAAGCTACCATATAGGTGGCAATCCACTAAGCACAGAAGAGGTTATGAGGGACCTGTGGAGCCAGGTTGACAGTGGCCTTTTTTTGCCCTCACATTGCTAAAGTGGTTAGAAAGACCTTCTACATTGCCCACCTGATCATGAAGGGATTCACATCCAGATCTAGTGAGGTTTTTTCCCTGTCTTTCATTTACCCAATAAAGAGTAAAAGCCAGGGATGTATCTCACCCAATCTGCAGCTTTGGGGACCCCAAAAATTCCCCACCAAAAATGGATCCAAAAATTGCAAGCGCCTTAAAAAACCCCCCCTATTAGGAACCCCCTGCTGAGGGACAGTTACATCAAGGCCATGTAACCCGGAAATTAAGGCAGCCCCCCTCAAAAACCTCCCCCCCCCCCCCCCCCCCCCCCCCAAAAAAAAAAAAAAAAAAAAAAAAAAAAAAAAAAGAAATCTAGACCTGTGGATGGGAGATCGTAGGTTTTGGGGAAACATCTCTGGGTCACTGCTGGACAGAGGCACAACAAACTAATGGGCACAGTATTTTTCATATAATGTAAGAATAATTTTGGGGTAGGCTTATAAATGCCTTAGGGCAGATAGCCTAGTATAAACCTATGAACCTATAAAAAATTATATATATATATATATATATATTATATATATATATATATATATATATATATATATATATATATATATATACACACACACACACACACACACACATTTTCAGGCTTGTTGGCTGTTGGTGAAGCACCCTCCAAGAGGAAAAAACACTGAGAGAAGAAGGGAGCCACTTTTGAGATTTTAAGTATTTTTTTCTCTGTTTATTTGCTAAGTTTTTCTGCATAGCTGCCTAGCTTGAGCATTTTCTGGCTTGTTAAACTTGATTTCTGTATTAGTAGCTGTATTTAGAGCACAACCAAAAGCTGTTTGCTGAATTTCCTGTTTGCACTTAATTTTAAATCGTTTTCTTAAAAATTGCATATTTTCTGTCCTTGACCTAGCACTCTTTTTTTTCTGCACTTTATAACTTGATATTACTTGTGAACCTCTGCTATCTCTGTAAAAAAAAACAAAAAAATCTTGCTTTTTCCCCCTTTTCTGAGAGTTAAAAAAATTCAGTTACAGGCTTGCTGTTCCTGAACTGTTTGAAAGTTTCTGGGAGGCCATTTTTGCTTGGGCTGAAGGAGGGTCGCTGTGTGTAGCAGTGGCAGTGCCTAACATTGAGATTCCCCCCGGAGAGGGGGTTACTGACTTGAAACTGTAGTTTTATTGGCCACTAGGGGTCATTTCCCTAACTCTTTCATTTGTCCTCGCAGGAGTGGTTTAGGGGAGTCACTTCTGGTTTGTTGGCCAATTTGGGTCATTTCCGTCTTTTCCAGCCCCCGCTATAAAGCACGCTTTAGCAAGCCATTTAGGGGAGTTGCTACTGTTGCACACTAGGGCAGCCCGGGTTTAAACAGGTTTCAGCTACCTAAAGTCCACTCTTCAAATTTTCCTTAAAACTACCTTTCAACTATACTACTGATCTAATCCCTATCCTATAATTAAAAGATCATCTCTACTTGACTCCAAGTAGACTATTCTCTATCTGTTAAACGTAGCACTTGCTCCTACAGTACTTATTACCTTGATACCCCCTTGTCATAGATAGTACCCCAAAAGGCAACCCCATTTTCGGTCACCCCCCCGGAATCTTTTTAAAGTTTTTTTTCTATTCCTTCTAGCATGTCGAGGGATCAGTTGCTAGTGTCCTCTCCTGCTCAGCTGGTGAACCTGGGGAAAATTGAGGCAATGTTACAATTGCCTCATGTACACAGACAATCTCCCCCTCCCACAAAACACAAATACATGCAAAATGCAACTAACGGCCAAACTGGAGGCTGAGCCCTTTAACATAGGACTGGCAAGACCAGTCAGGAGGAGAAGGTTACCACACACACTATAGACCCAGTCTCACATATTACCATTACAACCTCAAATCAAAACCCTAAACACACAAAGACATACTGGGGGCTCTGATCAAAAAACTACCAAAACAGCAGAGGCCACCAAAGCAGACACCCAAACAACCACCACCTGAAAAAACACCTGCAAAATAGACCCCAAGTAGAGGTCAAAAAGTAAGCCCTTGGCCAAACACAAGCCAGACACCTAGCAGGTACTATAGTCAGCACCTGCCCGCCACCCTGATAAGGGGAAAAGGACATAAGCTCCTGTGGGCAGAATGCCACTAGCAACACTCAGGTCCCAAACAGGAAAATGATTTAGTCATTGTACCTGGTGTAAAGGGGCCAGGCGCCCCCCTGGATACATGAAAAGAGACATTGAGGACCCTGATTATTGCCCCCAAAAGGTTAACCCTGCCTTAGCAGTATCCCACCTTCACCAAAAAACCCCAAAAGAATAAGATGATCAGCTTTAAAATTGGGAAAAACTGGGCTTCAAAGGGGATCCATGTCTGTTTCCCGGGGGACACTGGCAAGGCTCCTAGGACAGCTTCATTACCCCATTCATTTGGCAAATCTTGCCACCCCAAGTCCTTTTTAGGCAACTCAAATTCAAAACCACCACCCCCGAACCAAAAAGGAAAAAACAAGGGAATGCTCTCAATGAGAAGTTAAACTCAAAATCAGCCTCAGGCCCCTTCTCATAGGAGAACACATTCTGTGCTTACAAAAACCCGGTTCAAGGGCCCAACACCCCAGCATCGGTTTTACCCCAATCATGCCCCCCCAAAAGGACAATACCAAGAAAGGGGGACCATTTCACAAGGACCCCACATCAAAACCAAACCCCGAGCTCAACCACCATGAATTAACCAAGGAAAAACTCTCGCAAATTTAGCATGTTCAGGCCCCCCACAAACTCAGGAACCTCACAGGCCTTCCTGAAAAACCTAAGGGAAAAGATCACCAAACACCCATCTGGTGACCAATTACCCTAAAAAGGGAACACTACTAAGCCCCAAAACCCTAAAAAGCCTGGGAATTATAAACTAAAGCCTAAAAATCACCACCCCCAAAGAGGGGAAAATACTTGACTCAAACAACATGGGGCACAAAGTTAAACCGGAGGTGTACCCTCATGGTGAGATCGACCACAAACAATCTGCTGGAGGTCCTCATCCCCCCCCAGAAATAAAAAGACCACAGAAAGAACTTCTCAAAAACCACCCCACTTTTAAAGACTAGGTGGGCCCTTTGGCCCGACGGGAAAACAACTAAGCGCTGAATCACTTACTCCCCTTTTCCACCCGAGGGCGCATGGAAAGGAACCCAAAAAAAACAAAGCTCTTTGACCAAAGGCAAGCGCCCCCCTTACCCCAGCCATAAACAAACTCTAAAAAAAAGGAATTCAAAATGACAAAATCCTTAAAAAGGAAAACACCCTTAACTTGTTGACTTCAAAAATCACCAAAGCAAAGGAAAAAAGCTAAAGACTCGACTCTAAGGCCTTCGATAAAACCTGGGAGGAAACTCCCAGAATGTCAACTATTTAAAAGATTTGGGGGGGGGGGGGGGGGGGGGGGGGGGGGCGGGGGGGGGGGGGGGGGGGGGGGGGGGGGGGGGGGGGGGGGGGGGGGGGGGGGGGGGGGGGGGGGGGGGGGGGGGGGGGGGGGGGGTTTTTTTTTTTTTTTTTTTTTTTTTTTTTTTTTTTTTTTTTTTTTTTTTTTTTTTTTTTTTTTTTTTTTTTTTTTTTTTTTTTTTTTTTTTTTTTTTTTTTTTTTTTTTTTTTTTTTTTTTCAAACTGGGCCTGAGTTTAAAAGAACCCCCACAAAAAAAAGGGGGCCCGAGGCCTTTTTCCCATGTTTCCCCCCGGAACTCCAAAAAACCCTGGGGTTTTAACCAAGGGGGGTTTTTTCCCCCAACAAAAAAAGGGCCCCTTTTTAAAGGGTTTTTCCTTGGGGGGCCCGGCACGGGGGCAACCCCCTTGTTGGTCCACCTTCCCCCCCAAAAAACAAAAAAGGGCGGGGGGGCCCCCCCAAACCCGACCCCGGGGGGGGAAATTAAAAAAACCCCGCCCAATTTTAGGCCCCGGGGGGGCCCCCAAGGGCCCTTAAAAATCCTCCCCCCCAGAAGCCATGGAGAGGATCATAATGGACCTCATAAATAAAGACATAGGGAATTTGCAGACTTTGGATCCAACCCAGTTTGGCTTTGTCAAAGGCAGATCATGCCTTTTAAACTTGGTTGACTTTTTCGAAACAGTCACCAAAGCCATTGATGAGGGAAAGGCAGTCCATACAGCCTACCTCGATCTGGCTAAGGCCTTCGATACAATACCCCATTCGGGTATCATTGAAAAACTCATCAGCTTAAATGTCAACCCATACATCACAAGATGGGTTGCAAACTGGCTGAGTGACAGAACCCACAGGGTCAGAGCTGCTGGCGCCATGTCAGACTCAAAACCTGTCACAAGTGGTGTCCCACAGGGCTCAGTCCTGGGCCCACTCTTGTTTGGCATCTACTTTTCCGAAGTACAAGCAAACACAGGAGGGTTATGGCTGACAAAGTTTGCAGATGACTGCAAACTGGGCCATAGTAGAAAACACATCTGACACAGATATCCTTCAGAAGGGTCTCACAGAAATGGATAACTGGTGCCAGAGCCACGGCCTAAAGTTAAATGCCAAAAATGCATAGTCAAACCCTTCGGGAAAAACAAGGTTACCCCTAGCTACCAAATAGGTGGCAATCCACTGAGCACAGAAGAAGTTATCAGGGACCTGGGGACCCAGGTTGATAGTAGTCTGTCATTCGACACCCATGTAGCTAAAGTAGTTAGGAAGACCTTCTACATTGCCCACCTTATCATGAAGGGATTCTCATCTAGATCAAGGGAGGTCATAGTCTCCCTTTACTCATCACTCATCAGACCAATGATTGAGTACAATGCCCCATTCGGAATGTATCTGACCCGACACTTGCAGCAGCTGGAGAGGCCACAAAAGTTCCTCACCAAAAGGATAAAGGGTCTCAAAAATCTGTCCTATGCTGCCCGACTGAAAGAACTCCAGCTCTATTCAGTCGCACGCTTGCTCAGAGGTGACCTTTGCCTAACATACAAGGCCATGTCAAACCCAGATTTGATGAATATGCTTCACCTCAAAAAATCTAGATCCATCAGAGCCACAAGGGCGGGAGACTTAAACCTTGACACGGCTATTAATAGGACGTGCTGGAGGGATAGATTCATCACCCAAAGACTCCCTATGCTGTGGAACAAAATCCCGGTACATGTGAGGCAGAGCACCTCGCTGGCCTTGTTCAAGAGAAATCTTGACCAATGGATGGGAGATCGCAGATATACCCCAGGGATTACCTCAGTGTCACTGCTCGACAGAGGCACAGAAAAATAATGGGTATAGTTCCCCATACTAAAGGGGTGGCCTAAGCCACAAAACGATGGGCTAGGCTTGTAAATGACACACACACACACACATACATATACACACACATACATAATAAGAAGTTATGTCTTACCATAACGTTCCATGTTAGTTGCCTTCTTTCTTGCTGGATGGGTTCGGAGCCGATCCTCAGCTCCAACTCGGCCTATACTATAGCTCGAGAGCTAGGGGGCAGGAGGGAGGGACGCAAGAAAGGCGGCAAAAAGACAACTAACATGGAACGTTATGGTAAGACATAACTTCTTAATGTTAAGTTGTCATTCTCGCCTTCATTCTTGCTGGATGGGACAGCGTCCCTAGCATCTTAGTCCTGGGTGGCTCAATGGAACAGACTCCTGAGTACAGTGGAACCAAAATCAGCTCTATTTCTGGAGGCTAAATCAAGCTTGTAATGGGCAATATTTATGTTTGGGCGCCCATGTAGCTGCTGCACAAATGGCATCTAGTGGTAACCTTGCTTGAAACACCGTTGAAGTTGATAGTGCCCTGGTTGAATGAGCCTTAGGCCTAGAGGGGAGTTGCCTGTGTCTCAACTCATAGACCAAGGTAATAATAGATGTCAGCCATCTGGAAAGAGTAACTTTCGATACCAGAAGCCCTTTCTTGCCTGCAGCATAAGAGAGAAAGAGCTGGTCTGACTTTCTGAATTCTTTTGTCCTGTCTAGGTAATACCGTAATTGGCGATGAACATCTAATGAATGTAATTTTTGTTCAGCCCTGTTGGTATAGTCTGGGAAAAAAAGACAGGCAAATCAATGGAGTGGTTTAGATTTGCTTCCGATAACACTTTTGGTAGAAGGAAGGGTTTGTTCTGAGAGTTACCCTATCTTTATGAAAAACCAAATAAGGAGGACGGACAGACAAGGCTTGAAGTTCCGATACCCTTCTGGCAGATGTTACAGCTACTAAAAACAGCGTTTTCCAAGAAAGAAGTTTGAGGGAGCAAGAAGCTGCAAGTTCAAAAGGGGGCAGAATTAGTGAGGTTAGAACTAAATTCAAATCCCATTGTGGGGGTGGATCTTTGACTGGAGGTCTGAGCAACAAGATGCCCTTGAGAAAGGCTTTACAGAGTTTGTGGGACATAATATTTGCTTCTGAGAGTCCAACATGAAAATTAGCAATGGCCGCTAATTGTACCCTGATAGTGGCCGATTATGACCCTGAATGAAAAAGCTCCGCCAGAAAGTCTAGAACCTCATGAATGGGTGCATGGAAAGGATCCAAGGATCTAGTTTGTGCCCAGTGTGAAAACCGCTTCCATTTACTCGCATAAGTCTTCCTAGTATTGGACTTATGGTAAGCCAGAATGATATCACGAACAGGAGGAGAAATAAGGGGAAGCATGGCTATGGCTGGAAGTGGAGCAACCAAGCTGTGAGGTTGATGGAATTTAGAGACTGATGCAGCTTGCCCGTGAGGTGGGTCAACAGATCCGGAAGGGGTTCCAGATGCCAAGGCTGTTCCAGTAGGTATTTGTGCAGGAACGGGAACCTAACTTGTCGAGGCCAAAACGGGGCAATGAGGATCATTTTGGATCTCAATGCGGTTGCTTTCTGAATTAATTGCGGGATCAATGGAAAAGGAGGAAAGGCATAAAGAAGATCCCGGGGCCACACGTGAACAAGAGCGTCTGAGGGGCTGGCCTGGTAGAGGAAAAAGTGTGAAGAAGTCGAGGCACTTGCTGTTTTGCGGAGTTGCGAAAAGGTCACAGCAAGGCTGGCCCCACTTCAGTCTACTACCGCTTGATTTAGAGACCACTTGTGAGGCATGAGGATAGTTCTGCTCAATCTGTCTGCTATGACGTTGGACTTCCTGGCGATGTGCATTGCTATCAGAAATCATTGAGATAAAATCGCCCATTGCCAAAGTCTGCGTGCTTCTCGACAGAGGGGGTAGGACCTTGTTCCGCCCTGCTTGTTTATGTACCACACCACAGACATATTGTCTGTTTGAATTGCTATAGTCCCCGTGGGAAGAGAGCTCTGAAGGACCTGCAACGTCAAAAGCACCACACTCATCTCCAAGACATTTATGTGCAGGTGGCATTCTGACTGTTGCCAAGTGCCCTGGACCGTCCTGCCCCGATAATGCCCCCCCCACCCGATCAGGGAGGCATCCGCTGTGACAGTGGCAACTGGAGGGGGGAGAACAAAGGGTCTGCCCTGAAAAAGCTGAGGGGAAACCATCCACCAGGAGAGATGTTTCTTGCAAGATGGTGTTATCAAAATGTTGTGGGTCATTGGTAGCTGTTGAAAGGACCACTGAGAAAACAGCATCCACTGAAGGAGCCTCATGTGGAAGCGGGCTAATGGAAGTAGAAGAATAGCCGCCGCCATGAGGCCCAACACTTTCAATACTAGCTTGACTTGGACTCTGCTGGGCTGAAAGAGAAGCTGAACATTCCGCCCTATGTCTGTCACTCTCTAAGGTGATAATGTTGCAGACATTTCTGTGGTGTTTAATACGGCGCCTATAAAGTTTATACATTGACAAGGAGGACTTTGCAAAATTTATAGAAATACCCAGACTGTTGCAAAGTTGGATAGTGTAATCCCTGGCCATTATGAGATCCTGTTTGGTGGTAGCGGAAATGAGCCAGTCATCCTGTTTGGTGGTAGCGGAAATGAGCCAGTCATCTAAGTATGGAAACACCTGGAATCCTTTCCGTCTCAGGTGAGCTGTGACCACTGCCAAACATTTGGTGAACACCCGGGGGGCTGTGGTGAGACCAAAGGGCAGGGCCCTGAATTGAAAATGACTGACTCCCAGCCGGAAGCGGAGAAACCTCCTGGAGCGCCTGTGTATTTTTATATGGTAGTACGCGTCCTGGAGGTCTAACGAGCACATCCAGTTGTCTCTGCCCAAAAAGGGTAGAATGGACTGCAGTGTTACCATCCGAAATGTTGTCTTTAGTACAGAGTTGTTTAACCTGCTGAGGTCCAAAATGGGTCTCCAATCTCCTGTCTTTTTTGGTACCAAAAAGAATCTGGAGTAGATTCTGGATCCTAGCTGATCTGCTGGGACTGCCTGGATGACTTTTTTTTTTTTTTTTTTTTTTTTAACAGCTTTTTTATTTCTAGCTGAGCCTGACCCCTTTGTGCGGGTGGTACCGTCTGGTAGGGGTTTTGGCGGTTGTACCGGAGGGAAAGTGAAAGGGATTTTGTAACCCTCAGATATGATCTTCTGTACCCAGGTGTCTTGGGAGATGGATTGCCAGGCTTCCGGGTACAGAGATAATCTTCCCCTGACTGCCTCCGAAGGCGGACAGTTGGGCAGCTTCTCAGGGAAGCTGAAAGGGTTGGCCAGGGAAAGATTCCCTGGAACCCTGGTTCTGTGGACCCCCTCTGCCCCTGGGGCGGCGTCTTATTATTCCCCCCTCTGCCTCTAGGGGGAAATTCACCACGTGTGGCAGGCGCGACTCCCTGTGGTTTGCGGAACCACATCTTTCCACCCCTCTGTCCTTTAGGATAAGGTCTAGAAGGCATGGAAAAACAGACTCCCATGGCAGAGAGAGTCTTACCATCTTGCTCGCATCTGGTGAGGGTATTCTTCACCTGAGGTCCGAACAATTCAGAACCGTCAAATGGGGTGTTGGTGAAGGACGCCTTGAAGGGGTCGGCAAAGTCAGAGTTGCATCCAAGCGTGACGTCATAAGCCGCATGGAGGAGCTAACAATGGAGTTCAGGGTAGCCAGCTGAAAGTTTATTTTGTCCTTAAACCCCGCAGCAGAAGGATCCTGTACCGTTTCACCCAGCTCTTTGAGCAAGTCTCTCTGAAGGCGGGTGAAATGACATAAATAGTTCAGCGATCGCATAGAAAAGGTCACTGAAGCAAAGGTCCGCTTGCCGTACCTGTCCATGGTCCTGGACTCTGTTAGGAGGATGAACAGATACAGAAAGATCAGCTAATTCCTTCTTAGTGGCTGCTGCTACCACCACAGCATCAACTGAAACACCTTTGGTGAGAAAGGATTTGTCATCTGGTGCAGAAATACATTTAGAAGGCCTCCTAGGCGTAGGTTCCATTGAATCAGTAGCTGCCCACTCCTTTCTAGCCACTACCTCCATTAGTGGGTCGAAAGGGGGAGACACCCAGGAGGTGGAAGGGCGAGATCCAAAGGCATCAAGGTAAACAGACTCATCGTCGGAAGGTTTGAGAGTGGACCAATTTCCCCTCTGTCTTAGGATCTCCAGGATGTCTGAAAAGGAGACATCCTCAGAGGGGGATCTGGAACCCTCTGACTCATCCAAGTCAGTGTCCAACGTGCCAGACTCGGGGGAATCTATGTGCTTCCTCTTGCACTTTCTTTTCCTAGGGGGTTCCCCTGAAACTTCAGGGGAGCCCTCAGAAGAGGAGGAGACACCCAAAGTGGGTACCCTACACTTTGGATCTCAGCTGTCGGGTGTAGGAGGGTGGCCACAGACCGTAACAGGTACTACAGAGGGAGGAGCCGCAGAACTTAACCTTGGAGTGGACACTGGGTCCAGCACACTCCTCATCACCTCGAAGGCTCCCCTATCAGACACCAAAGGTAGCCCCGGCTCCGAAGAGACCGGAACCGACAGAGAAGGCTCAGAGAATGATGTTGGGCCGAACTAACCAGAGTCGAAGCTCCGAGAGGAAGAGCGGGGTCGGGCAAGGGTCCGATACCACTTGCCCCCTCAGAGCAGACAATGGAGTCTCGGGGCCCGGACCTCTCCACGGACGGAACCAATAAAAAGGTTGGAGCCGACGACACCGGAGCCGAAGGAGGAAGTATCGGCTCTGATGTGGGCAAGGTCACGGTTCCGACAAACTCCGGCTCCGAACTCGAGAGATGAGTCGGAGGAGGAATCGATAACTGTATCGAAGGAACCAGTCTGCTGAGATGGGCTCTGAAGCATTTGGGCCAGCACCTGAGATTTTATGAGTCTACTGACCACCCTCTCGATGTCGTGGTCAGAGAGCCTGGATGACCTCGATGAATGACTCCTATGACTCCGCTCCGATATAAGAGGGGACCTCGGAGCAGATAGGACGGACTCCAGCGAAGGGGACCTAGAGCACTTGCGCGCTGGGGGTTGGCTCCGATGATGGTTTCGAAGCAGAACCCACTTTGCTCGCCTCGGAGCCAGACGGATTAACAAGCCCCTTAGGATAAGCTTGTTATGCCTTTCCTGCAGGACTCTTGAACCAAATCTGTGACAAATGGAACAGGAGTCCTGCAGGTGTAAAGGCCCCAAGCAATAGACACAAGAAGTGTGACCATCTGTTCTGACAGCATGAGTCACACTTCTTGAAACCAGAGACCTTAGCGTCCTTGGACACAAGTCCTAAATACAGAAAACACAGTATACACAGTCAGCCCACATACTCACTCAACTTATACCCAGAAAGGAGTTAAGGGGACTGACTAAAACACACACACACACTCTCTAAGGGGTGGGGGAAACTAGGTAGGCCCGATTATAAAAATTAACTAAAAGGAAGGGAAGAAGTGCTACAAAAGGGCTGTAATAAATAAAACTATTGATAGGGACCTAAAGTAGGAAAACTATCTGAAATAAAGTTCTATTGAAAAAAATTCTCTTTTACTGACCTGAGCCGGTAAAAAAAAGGCAACCTCGCAGCGAAGCGGCAAACGAGATCTGGGGAGTTAACGCATGGTATTGTGGGATATAGGGCTGCCTCGAGCCGGTAAAAATAGCTCTCTAGCTATCCAGCAAGAATGAAGGCGAGAATGACAACTTAACATATATATATATATATATATATATATATATATATATATATATATATATATATGTATACACACACACACACACACACACACACACACACACACACACACACACACTTCTGTCTTAAGAAGCACGAAGTTGGCTTTGGAGAAATTTTTTACCGTGGTTTCCTTAATGGGGGGTGGGGGCGGGATGTGGACATCTAGGGTGATTAGCTCATGGTTGGATCTGACCAAGGAGGAATGGACTTCAGGTGTGGAACACTGGCCCCTCGTTGGTAATGACTAGGTCTAGGATACTGTTGACCCTGGTGGGGGTGTGGATATGTTGATCCAGGGCATTGGAATTTATGAATTCCAGAAAGCGCTGAGCGAAGGAATTGGTACAAGAGTAGTTTTCCCTGTTAATGGTGGGGTAGTTGAAAAATCGCCCAATATTAGGGTGTTTGGTTGAACCCTAATATTTTCCAGTATATCAAGAAAAGAGGAGTGGGAATCCTGGGGCATGGTGGGGGATCTATAGCAAGCTACAATTTCGACTGCAGTTTTTCCCAGAGTTAGTTGCACCTGGATAACCTCGGCTGCATTATGCTGAGCAACTAGCCTGGAGGTGTGGATATCCTTAGTGAATATGGACACACCTCCACCTTTGGTGTTCCAGTCCAGGTTAGATGGCCGAAAAGTGTGGTATGACTTATAGCCTGGTAATGCAGGGGTGTTCTCTGGAGCCTTGAACCAGGTCTCGGTCACTGCACAGACATTGATGTTTTCCATTTTAAAGGAGTGCCTCGAGTGAGTGCATTCTGAGATTTAGACTTATAGCATAGAGTAGCATTACCCTCAGTTTTTGCTTGCCTGTTCCTGTTATGGTGATGAATTTGTCATTTGAACCTTGCCTAAAAAAGGCACTTAAGCGGCATCAGGAGCCTTTGCCATAATCCGGAATCCCAGGGGCGACAGGTGCAGCCCATCTCTGACAAAGCATCGTGGTCTGCCAACCATGTCACCCCAGGGAGAGAGATACTGGATCCCCTTAGAATGATACCAAAAGCTTAGCCAATTGTTGAAGTCTATCATTTTGTCCTTGTACTGCAGTATCATTCTGGGAGACAGTAGGATGCTACTCAGGGCTAGGGTCATACCTGCCTGGGCTACAAGACTGTAGAGTTCTTCCATATAGTCCAGGGAGGTACGGTGTGTGTGTGTGTGTGTGTGTGTGTGTATACATAACAACAAACATGCATGTATATATTTACATACATGCGAGGGATATAGATCTCTGTCTCTGTGAGCAGACAAATACATGTGGATGTGCAAAACAAAGACGTACAATAAAAACATTTTAAACACCCAAAGGAATATATATGATAAAACACGACACATGCATTTAAATTGTGTATTTACATCTTGATAAAAAGTGTAAATGGTATAGTCAACAGTGATAAGTCAGTCACAAGAGGCCTCTGAGAAAAATTACAATTCCAATACTAACAGTGAAGTACACCACTAAAACCATTATGAGCACTGTATACATAGTTGTAATAAAAAATACACGCATTATCACATATCTAACATATACAAATTTGACAGACAGTCAAGAATGCCAGAACTGCAAGCCTGCCAGTAAGACACAGCAAGGATGTAGTTTTACAACCACATGAATATAAACTTAGATTATACACTGCATGCATACTTATACATATGAAAATATGGGGAAAGGAGACTACATTTGCCTCAACGTTCAATCAGTGTAACTCTGCTGTAATTAAATATTCAGTAAAAAGAGTGAAAGGTTGGGAAGAAAAAAAATTCTGTTGAAGGAATCTGTATTCTGGCACAGTGGCACAACAGTTGTGTTGTCGCCTCACAGCAACAGGTTCTCCAGTTCTCACCTGGGGTGCCTTCTTTGCAGAGTTGGAATACCCTCCCTGCATTCATGTGGATTTCCTCAGAGTGCTCCAATTTCCACACACGTTACAAAGATATGCGTCTGGAGAGTTTCTCCCCGGACCTCTGCGGACAATTGGCTTGTTCAAAGTTGGACTTTCCCCAGTAACTAAAAACAGTAAATATTATACACTCAATTACTGTGCGACTCTTGAGGGGCATCAGCTAATGGGAAATGACTTTCAGTAAACTGGGAAGATTCAGTTTCAAAGGTGTCGGACTTTTGTTTTGAAATAAAATTTTATTCTTGCAATAATGGGCTTGTTTGCAAGATGCAACTGTCCAAAGCAATGTTGTCCTGTCAAATGAGGGAAACTATGATTACAAAGGTATGTCAATGTTTATAATGATCACTCTGTTTATTAATGTTTTCACTTGGAGCTTTCCTCCCCAGGCCTATGCTGATAATGGACATATATCCAGTTGGACCAGCCCAGTCAACAAATGTAAAAATAAAATAAATAAAATGTCTGTATGAGTACATGCACAAATAAGAACTAGTGTAAACCATATGAAAAATATTACTAGTAAAAGGGAAAAAGCATGAAACAAAAACAAAAGAAAATGCAGTTGCCTAGGGCTGGAATAATCGTTCCACAAAGTTTTACAAAAACAAAACAACAAGCACATACTAAACATGACAATCACTTTAGTCTCTACATTCCCTCTCTTGGACATACTCCTGTGTTATTCTACTTAGTTTTATCAGCTCCTGATTCAGTGATTCTGCCTTCTTACATCAATAGGATGGAACTTATTCCAATGCTATGTCTCACTAGTTAAACAACTGAGTGTACCTCTCGTTCTTTGTATTTTTTGTACTGTATATATTTTTAGTAATGGAACTTTCATTGTTTGAGTTTTTTGTGCTACAGATTACAGCTTATATCCACGTCATACAATTGTACTTTGACAACTATGATACTTTGACTTTTGCATGACCATATACTGTTTGGAATTGGAACAAAAAAAAAAAAATATATATATATATATATATATATATATATATATATTTTTTTTTTTTTTAAATCAATTTTTTAGTTTAATATTTTCATGTAACAATTACTGATGTTTACATTGTTTCTGTTACATCCTCCCTCTATTAATTTTGTATGTTTCCCTGGAGCTTTTCTCCCTGGGCCTCTACTGAAAATGGAGATGTATTCAGTTAGACTAGCCCAGTCAACAAATGTAAAATAAAATAAATAAATTTTCATCTTTTACTTAGTTTTTGTGCTGTGGTAGCACTGTCGCCTCACAGTATGACGTTGTCCTGTTCGATTCTCAGCTAAAGCGTCTTCTGTCGGGAGACAGCATGAATGGGCTATCTTCGTTGAAGGTTGTGCGTCAGGGCTGGCAAGTCGGCATGTAAAAATCTACTGCCAATCATTAGCGGATAGAGTTACCACCTGTCCCACTTTGCGAGGGACAGTCGCCTGCGAGGGACAGTCCCTCTTTCGGCAGTTGTGTCCCGACAAAAAATATTAAAAATAGCAAATGTCCTGAGATTGTAGGACAATTATTTCCTATATTTTATGTAATAGTCGCATAAAACAGTTATTCTGCATCTAAAGTACCTAAAATGTTATAAGAAACAGAATAAGCAACTAAAATGCTACAAGAATAAACTTTTATTTAGGCAAAAAAAAGTTCTATCCTTTGTACTGACCGTGTGTATGCGTCGGCCTGTAAAATCTGATGTTTGTACCGGAAATGTCCCACTTTGGCCATTTGAAAAGGTGGCAACCCTATTAGCGGACCGGAGTTCCACTGTGGCGACCCCTAACCAGGAAAGGACGAAAGACACAACAACTTGGTTTTTGTGGGCATGTTACATGATTGCACTTTTATCAATTAATGCATGTCTTTTGCATACCTGTATATTGCTTTGGAGCTTTTCTCTTGGGTGTCTACTACAAATGGGCCCTTGGCTCAGTTGGACCAAATAAATCAAGATGTAATTTCACTGCTATAGTTCTCAGTGTCCCTAGACAGTATCTCTGGCTGAGGTTAAACCAATCTAACAGTCTATGGGTGGGGAAAGGAAGATACAAAAAGGACAAATTGTAAACTCTTAGCAAATACTTAACAACCACCCCCCACTGACGTTTGTGAATGTGACCTGCAGTATGATAACAAGCTTCTCTAAAACCCTGTCTGTCTCAGCACTAAAATTTAAACAAAGTCCTCTAATAGGAGACCGATTTTGGAACCATTTCTCAGAATACTAACCATCACTTCTACAAAAGGTGCAGTATTACATACATACTATCATTTCAATGTAAGTTTCTCACACCAAGATAAAACTTGAAAGTAAACAAATAATGCTTATGCATCAAAAACAGAAACTATTAACATGTATGAGAAACGGTAAGAAAATGACAATACATAATCACAACAAAACATCTATACTGCTGTTACGGGTAGCGCTCAACTTATTTTCTTAAAAATCAGGGACAAAGCCACGAATTAATTCGTAACAAATACCCAAAATGAGGAACAATTAAGGCTGTACATCAACATGTCATTTCTGAGCAATCTAAGTAGGACTCTCTAATGTCTGTCATTATCAACTGATTTACCAGAAAGTTAAACTTTTACAAGGGACAAAAAAAAATACGAGGCAAAACAGTCCTCGAAACGCAAAGGGTCTATGTCCCTGCGAAGCTCGAGCTGCCCTCGTTGAAACGCGAAAATGACTAAAATGTAAGTGGAGAACAAACTGCATACATATTTAAGGGATTTAAAAAACTGATTTAGAACGAAACGGGTCGGGAGAGTATTAAGCAAATTAATGACTTGTTTGTTAATGACAGACTTACTTTCATCCGTAACACGTTCTTGGAAAGCTTCATTTTGATGTCGCTTGCCATCACGAAACGTAATTAACGAAGAAAAATCTCCCTGCTGCTTATTTTTACAAAAAACAAATAATTCACTACCAGAGCACCACTTTTTATCCCTTGCAAACAGCACACATTCAAAGACTAAGGGTCCCTATCGGCTACCGTCAAACAGACTCTGTTAATCTACTATCGATTCAATAACCCGTCTATGAAGATCTCTGCAGTCATTCAAGCATAGTTCCGCAGTTTTGATGACTACCTCGAGTGCCTTTTTTTCTTTTTACTTTCCCCAGAAATCTAGGATGTTTCAAACTTATATACATTAGTACGTCAACTAAGCCTATACTAATAGTCTACTATATACAGTGTTTAAACGTTTTCTATTCTGAAAATATAAAGGAATCAATTTTGCAATCATTTGCTGCGTTTTTTAAAGGAAAGTGGCATGATGCTCAAAGGCTGAGCACAATAAAACCAAACAAGTTTAACTATCAACAGCCACCACAGTGGTGCAGCGACAGCGGTGTCTTGTCACTTCACAGCAAGAGGTTCGGTGGTTAACTGTCAACAGCCTCCACAGTGGTGCAGCGACAGGGTTGTCTTGTCACTTCACAGCAAGAGGTTCGGTGGTTTGATTATCGGCTGGGGCGCCTTCTGTGCAGCATCTGAGTACTCTCCCTGTGTTTATCTGGGTTCCCTCGTGTCTGCTGTTTGGGCGTGGATCATATTAAAGTGGACTGTGACATTTGTGCTAGTTTTAGTAATTGTACACTAGTAGAATGTAAAAATAAACTTATCTTAACAGGATTACTAAAGACACCTTTTTTTTTCCAGAGGCTCTATCTGGGTCGGAGGTCTCACCCCCTCCAAAGACCAGAAAACATCAGGAAAAACGGATTACTCAAGACACTTTTTTTCTGAGGTTCTATCTGGGTTGGAGGTCTCACCCCAAAGACCAAAAAAACATAAGGAAAAACATTACTCAAGACACCTTTTTCATAGGCTCTATCTGGGTCAGAGGTCTCACCCACTCCAAAACCCAAAAAACATAAGGACAAACGGAGTCACTCGGTTCCTGCATTTCCGTCAGGTACAGAACCTATTTGGCTCTGTGCTTTGGTGCCCTCAGCGCAGACCTCTTCAGCACCAGGCTCTGTGTCTTCTCCCTTTGTGCCATCTGTGATATTCACCCCTATTTCAATTCTGACCTTGGCACCACTGACTTCGGTGCCGTCCTTGGATCCGACATCATATTTGATGACTGTACCTACTTCAGCACCATCCCCAGCCACAGTGCCAACAGTTTCTTCGGCTCCATCGGCTCCAAAACTCGAATGCCTGCCAAGGACAAGATACTTCCACTTTGGTGCATACTGTCTCGGTTCTGACAGCAGTGTTTTCCCTGTCAGCACCGTCCACCCTTGCTGCATTGGCTCAGATGGAACTGATGCTCTCCCAAAGCAGTGCTTGGACCATCTGTACCTTGGTACCTAGCCCGGCGCCTATTTTTTCATAGGCGCCTTCTATGTTCATGGCTCCAACGGCTTCCAGTTCTTTCAGAGCTCCTCACCTGGAGGTGAGCTCCTCACGGCGAGGTTCTCCCTCCCAGTTATGGACTCCCATCCTTCCTCAGGTGGGCCTGCTGTACAGGTAACGGACTCGCAGTTAACACCAATGATATCAGTATCAGAACCTAGCATGCACCTCTCTCAACCCTCTATTTCGGGACCCCGGCACTGGAGTTACAAGAACCCTCTTTGAAGGGAACCCCTTCTCCGGAGTCCTCCTCAGAAGATCCCACTGGGGAGCCACCCTGGAAGAAACAGTGCAAGAGGAAGCACATTGATTCACCGGAGGAATCTATCACAGAAGACACTGATTGTGATGAGGGGGGATGGGTCCCCACAGTCTTCCCCAGATGACATCTCATTCAGAGACATTCTTGAATTCCTCAAGCAGTGGGGAGGCTGGAAGTCCTATAACCCTTCTTCTGAGGAATTGGTGTTCATGCAGGTCTTCTGTGCCCAGCCATCTACTTCCTGGGTGATTCCACCAGCAGATGACCTTGTTAAAATCATTGTACAGCGTGCCTGGAAGGCCCCGGACAACATAGAACCTGTCCTTCAGAGGCCAGACAAAAAATTTTATCTACACCTTAAGACCAGCTCCACTGGTCCTAGCAGTTGACAGTTGATTCTATGGTCGTGCGGCGGCCACCAAGTGGGAACTGGCAGAAGATAGTTCCACATCCATCCTCCAAACAGAGAGTCCCAGACCATGGACAGACTAGGGAAATGGACCTATGCTTCAGCGACGTTCGGTCGCTGTATTATATAGCACACTTTACTCACCTCCAAAGAGACCTAGTTTCCAAAATGTTCATAGGGGCTTTCGCCACCCAAGAAAATTATTTTCCTGTGCCCCTGTCAAGCAGAACCACAGAAGTGATCCCTGGGGTGAATTTCCTATTACCCATCCAATCATCAAGCTTTTTCTTGAAGAGTGCTAATGAGGAGCTCTGTTTGACATAGATAGGTAGTCTGTTCCAGAGTATGGGAAGTCTCCGGGACAGGAATCTATCCCTCCAGCATGTTCTGTTTATTGTGGTGACAAGGTTTAGGTCCCTAGAGCGTGTAGCTCGGAGGGATTGGGATTTCAACAGCTCTGGGTTTGACATAGCTTTGTATGTTAGGCAGAGATCGCCTCTGAGTAGGCGATATGAGACAGAGTAAAGCTGGAGCTTTTTGAGACGGTCTGCATAAGGCATCTGTTTGAGCTCAGTAATCCTCTTTGTAAGGTATTTTTGCGGCCTTTCCAGTTGTTGTAGATGTCTTGTGAGGTACATACCAAAAGGGGCGTTGTACGATATAATGGGTCTAATGAGTGATGAGTAAAGGGGAACAATGACCTCTTTTTTCTGGATGAGAAACCTTTTGTGATGAGGTGTGCCATGTAGAAGGATTTCCTGACCACTTTGGCGATGTGATTATCAAAGGAGAGACTACTGTCCACCTGTGTCCCAAGGTCTCTTATCACACTTTTGGTGTTAAGTAGACTACCGCCTATGTGGTAGTTCATGGGTACAGAATTTTTACCAAAGGGGATGACAATGCACTTCTTGGCATTGAGCTTGAGACCATGTCTTTGACACCAGGCATCTGTCTCAGTGAGGCCCTTTTGTAGGATGTCTACATCGTTAGGAGTTTCAATTATGGCTCCTAGTTTGCAGTCATCTGCAAATTTAGTTAGCCAAAGAACTTCTGTGTTAGCCTGTACTTCAGAGAAGTAAATACCAAACAGGAGAGGACCCAGGACTGAACCCTGTGGTACTCCACTTGTCACTGGTCTGAAGTCTGATTTGGAGTCTGCTACTTTCACTGTGTGGGTTCTTTCAGTAGGCCAGTTGGCAACCCATCTTGTGACATAGGGATTTATACCTAGTTTAGTGAGTTTATCTATAATTCCAGAGTGGGGGATGGCGTTGAACGCCTTGGTGAGATCTAGATAGGCTGTGTGAACCACCTTACCCTCATCTATGGCTTTGGTGACTACTTCAAAGAAGTCTATCAGGTTTAGAAGACATGATCTGCCTTTTACAAACCCAAACTGTGTGGGGTCCAGGGTTTGGAGATTTCCAATGTCTTTGTTTATGAATTCCATGATGATACGTTCCGTGGCCTTGCAGATGAGGCTCGTCAGGCTAATGGGGTGGTAGTTCCCGGGGTCTGTTGTGCCCCCCCCCCCTTTGTGGAATGGGATAACTGTCACGGTGCGCCATTCAGTGGACACAAAGCCTGAGGTGAAGCTATGATTGAACATGGTACTTAGGTGGGGTGCCAGTTCATTCTGTAGTTCAAGTAGAAGGCAGCCTGGGATGTTGTCAGGTCCCATGGATGCTGTGTTCTTGGCTTTGGAGAGTGAAGTTTTTACCTGTGCAGCCATGATTACAGGAACTTTGCATTCTTCCAGTATAAAGATGGGCCATTTAGGGGGTGAGAGGGGGGTAAAGTTAGCACTGAACCTATCTGCCAGGATGTTGGCAATATCAGTTGGTTCTGTATATTTAGTGTCATTGTGCTGTAACTCAGAGCAGATCTGAGTGTTGCCATTGAGATTTTTGACATAGCTATAGAATGCTTTGTGGTTGTCTTTAGAATCAGTGGCAATTTTGTTTTCATAACTAGCTTTGGAGGATTTTATGAGGGATCTCAGCTTCTTACTGAGGCTGACCAGGGAGTTCCTCCAATCATGGGATTTTACTCTTTTTTGCAACAGTTTCTTTCTTCTGTTGTAGAGTTTGTTTATGGCAGAAGACCACCAGATTGGCTTCCTTTTTTTGGAGGATAGCATCTTGGTTCTGTTAGGGATGGCACGATCCATGCACTTGTGTAAGTGCTTATAAAGTGCATTTGTGTAGGATTCAGCAGTCGTACCTCTATTGTCCATCTTGCATGGGTGTCATGAAGTTTGCCACTTCTGTCTTTAGAAGTGTGAAGTTGGCTTTGGAGAATTTTTCTACGGTTGTTTTCCTAATTGGGGGGGGGGGGAGCGGGATGTGAATGTCTAGGGTGATTAGCTTGTGGTCGGATCTGACCAGTGAGGAGCTGACCTCTGGTGTGGAACACCGGTCACCCATGTTGGTGATGACCAGGTCTAGGATATTGCTGCTTCTGGTGGGGGTGTGGATAAGTTGATCCAAAGCATTGGAATTGATGATTTCCACACTGTGGTGTCATTCTGGGTGATGGCAGGATGCTACTCAGGGCTGGGGTCATACAGGCCTGGTCTACAAGATCAGAGAACTCCTCCGTGTCTCTTTTCATGTAGTCCAGGGAGGTACGTCTCAGGTCATTCACACCAACATGGGCAATGACAGAGTCATATTTGTACTTGTTGTGGAGTGACCTGAGTGCGTGCGGTATGTGGCGGATCCTGGTACCTGACAGGCAGCTGACAGTAACTTTTACCTTGTTTAGCCTGGTGAGTGGAACATCAGTGTGCCTGACTATAGAGTCATCTATGACTAGAGTGTTGGGTACATTATGCCTTATGGGCTGTAGTTGAGTGGCACACTGAGTATGTGGGCTATGTGTCATTTGGGTTGTGTTGGAGGGTGGAGGTTGCTTGCATTTCTGCTTTGGAGGTCTATGTTGTTTGGGCAGATTAGTACTGACAGCCTCCGTGAATGTGGGTGTGTGTTTTGTGGTTCTGTGTGTGTGTTTTGGTGGTGTAGGTTTTGAGGGACTATGTGATGAGTGTGGTGCGGTGCAAGTGTTTACCTTCTCCTCTTGACTGTCTAGGCCAGTCTTTGGTAAAGAGAGCTTTGCTTCCAGTTTGGCTATATAAGTGCATCTCTCACAGGTCGTAGTGTTGGGTGGTAGGAGGAGAGGATTGTCTGTGTACATGAGGCAATTGCTGCATTGTCCCAAGATGCCCAGATTCATCAGGTAGACAGGAAAAAACACCAGGAGCTGACCTTTAGACATGCCTGAATAGGTTCTTATTTATTAAGTACTAAACACTGTTTTCCTTTAGACAAGTGAGGAAAGTTGAGTGCTGTAGTAATTTGTAATTTATTTAGTGCTTACAGTGAGTTCTGAACAAGTGTTGAGATCAAAGAAACAGATGAGTGCTAAAACTAAAAAGCTGGCTAGTTGCAAGGGAAATTTTGAAAAACAGACTTTATGGCGCCAGGAATAGTTTAACCCCAGTTAAGTGGTGGGGGGGGGGCTTGGGAGCTCACAAACAGTCCTGGACACAGCAAATCCATATCTGACCTGCCACAGGAAGGGGGGGAAGCAAGTTTAGAATTTTTTTTTTTCAGTAAAGTGGAAATGGAGAAAGCTGGAACAGAAGTTAATTCAATGTTAAGAATCTGAGTGGGTTTGCCTTCACAAATGTTCTCTATTAGATTGAATGAGCTAATGACACTAGACTGGGAGGAGTGTCACAGATCAAATACACAGTATGGGCGGGCAACTGCAAAGCCACCAAGTATAAGAACACACAACACTATGGAGGGTGGGTGGGAAAAAATTACAGTTCCTAGCTGTAGCCACTAAATGAAAGTTTCAAACAGATCAAGGAGCAGACCCGAGAATGCTTTTAACAGACAAAAATGCACAGAAAAGTTCAGATAGAGCACTCTCAAACAGAAAATATAACTCTCAGTATGAAAAAGCAGTTTACAGTTAAGTAATGTTAAAACAGTTTAAAACAGTACATAAATGCAGTGAAACAATAAAAAAGCTTTATAACAGTGCAAAAATATAGTAGATCAACTATATAGTACAATTATAAGAGTTTCAGAAGTGCAATTCAGTGAAATAAGTGTAAGAAATAACTTAGCCTGCTCTAGGAATCTTAAGGAATTTCCACTTATGCAATGCAATCCAGAGCCTGACAATACAAGCAGAACCTTTATAAGACACAGGGTTTATATAGCAGTAAGAATGGAAGAGTTGGAAGATCAGATTACTACTCAGCCCCTGCTATTACCCAATCACTCGTACTACAGAAGGTCAGGAGGCCTTGTTGCTCTCAATAATTATGAAGACAATCAGCAGAAAATGACTGCCAGAAACACAAATAAAACTTCCAGCCTACACAACAGGCCTCTATCAAGATTATGCCACCTGAGCAGAACACACAAACCTCACTTTAAAAGCATAGAAAGAACACCCACAAAGAGAAAATCCAAGTCTCAGTATGAAAAAGCAGTTTACAATTTAGTAATTTAAATAAATAAAGCAATTATAGTAATGCACACTATTACAGTTCCTAGCTGTAGCCACTAAATGAAAGTTTTAAACAGATCAAGGAGCAGACTCAAGAATGCTTTTAACAGACAAAAATGCACAGAAAAGTTCAGATAGAGCACTCACAAACAGAAAATACAACTCTCAGTATGAAAAAGCAGTTTACAGTTAAGTAATGTTAAAACAGTATATAAATGCAGTGAAACAATAAAAAAAGCTTTATAACAGTACAAAAATATAGTAGATCAACTGTATAGCAATATTATAAGCATTTCAGAAGTGCAATTCAGTGAAATAAGTGTAAGAAATAACTTAGCCTGCTCTTGGAATCTTAAGGAATTTCCACTTATGTAATGCAATCCAGAGCCTGACAATACAAGCAGAACCTTTATAAGACACAAGGTTTATATAGAGTAAGAATGGAAGAGTTGGAAGATCAGATTACTACTCAGCACCTGCTATTACCCAATCATGTCTCCCTCTTTGGTGGAGTACTGCCTTATGAGGTGTGTGATACTGTCGCCTTGCAGCTAGCTACCCTTGAATCCATCTCAAACTCCTCAATGCGTTTGATATCTCACTCCACCGAGGGGGCAGCTCAAGCTGCTGCATCAGGCGTTGTCATGAGACGTAATGCTTTGATGTGGTCATGTGACTTTGCAAACCCCTTTAAATCTTCCTTCATCAATGCACCTGTCGACGAATCTGCACTTTTTGGATCCAAAGTATGAGACACACTTACATGTAGTGAGAAAGATGGAAAGACCTTGTCTGCTGTGGGCATACACCTTTCCAACCCCCAGAGGTCGTACTCCAGGAACCAGAAGGGAGGAAAAATGTGGTTCAAGAAATCCCAAGGACTTTTTCGTGACACCAGTGGTGAAAAATCCCCCCGGGGCAGAGGGGGCAATTCATATGGAAGACGTCCCTTTCGGGGTAGAGAGGTTCCACATAACCAGGGCACTAGAGATTCTTTCTCCAGCATACCCTACCAGCGCTCCTGAGCAGCGGCCCAATTGCTTTCCTCTGGAAGCAGTCAGAGGTCATTTTTCTCTGCATCTAATAGCCTGGCATCTTATTACTACTGATGTTTGGGTGCAGAGAATAATATCCAGAGGTTACCAAATACCATTCAATTTAACTCCCATCCCCAATGTGCCACCCAATCAGAGGGAATTAGCAGCCTTAGAAATAGAAATGCTACTAAGGAAAAGAGTCATCCAACCAGTACCACCAGACCAGACAGGATTCAGGTTTTACTCGAGGTTGTTTTTAGTGCCAAAAAAGACAGGGGACTGGAGACCAATCCTGGATCTCAGCCTAATGAACAAATTTATCAAACTTCAAATTTTCCAGATGGTCACGCTACAGTCCGTTCTTCCCTTCCTAGGGAGCGATAACTGGATGTGCTCTATAGACCTCCAGGACACGTACTACCGCATAAAGATGGATCACCGCTCCCGGAGGTTTCTCCGCTCCCAGCTGGGAGCCAATCACTACCAGTTCAGGGCACTGCCATTCAGTCTCTCGACAGCCCCTTGAGTGTTCACCAAATGTATGGAAGTTGTGGTAGTTCATCTTCGACTACAAGGATTTCAGGTGTTTCCCTGTCTAGACGATTGGCTCCTTATCACTCCGTCCAGGAATCTTCTTACACTGAAGGTCTCACTCTCCGCTTGGGGATTACAGTCAGCAAGGACAAATCTCAATGTCTCCAACGAAGACACTGGAATTCATTGGAGCAGTCTTCGACACAACATCATGTCAAGCTTCTCTCCCCCCTCACAGGTTTTCGAACATAACACACCAAATCCAAGACCTTCTTCCTCAGACCTGTTTACCAGCACATCTTGTACTGCAACTCTTAGGCCCCATGGTGGCTGCCATTACATTGGTACTACTGGCGAGACTGCACATGAGAATCCTACAGTCACTCCTTTCCACACAATGGTCATTGCTAATTTACCCACTTGACCACATGTTACATCTTTCAAACCGTTGCAAGGAAGAAATGTTATGGTGGATGAACCCACAAACGAATCTTTGGTGTTGACCATTCTGTCTTCCCCAGCCCATGGCCACGGTGACCACAGACACTTCCCTTTTAGGGTGGGGGGGGTCATTTCCAGGGAAAGACTGTCCAAGGCATCTGGTCCCCCGTGGAGGCCAATTTGCACATAAATGTCCTGGAACTGAGAGCAGTTCTCCTAGCATTGCAAGCATTCCGTGCATCCCTACCCTCTGGGACCATTGCAATTCAGTCAGATAACATGTCAGTCATCTGGTATATCAACAAGCAAGGTGAAACCAGGTCTTACCCCCTGTGTCTGGAAGTCATGAGGATTTGGCACTGGGTGATAGCTTCCAACCACTACCTTATAGCAACACACATTCCTGGGAATTCCAACCTTATTGTGGACAATCTGTGCAGGAACATCCTGATGCCTCATGAGTGGCCCTCAACCCTTTAACAGCGGATCGGATCTTCCAATGGTGGGGCAAGCCTTGCTATGATCTGTTTGCTCCCCCCTAAACTACAAATGTAGAAGCTACTTTGCCCTGATCCCCCGGTGACACCCATGCCCTAGCCCAGCAATCAAGGAGCCTCAATCCTCACCACTAACACCAGAAAGGACGTCTCATATAAGAGGAAAGGATAACAAATACACACAGTAAAATACATTGCAGTCAGTCTGGGTCTGGTTGCTCCCTTGCTCCCCAGGTCCCCAATAAGACTTCCCACTGGCACAGCTATAGGGTCCAGATCTCAGCCTAGCTGGCAAGCTAAGCTCCAGTACTCTCTCTGTCCAACCAGTGCTTCGTCTCCCTGCCCAAGTAGCTGACACACACACACACTTTGAGATAAGTATTTATATAACTTCACAGACACTGCTGGGAAAGGCTGACACAGATTCTCCAGCTCTGCCCCTTTACCCAGACTATACAGTAGTAATTACTGCCACCACCAGCTAATAATTATCAGCTACCCAAAGGCCCTTAAAAGGGTGTTCAATTATTACAGTGCAATATTATTATCCAATAGTAGTGTCACTTAAGCATTTAAGGCTTATTGGAAGGGCTTATTACAGGATGCAATGTACTCTAGAGCTTAATGTATCTCTGCATAAACAGCCATAGTTAAAAGATTTTAAAATATTTACTAATAAATAATTAAATCACAAGACAATATTATTACACCACAGTGCTATTCAAGAGTTCAGAGATCACACAGAAACTTAAAATAATTCAGTAGTACAGTTCTGACATAACAGAAATACACTTAGTCTGATCTTTATACTCCTAGCTATTTCTACAAGAAAACACACTTCTAAGATAACTTACTTAAGAGCATAGGCAGTGCTGAGTTAGATGTCCAAAATCAAAATGCTTAATAATCTCTAGTTCTTACTGTTTAAATTGAAACTGCAGTTCTGCTAAACATTACATCATCTTTTACACCTTCCTGGTTCCCAGGCCACACAGAAACTGCATTTACATTCTTTTGCACTTAGAGCAATAAAGGACATTCCACATGTAAATTCTTTTCATTAACTTTTGCCTTAAAACAATAGGTAGGAAGCCTTTATCTAGCTGGACCGGAGCCGAGTTTTAAGACATCAAAGGCAGTGATGAAATAATTTTAATTTCAAAAGAAAGATTTGAAATGCTTGACTTAGTTTTCCTTACAGCAGATGGCAATGTTGCTACAATCTTGACGTTCAACATTTTACAGTGTTTTCTTTCATTTAAGAAACAAGCCTATATTTTACATTTATATTAACAAATGCCAGAATTATGTATCAAATTCTATTTGGCTAGGCTGGCAGCCTTCACCCATCTCTACACATTCTTCACATCTCTTCACCCCCCCCCCCCCCGGAGAACTCAAGCTAGTTTTTCAAGTGACCCTTGATAAACACTGCTTGAGAGGGTTAGGTCTATCTGAGTGTACCTCACCCCATTCCCTGTCTTGAGAGCCCATCTGCACTGGCATTTCTACTCTGACTGCAGTGCTGTACTGACATATCATATCCTTGCAACCCCAGGCTCCATCTTAGCAACTTAGCATTTTTCTGACTGGCTCTGTTTAACCATGTTAGAGGGTTGTGATCTGTCATTACAGTGAATTTTCTTCCATACAGATAAGGCTGAGGTTTCTGCAATGCCCACACTATGGGTAGACATTCCTTTTCTACAGCAGCATAGCATTCCTCCCTGGGTTGGAGCCTACGACTGTGATAAACCACTGGGTGCTCTTCTCCCTCTGAAGAAATCTGGCTAAGTACAGCCTCCACCTCATGGTTCGAAGCATCTACTTGTACAACAAATACTTTGCTGTAATCTGGACTGGCTAACACAGGGGGGTCCTCTCAAAGCTTCCTTAAGCTTCTGGAATGCCTGCTGACATGCTGGGGTCCACACTACCTTATCTGGCCTGTTCTTCCTTGTCAAGTGTGTGAGGGGAGCAGCTATGGTATTATAACTGGAGACAAACTTTCTGTAGTACCCTGCTGTCCTTAATGCCCTCACCTGCTTTTTAGTAGCAGGTGCAGGCCATGCCTGAATGGCTTCCACTTTGGCAGGTCCTGGCCTTATCTTACCACTCCCCACTCTATGTCTTAGGTAGAAGACCTCTGACATGCCCACCTGACATTTGCTCGGCTTAATGGTCAACCCTGCCCTTTGTAGTCTGCCCAACACCTCCCTGACATGCTGAAGGTACTCTGGCCAAGAATATCTGTAGATGGCAATATCATCTAGGTAAGCAAGGGCAAACCCTCCTGCTTCTGCCAGGATATTATCTGCCTGCCTCTGGAAAGTCGCTGGGGCATTCTTCATCTCAAAGGGCATCTTTGTGAACTTGTACAAGCCAAAAGGAGTAACAAAGGCTGACTTCTCTCTATCACTGGGAATCAAGGGCACCTGCCAGTAACCTTTGGTAAGATCAATGGTTGTAAGATACTTAGCCCCACCCAGCTGCTCTAGAGCCTCATCTGTCCTAGGCATGGGGTAATCATCCAACTCTATGTGACTATTGAATTTCCTGTAATCCACACAGAACCTGGTGCTGCTATCCTTCTTTGGCACCAGCACCACTGGGGATGTCCAGGGACTGTTGGACTCTTGAATCACCCCTAGTTCCAATATCTCTTGCACCTCTTCCCTCAGAGACTGTCTGACTCTCTCAGGCACCCTATAAGGGGCCTGCCTAATAGGCCTTTGGGGTCCTGTATTCACCTGGTGCTGCACCAGGTGGGTGCACACTGGTTTCCCAGTAAACACGTCCCCAAATTCCTGCAACACTGCTCAGATTTCTCGAACCTTGGTAGGAGATAGCTGCTTGGGATATTGCTACCCCTTCCACTGAGGTGTCAGCCCAAGCCTCAGTGAGGAGATCAGGCAACAGATCTCCCTCAGACTCCTCCTGCAATCCACTGCAAATGCTCAGCAAAAGGGCCTCCCTATCATGGTAAGGTTTCATCATGTTAACATGGTACAATTTCTGCCCCTGCCATCTGCCTAGCAGTTCCACCATGTAGTTAACATCACTTACCTTTCTTACCACCTTGTAGGGACCCTCCCAAGCTGCTTGCAGCTTGTTGTGTCTGACAGGAATGAGAACCATTACCTGCTGTACCACAGCATACTCTCTAGCTTGAGCATTCCTGTCATACCACACCTTTTTCTGTTGTTGGGCTTCTGCCAGGTTCCCCTGGGCCAAGCCCATGAGTTTCCCGAGCCTTGTCCTGAGGTTTAGGACATATGCCACAACAGACTCCTTGTGAGACTCACACTCACCTTCCTACTCATCTCAAATTAAATCTAGAGGTCCCCTCACCCTATGCCCATACAGCAACTAAAGGGTGAAAAACCTGTGGATTCCTGGGGAACCTGTCTGTAAGCAAACAACAGATGGGGCAAATATTTGTCTCACTCCCTCTTAAACTGATCTGCAAATGCCCGTAGTATGGACTTGATTGTAGAGTTTAACCTCTCAACAGTACCATTAGTCTGGGGATGGTAGGGGGTACTCTTCATGTGCTTCACCCCTCAGGTCTTCCACAGGCAAGCCAGCAGGTCTGACATGAAATGGCACCTCGGTCAGTCAGTATTTCTTTTGGGAAACCTACCCTGCTGAAAATCTCTAACAAAGCATTTGCCACCTTCTCTGCCTCAATGGAGGACAAAGCCACTGCCTCAGGGTATCGCATAGCATAATCCACTGCCACTAGGATATACTTTTTCCCTGTGGAACTTGGGGTACTACAATGACGCACAATATCCATAGCTACCCTCTGAAATGGCTTCTCAATCACAGGCAAAGGCATCAAAGGAGCTCTCACCTTGTCTCCTGCCTTGCCTACCTTTTGGCACTACTCACAGGTCCTGCAGTACCCTGTTACATCTCTGAAAATTCCAGGTCAATAGAAGTTCTGCATAATATGCCTCTTTGTACGTTTTATGCCCATATGACCTGCAAAGGGAATATCATGGGCTATGGCCAGAAGCACCAGATTGTAGACTCTAGGCAATACCAACTGCTGTACTCTCTCACCTTCTGGCCCTCCCTCAGGGGTCCACTCTCTGTATAGTAACCCTTTGTCCCAGTATACAGATTCCTCCTTTTCTTGAGAATCAGGTGCCTCCCTAGCTACCTGCCTCAGGCTTTGCAATGTAGGGTCGGAGAGCTGAGCCTGTCTCAACTCTCTCCTTGTAACCCTTCCCAGCTCCCCTTCCACAGGAAGTCGGGCATCCTCTGACAGTGGTGCCTCACTGTCAGCCTGGGTACTACTACTCACCTCTACCTTTGCAGTTACTCTGTCCAAGGGACCATCAGTACCCACAAGCAACTGTGGCTCACATTCTGTCTCACTGCTACAAAGTAGCTCCCTTCTGGAAGTAACCACCTCACCAGTCCTGGCTGTAAGTATGCAGTCTGTCTGGGTCTCCCCCAGGCTACCAGACCCACATGCTTGACTCCAAGCCTGACTGCATGTAACTTTACAAGCACAGGGTACTGCACTATCAGAATCATTCCCTATCAGGACATCTGCAGGTATATCCTGAAACACACCTATCTGCTGGCTTCCTTTTCCACCCTCCCAGTCAAGGTGAACCCTAGCCAAAGGTATTTGGAATGGGATCCCTCCTAAAGCCCTGACTGGAGTAGACTGCCCAGGCAAGTAGTGCTCCTCTGTAACCATTGCAGGCTTTGCAATGGTTATATCAGAGGCTGTGTCTCTCTTAGCAATGGCCTCTTTGCCATTCACTACAATAGGATATAATCTCTGGTGGTCGTTTGGTACCTTGTTTCCCAAGACAACCTAGTATTGGCATTTTGTCTTTTCTACTTACTGGGTCTCTCACCTTTTGTTCTCCACCTTGCCTCCATGGACAACTGTATGCCACATGGTCCCACTGGTTGCATTCAAAACATTTAACCCCATCTCCTGGACATGTACTTGGACTAGTGCCTTCCTCTGCTACTGGCAGATTCTGTTGTAGCAGTCTGTACTGCCCACCATGGGTTCCTTTAGACCCATGAGCAGTACTGGGGGTCCACTTCCTGTGCAGGGCTGCCCTGCTGGCCAGGTATAGGTCACCCTTCTTCCCCAACTCATCTGAAGTAGCACATTGTCTATCAGCTAACTAGATCCTCATGTCCTCAGGCAAAGTGCTAAGGGCTTGTTCCCTCACCAAAAGGTCTGCCAGCCCTTCAAAAGTGGTGACCTGACATCCACTCTCCCAGCTATGAAAATAAGTGCTCAGTTCAGCAACATATTCACCCACACTTTCATCTGCCTTGAGTCTATGCTCATGAAACTTTTTCCTATACATTTCAGGTGTTAGCTTAAAACATTCTAAAAGACATTTTTTTTACAGCAGTATAATCAAAACATGCAATGTCAGGCATTTTAGCTAATGCATTTACAGCTTTACCATGGAGCAAGGGGGTCAGGAACCGTACCAAGAGTCTTTGGTCAACACTATACTGTTTGCATACCCTCGCAAACATATGAATGAAACAATCAAAATTATCTCTCTCTTTAAATTGCGGAAGAAATTTACTGACCTGTTGTGCTTCTGGGGTCCAGTTACTCCCTTGCCATTTACCTCCATGAATCTGGCAAAGAGTCAGCATTTCCCTCTCATACCTCCCCTGACTCTCCTTTTCTTTGGGTTCCATCTCCAAATGCCTGGCCTCCAACTCAAGTCTAAACACTGCTGAGACACACAACCTAACGGGTAACCAAACCAGGAAATGTAACAAAAATCCCAAAATTCAATCAGGTCACAACAACTTTAATAAAACAAATAAATAAATGAATCCAGTCCAGTGACTAAGCGCTTTCACCAACAAAGTGGGTTCTTCAAAGTCTGGTCATAAACTTTAGCCTTAAAACAATAGACAGGAAGCCTTCATCTAACAGGACCAGTGCCAAACTGTAAGACATCAAAAGCAGTGATGAAATAATTTTAATTTCAAAAGAAAGATTTGAAATGCTTGACTTAGTTTTCCTTACAGCAGATGACAATGTTGCTACAATCTTGAAGTTCAACATTTTACAGTGTTTTCTTTCATTCAAGAAACAAGCCTGTATTTTACATTTATATTTACAAATGCCAGAATTATGTATCAAATTCTGTTTGGCTAGGCTGGCAGCCTTCACCCATCTCTAACCAATCTTCACACCCCCCCCCCCCTCAGGGGGAACCCCCGGGGGACGCTGTAATGCATGATTGGCCACCAGGTCTTCCCTATGGCCTCATCTGATTCACAGTCCATGGATCCTGGATCATTCCCAAGACCTGTTATCTCATCCTCAGGGACTGAGTCATCCGAATCTGCACAGTCTCAAGCTTACAGTTTTGTTCCTTCACTTCCAGTGATTGCCAGGCTGCCTGACATCTGATCTCCTGTTCGTGAAATTCTTCTGGCTTCACACAAACCTTCCACTAGGAAAGTTTATTCTAGTAAATGGACTAGGTTCTCTATTTGGGACAAAGAGCAGAACTTAGACCCTTTCTCTATGCCTATTCAAAAGATCCTACAATACCTGACTACTGTTTTACATGCAGGAGCCTCAGCTTCACCGATCACCGTACATTTAGCAGTTATAGCCAATTTTCATAATGATCTTGATAATTTTTCAATTATATCACACCGCCTATGCAAGACCTTTTTGAAAGGAGTATTACATGTTAAACCTCCAGTCAAGCCTCCCTTAGAACCCTGGGACTTGACTTTGGTACTTCAGTCTCCCACAGGTTCTCCTTTTGAGCCTTTTGATTCATGTGATTTGCAATTTTTGTCATGGAAAACCTTACTTTTAGTAGCACTTTCCTCAGCGGGAAGAGTATCTGAGCTGCAGGCTTTGAGTGTCACGAGTCCTTGCATGATCTTCCACATGGATGGGGTGTCCCTTCATACTGACCTTTCTTTCTTGCACAAGGTAATTTCTGGCTTTTCCATTAACCAATCTATTGACCTGCTGGTTTTCTTCCCTCAGCATTCTAACAGAGGGGAGTACCTTTTGCACACCCTTGATGTGCATTGGCAGCTTTGTTGTTATTTGGATAGGACTAAATCTTTCAAGAAAACCGATCAATTTTTTTGTGGCCTTTGCAGGACCCAGATTGGGTAAACCTGTTTCCAAAGTGACTTTATCCTCCTGGCTTAGAAACGTCATTACCTTTATCTACCAACAGAATAAGCTATCCTTACCTACCAGAATAAAGGCTCATTCTACCAGATCTATGGCTACTTCTATAGCATTTCATTCCAGAGCCTCTCTGGATGATGTCTGCACAGCAGACACTTGGGCAAGACCTCATACCTTTATATCTCATTATAAATTGGATTTGGCCTCCAGAGGATGAGCATCTTTTGGTTCTATGGTGCTCAGGAATATCCTTCCTTAGGTCCACCCAGGACTCAAGTAGCTGGGGACTCGGTCCTAATGGTAATGAATAAACAAAGATTTACATCATCAGATAAAGAAGTTATGCCCTACCATAACGTTCCATCTGTGTTGTAGATCTCTGTTCATTCATTACTTCCCACCCTCCTTCCCCCTGCCTGGACTCCTGGTGGACTTTTAGGAACTCCTGGTTAGGGTATTGGCTCAGACAGAGCCTCCTACTATTTTTTTTTCTATTACTACATCTATTATCTAAGGGTGGGCAAACTCTATCTGAAGTAACTAGGAGAGGGGCATTATGGGTAGGTCTTAGCTGAGAGTTTTTGGCTGGCGCGAGCTTGGAAACCGAACCGTTTCGGTTGCGAGGATGGAACCGAGGTCCTAATGGTAATGAATGAACAAAGATCTACAACACAGATGGAATGTTATAGTAAGACATAACTTCTTTTTCTGAAAATTCCATCTGTGACCATTTGTTGCCGTTCTTGAAATACGGCCATTCCAAGATAGTTGTGCATTTGTGTGTCCTTTAATTAAGAAATGTAAGGACAGGTTCAACTATTAGCGGGTCAGAAGGGCAGTATGTATGCAGTACTTTACACCCCCACCTAATTTTATGCTTTAAATTGATTTTTGCAGGGGGGCAAGCCCCCCTGCAGCCCCCCCACCTTTCTTAACTATACTGCTGTGCTTATGAAAAGAACACAAAATGTGTGGTTTTCTGGTAAATTACTGAATGTGGAAGTCACTAAATAATGACTCATATTTTAGTTTCAGACTGTACATTCTTCTGAAATGCACGCTAACATAAAACCAGTCATGCTAGCAAGTGTCTAAGTTTATAAAGGCAGTATTTAAATTCTCTTCCTCCCTATATTTGGAAGTTTGCCCCCCATTATATTAGGCTTTGTTCAGATTTTGTGCGTTAACACATTGAGAGGTATGTGTCACTGTTAACTGCAACTGTACGTTAATCGTTATGGTTCTAGGTTTGTACCTATCTTAGCTTAGTTACCGCAATCCACTCTCTCCCGAAAAGCAGACATTACAAATAAAAAGAAATCACATTTTGAAAAATACATATCTGTAGACCATGCAAAAGCATGACTTTAATCGAAATAAGGCGTAACTACAGATACTCACAGAAACCCCTTACCTTAAGAACACTGTTCAACAGTAAGGACTCATTTAATTTAGAAACAGAATGGCATATAAAATTCCTTGGCATATAGGGTGTGGCACCACAAAAACCAAATGCAAGTAAAGAGATCTGCCATGTGCGCTCCTGCAGAGGACTAGAAATACTTTAGGTGTATGCTGTTATATAGAATACATAACACGCAATTGCAGCAACCCGCAGATTCAACTACACTGTTTTCCATATTGTATTTGATGACATTTAGTATGTCATGTTTATTTATAGTAAGACTAACATTTACAGGGAAACAGAGTAATGGGCGGGCTTTGGGCAGTTCTTGCTACTGCACATCTGGTGGGGTAATGTTCTAATACAAAACTAAACAGATTTTTGCTGAATGTTCAGATTTTGCCTCATATTTTTGGTCCATTTTTTCATAAAATTGTGATTTTCTGGCAAAATAGTGTCAAATGGTTAAAGATTGAAGTTAGAAATATATGATAAACATTTGAATGTCAGACTTCATAACTTTTCGAAAATGTATGCCAACATAAAACCAGTTATTCTGTCAACTTTCTAAGTTTGTTAGAGCAATATTTAAAAATTGTCCCTATTTTTGGGCCTTTGTCCCACTTTTATTAATGGCTTTGTCTGGATTTCTCACTCTAAGAGGTTGAGTGGTATGAGTCAGACATATTGTCATGTACAGGGTCTGTTGCAAAACACAAGCATATCAGAAATTCAAAACTTTTTAACCCTTAAAGTTATAACAGACAATCAGAATACAACAGAAAACTGAATTGTAAGGTGGTACTAAAGCTCCGAAAGACTTGAAAAAATGTTTGGCAATTGCTTATATTAGGACACACTAGGATGCGCAGTAGTAAATGCCCCTGTCCCCGATGTGAAGTGGGCCAACTACTGTCAGACCTGGTTTTAGTTGTGTAGCATCCTTTTGGGGAAGCCTACGCCCCTTGGACCCCAAAAAGGGACTGCAAGTCTCTTAAAACTGTGTATTGCAGGAGGTGGCAGCCCATTTGCTGAATGTACTGATCATGTTTAAAGGTGCAAAATTACCCCTCCCAAAAAAATTACATTTGACAGCCTTTCAAACTTATTCAGTTTTAAAGATTAGCATACTGAGCTGTGTTTACTGCTTACTATAAATAAACATGACATACTAAATGTCATCAAATACAATATGGAAAACAGTGTAGTTGAATCTGCGGGTTGCTGCAATTGCGTGTTATGTATTCTATATAACAGCATACACCTAAAGTATTTCTAGTCCTCTGCAGGAGCGCACATGGCAGATCTCTTTACTTGCATTTGGTTTTTGTGGTGCCACACCCTATATGCCAAGGAATATTATATGTCATTCTGTTTCTAAATCTAAGTTTCATGGAAAGGGCAAGAGGTGCTTATTGTCGCTTGTCTCATACATTCACAAGAGACGAAGAGGTGTATGGGTTCACTGTATTTATTGCACATAAACACATCAGGAACTGTAACTGGAACATGTACTTTAGCTAACTGATTCACTTGTTAGTTCAGACACACTCGCATGTGCATCTCCATTCACATCCACATTTATTTATTTTATTTTTATTTTTATTTTACATTTGTTGACCGGGCTAGTCTAACTGGATATATGTCCATTTTCAGTAGAGGCCTGGGCAGAAAAGCTCCAAACATGAAAAGTGACAATGTTAAACATATATAAAAAGGCATGTAAAATCACATAAAGTGAAAGCATTGGTAAAAAAAAATATATAATACTCAGGTTATAAACTCTAAAAATTATGCTAAAAAAATATTAGAGTAAAAAGATTATACGAAATACAATAGTGGGTAAGAGTAAAACCCAATTAAGAGAGAAAGGCCTTTATGTTTTATAGAATTACTAATAAGAAAAGAGTAGCACCTAGATTAGGGGGCACAGGATAGAGGAGCAGGGAAAGGAGTAAGAGAAGGACGGGGGAAGGATAGAGGAGCAGGGAAAGGAGTAAGAGAAGGACAGGGGAAGGATAGAGGAGTAGGGAAAGGAGTAAGAGAAGGACAGGGGAAGGATAGAGGAGCAGGGAAAGGAGTAAGAGAAGGAAGGGGGAAGGATAGAGGAGTAGGGAAAGGATTAAGAGAAGGAAGGGGGAAGGATAGAGGAGTAGGGAAAGGAGTAAGATAAGGACAGGGGAAGGATAGAGGAGTAGGGAAAGGAGTAAGAGAAGGACGGGGGAAGGATAGAGGAGCAGGGAAAGGAGTAAGAGAAGAAAGGGGGGGAAGGATAGAGGAGCAGGGAAAGGAGTACGAGAAGGAAGGGGGAAGGATAGAGGGGTAGAGAAAGGAGTAAGAGAAGGAAGGGGGAAGGATAGAGGAGTAGGGAGAGGAGTAAGAGAAGGAAGGGGGAAGATATCAGTCTGGGTTAGCACAAGGACAAAGCCAATGAGTTTTAAGATGTTCTTTGAGGTGTTTTTTAAATAGAGAAGTAGAAGCTAAGATTGATAGTTCAGAAGGAAGTTGATTCCAGTTTTTACCTGCTGTGTTAGAGAAAATTGAGTCACCAGCTTTGTTGTTGGATTTAATTGTGGAAACTAGGAGCTTGTTAGCAGAGCGTAGTGTAGCAAGGTTTTTATATGGTGTAATCAGATTAGAGAGGACAGGGGTGTTGTTAGGGTGGTATAGGATCTTTTGAGTGATAAGTAATTGTTGACAGAGTATATGGTTTTCCAGTTCTAGCCATCCAAGTTGTTTGAAGTTGAGGCAGTGGTGAGTTTTGAAGGGGGAGCATGTAATGAATCTAGCTATGCTATTATAACAGGTGACAAGTTTGGAGAGGTTATTTTTTGATAGGTTAGTATATATAACAGAGGCATAGAAAAGGGTAGAAATGAGGTGGGTTTGTGCAATAGTTTTCCTGGCAGAAGGGGTAAGGAAGGGTTTAATTCTATAGTGGGTACCGAGTTTTTTGTTAATGGACTTTATGGGGGTGTTGATGTGGTCATCGAAGTTGAGACGATTACCAATTGTAACACCTAGTAGGCAGGTTGTAGTGTCTGTGGTTATGTTGGTAGCACTGTTAGAGGTTACAGAGAAGGATGGAGTAGGTGATTTATGAATAGGGGTAAAAAGTAGTAGTTTTGTTTTTTTGGGATTTAAGAGGAGACAGTGTTGCATAAACCAGTTTTCAACATTATGAAGAACAGTTTGGGTGAGAAACTGGATAGAATCTATGTTCTTGGCAGAACAAATTAAGGAGGAATCATCTGCATATTGAATGCAGGTGGCTTGAGGAATATTTATGTGTAGATCGTTAATAAATAAGGAAAAAAGAAGGGGACCTAAGATAGAGCCTTTTGGTACCCCAATATTTACAGGAAGTAGTGAAGACAGATTGTTATCCCAAAGGACTACTTGCTGTCGATTATCCAGATAAGACCTAAACCATTGTAATGCTTGTGGTTCAAGAGAAAGGATCTTTAGTTTGTCTAAGAGTAACTTATGGTTAACTATATCAAAGGCTTTTGACAGGTCAATAAATTGTGCAGAGGAAAAGGAGTTATTGTTGTGATTTTTATTTATAGAGTCTGTGAAGGATAGTAGGGCAGTTGTAGTGCTATGGAATGGTCTGAAGCCATGTTGGCAATTGGCTAGTTGGTTATTTTGTAGTAGGTAGTTAAGTAGTTGTTTGTGAATACATTTTTCCATAATCTTAGCTATTGGGGAGAGTAAGGCAATAGGTCGAAAGTTAGACAGCTCAATAGAAGACCCTCCTTTATGTAATGGGATGATGTGGGATACTTTTCATATGGATGGAATTTTGCCTTCTGAGATGTTCTGTTAATAAGGATAGAGATGGGATAGTCTATAGCTTTTGAGGCAATTTGTAGGTATTCAGATGCGAGATGGTCAGCAGAAGGGATACAAGGTTTCAGTTTTTGAAGTAGCTTACAGATGAGAGAAGTAGGTACAGGTTGTATTTGAAAGGTAGATAATGTAGTCTTGGAGGAATTTAGTGGAGAAGTAGTAAAGCGAGGTAAAGAATTGGCTATGGTTTGAATGGCTTCTGTAAAGTAAGTGTTAAAGGCATCAGGGATCTGGTTGGAGTTATTATGGTTAAAACCTACAGGGGCAGGGGTAGCAGAGTGACCTGGACGAAGAAGTTTGTTAATCCCTGACCAAAATTTTTGTGGAGTTTGTTGACTGGTTTGTTGGAGGTGAAGGTAGAAGTCTTTTTTGTCTTTGAGAATATCTTTCTTGGTGGCATTTCTTTATTGCTTAAAGCGGAGCTGATCTGATGGGCATTTGGTAGCTCTCCATTTAGCCCAGATTTTATTTCTAAGGAGCATCTTTTGTCTAGTTTGTTTTGTGAGCCATGGGGCAGATTTGGATCTTATTCTAGTAGAATGAAGAGGTGCATGGTAATCTAGGATTTGAAAAAAATGGTGTTGAAATAGATAACTACTTTGTCAAGTTCAAGATGGGTTAATGGTGACCAGTTACATGCTTGCAGTTCATTTAGGAAGCTGTGTGGATTAAAGAATTTTTTTGAGTGGGGGGTTTTAAGATTATGAGTAGTTGGGATATGTACTTTTTGTCTAATAATGCTACATCTCTTATTTATAAGCTTCTCAAAAAACTTAAACCTTGCACCCCATCAGCTGACCAACTTCCATCAGAATACCTACAAATTGCTGCTGAAGCCATAGACTATCCCATATCCATACTTATTAATAGAACTATCTCTGAAGGAAAAATTCCTTCCATATGGAAAATATCTCATATAATTCCTCTACACAAAGGGGGCTCCTCTACTGAACTCTCAAACTTTCGCCCTATTGCCTTACTCTCCCCATTAGCTAAGATTATGGAAAGATGTATACATAAACAACTTCTTAACTACCTTCTGCAAAACAATCTTCTAGCTAATTGTCAACATGGCTTTAGACCTTCTCACAGCACCACAACTGCCCTCCTTTCCTTCTCTGACGCTATAAATAATAATAGGAACAAAAATCTTTTCTCATCAGCACTATTCCTAGACCTGTCAAAAGCATTTGATATGGTTAATCATAATATTCTCCTTGACAAGCTACATCACTATTCTCTTGGTTCACAAGCTCTTCAATGGTTTAGGAGTTATCTCCAAAACAGGCAACAAGCAGTGCTATGGGACAACAACCTTTCTTCCTTACTCCCAGTAAACATTGGGGTTCCACAAGGCTCAATCTTAGGTCCCTTCTTTTTCTTTATTTATCAATGACCTGCACTTGAACATTCCCCAAGCCATCTGTATTCAATATGCTGATGACTCAACTTTAATCTGCGCTACTAATAATGTTTCCTCCCTCCAGTCCCTTACCCAAGCAGTCTTCCATAACGTAGAGAGATGGTTTATGGAACACTCCCTCCTTCTCAATGCCAAAAAAACAAAACTTCTTCTCTTTACTCCTACACACAAATCTCCAACTCCTTTCTTCACTATCTCCTCAAATAATGCAACCTGTATTAACCCAGATATCACCACTCGCCTGTTAGGTGTTACTATTGACAACCATCTTAATTTTGATGACTATATTAACAATACCATTAAATCAGTTAACAAAAAGATAGGTACTCTCTACAGAATTAAACCCTTTCTTATCCCTGCAGCCAGAAAAACCTTGGCCCAGACCCATCTGATCTCTACTCTTTTCTATGCCTCTGCTATATATACAAACTTATCTAAATCCAACCTTACCAAACTATCCACCTGTTACAATAGTATAACTAGATTCATTACTGCTAACCCCTTCAGAACTCATCACTGTCACAACCTCAAGCAACTAGACTGGTTAGAGCTAAATAACCACATACTCTATCAACAGCTACTTATCACTCATAAGTCTCTTTTCTACCCTGATGCTACCCCTAGCCTCAAAAAACTAATTTCACCATATAAAAACCTATCCACACTACACTCTGCTAATAAACTCCTTGTTGCCTTAAATAAATCATATAATAAAGCTGGGGATGCATTATTCTCTAACTCTGTAGGGAAATTCTGGAATCAACTCCCTTATGAAATAACTAACCTTGACTCTACATCCCACTTCAAAAGACACATCAAAGAATATCTAAAATCCCGGTAGTTATGCCCTTGTGCTAACCCTGACTGAAATGATTTAATTATTTCCCAAGTTCCCCCCTCTCCCCTTACTGGTCCTCTAATAATAGGTTTAATTATTGACTGTTTTATCCTTGATATTGACTCTACCTTAGCACTCTAGTTTATTGTCACATATGTTTTCCCACCTGTGTTCTGCTTATCTATCTTTTATTTAATCTAACTTCAGAATATTCTATACCACGTATTTTACATTTATCTGACTTTTTCTCTATTTACATACATTTTGTCAGTGTTAGTTTTTCGTAAATTGCTATAAAAGCCTACACTGGTACTTTTGTATTATGTTTATTTTGGTCTTTTGTAATAATTGTTTTACTTCGTGTATTTGGAGCTTTTCTCCCCGGGCCTCTACTGAAAATGGATATATGTCCAGTAAGACTAGCCCGGTCAACAAATGTAAAATAAAATAAAATAAAATAAAAATAAAAATAAAATAATAAGCATGTGGTCGCTGATATCGTCGGGAAGGGTTCCTGGAGTATAAGTTTCAGGGTGGCTATTAATAAGGATCCAGTCAAGAGTAGATTCTTTACTGGTGGGTTTGTGAATTCTAGTAGGAGTTGATATTAATTGTGAGAATCCAAAGAGATTTATGTGGTTAGTAGGGTTGGGGGAACTGCAGGAGGACCAGTCGATGTTAAGGTCACCCAGTATAATGGTCTCCTGGGGTAGTTGGGTAGAAAAATGGCTAAGTAAGTTTTCAAGAGTATTAGTATTGTTACCTGGGGGGAGATACATGCAGATTAGATAGATAGATTTGGTGTTATTGATTTGGAGTTTGGTAGTCAGGAGTTCGGCTTTGGTGTCAAATGGATGATGCACATTGAAAGGGGAAATTTGGAGATTAGATTTATAGAGAATGGCTATACCTCCACCTTTTTGGGTTGTACGGTGACATCTAAGGATATTATAGCCAGGAGGGCTAATTTCCTGGTCTAGTGTAGATTGTTTTTGCCAAGTGTCTGTAAGGCATAGGATATCAAATGAGTGCACATCAAGGAGTGCATTCATGTGGGAAATTTTGTTGTTGATACTTCTAACATTAAGGTGAGCTATCAGGAGGGAGTTAGGTGGTTTAGTTAATGAAGAAATCATAGGCACTGTTAAGTTGTTAAGGTTATTGGTATAGTCAGTATTGGGGTCTGGGTTTGGATGAATATCACCATCTAGGAGGGGGTGTTGCTGGGGACTTTTTAGGAATTTAAGGATTTTGAAGAAGTTATACTTTTTTTGAAGGTGAAGTAATTAAAATGAGATGTTCAATAAAATTTTGATAGTATATAGTTGGAAGTACTGGTTATGTTACAGTGGTTAAGGGAGTAGATAAAGGAAGATGGTAATGTTTGTTGTAAGTGATGGTTTTGTTCTGGTAGAGAAAGATTTTCAAAGAGGGTGAGTGAATAAGGTATGGTAAGAGAGGATATTATAGTAGTTAAGAGTAGTATGTTTTTGAAAATGGTTTTGAGTGAAGGGGCCATATTTATAGGAAGTTATAAGTTAAGAAAAGGTAGTATAAGTAGGAGAAGTAGAGAAAAGGAGAGAGTAGTTTGAGAGATTGAGCTGGGTTAGAAATTATGCAGAGAAGAAATTAGTGGAGGATGTAAAGGGGAGGATAAGGGAATTAGTGTAGTAAAAGGTTAGGAAAGGTAAGGGAGTAGTTCAAAGAGAGTTAATTAGTACTAATTAGGAATGGAGGAGATGGGGAGTGGTCTAGTGATGAGGAGGTTTATGATAGGCTGGGAAAAAGGAGGGGGAGTGGTTAGTGAAGTATAAGTGTATTGGTACTAGGGGTGGGTGAGAATTGGGGGTAGGATAGGGGAGCGGAGTGAGCCCACAGGGCAAACGGAGCGAGGCAGACCCAAGGAAGGTAAAAGTACTGAGAAAAACAATCAGTAAGGTAGAAGGTAAGAACAGGGGAAGGTAGGTAAAAAGGCAGAGGTTGTGAGTGTAAGGAAGGGGGAAAGAAAATGAGCGGGAACCAGGGGGACAGAGGGCTAAAAGGACTAGGAGTGGTAGAGAGGAGGGCAAGTTACAGGGTTAAAATAGACTATGGAAGAGGATAGTAAGGAGAAAAGAGTTCCAAGAGCAGGAAGTTTAAATTGAGTGGTAAGAATAGAAATTGAGTGAAATCAGAGGTGGTTAAAGACTGCCATCTAGTGGTCAAAGTCTGGAAGTACACAGAGAGGAGATCACAGAAGCTGGTTATAAGTATTGGAGAAGAGAGAGCTTTAAGGGGGGGTCACAGAATAGAGGGTGGGGCTAGAAGAGTTTAGAGTCAGGAACAGTGGAGGTCAACAAGAGTAGGCAGGGGGGTATGGCTGCTGGCAGATATGGCACTTTAACTAGTATAGGTATAGTGGACTAATATATACAAATATTGTATAAAAAAAAATAAAGTGTGACATACAATGTTAATTTAATTGGTGTTCAGTCCAAGGGGTATTTTGATTACCCAGGTGAGGAAACACACAGGCAGGTTTAGGTAGGTGAATATTGCTGGTCTTTGTAGTCCAATAGGGCACAGCTGGGAGTGGACTGAGTAAGTTTAGGGAGTATGCACATAATGTTAATTTAATTGATGTTTGGTCCAAGGGGTATTTTGATTACCCAGGTGAGGAAATACACAGGCAGGTTTAGGTAGGTGAATATTGCTGGTCTTTATAGTCCAATTGGGCACAGCCGGGAGTGGACAGAGTAAGTTTAGGGAGTATGCACAGACTGAAAAACAGATTTAGACACCAGTGATCGCTCAGCAGCCACGCATGGAGAGGGAGATTAAAGATTCACATTCACTATGATTGACTGTCCACCATGACACTGATCTCGCAAGTGCTCAGTAACTATCTAGCACGTGCTATCTATCTACAGTGGCTAGCTAGGTTCAAGATACACACTGATCTACATCCATCTCTTTAATTTGTTTGACATGCAATAGGAGAACAAATATTTTACATGTTAGATATCACATCAACATTTCAACAAATAAATTCAAGTCCAAGTCGCTGTGTATTTTGGATTGAGTCTGGAAATACTACCATGTCTGGTCACATAGAAATTATGACTGGGTTTAGCAACAGGGACAGTCTCTAGAGATTCTTTCCCAATTGCAACTTCAAAGGTTACATCAGGATTACCTGAAGAAGGTATACTGTCCTCTGGAATTTGAAAAAGTATAGAGTTGCTATGAGAACTAGAGTATCTGGCACAGGCAATCTGCTGCGTCACTGGTTTGGAGACTGGAAGTATATGTCTTCTATTCCTTCTGAAATCCATTGCTTCAGATTGAACAATGTAAGATCTTTGTTCTTCACAAAGATCTTTGATGATACCCACTTGGTCATTATCCTTTAGATGTTTGCATTCTCACAATCTCTCCTTGTCTTAATGATTTAAGAGGTTTGCCATTTATTTGTTCTTCACATTTGTACTAACAATTGTTTACTGATCAGTAAAATTGTTCTTGTCTGTCTGAACATTAATCTCTGAGCAGGTGAACCAAGCAAATTATCTCAAGCAATGTTTCTGAGATTGAGTAATTTAAGAAAAACATTGGTACCATCTCTTGGATTTCTCCAACAAATGTTTCACACTTTGAACTGCACACCCAGCTAATCCATTGGACTGTGGTTACTCAGGACTATTAGTAAGATGGACAAAGTCTCAAGACTCAGCAAACTTCTTGAACTGCTGACTTGTAAGCTCTGCACCATTGTTAGAAATTACCTTTTGTGGACTATCATGGACAGAAAAATGTCTCTTCAACTTCGTAATGACTGCTGATGTCAAGTTAGGAAGAAGGTCAATTTTAAACCAATTCGAATAAGAGTCTAATATCACAAGGTGATGCTGACCATTCCATTTAAAAATATCAGTAGCAACCATTGACCGTGGTAATTCAGGAATCTGGTTTAACTGAAGTGGTTCTTTTTGTTGATGTGATTTAGTCTTATTGCAATCTGAACAAGCTAGAGTTTCCTTCTCTGTATCTTTTGACATTGAAGGCCAAAATACAATACCTCTTGCCCTTTTGTTGGTTGAATCAGTACCCAGGTGACCACAATCCAGAATTTTGATATATTCTTGTTGTAACACTTTAGGAATTATTAGTTTAGGGCCTTTCATGATAATGCCATCTTCCATCATGAGTTCATCTCGATAAGGAAAAAATTGCTGTATGTCAGGAGGTAGACTGGTTTGTTGTGCTGGCCATCCTTGACTGGTAACTTTTTCAGCTTCTGGAGAACTGGGTCTGAGGCTGTGTGATTTCTAAGCTCATCAAGATGGGATGATGAAATATTTCTGACTTCTATGCTTCAAAGTCTGCTTTCTCATTTTCATGTTGCTCTGTTGTTTGTCTGGGTGCTCGTGATAAAGCATCTGCAAGGTATAAATATTTGCCTTTGGTGTAGACAGTATTGAAATTGTACTTTTGCAATTTTAACATCATGCATTGCGGGTGTGCTGGGGCTGTAGGTAATGGCTTTTTCAAAATAGTCACCAGAAGTTGGTGATCAATCTCTGTTTGGATAGGTCTTCCATAAATATAATCATTGAACTTTAAACATGCGAACACTACTGCCAAAATCTCTTTCTCTGTTTGCACATAATTTATCTCTGAGTCAAAGTTCTGGATGCATAGGTTATTGGTATGCCTTCTTGAAGGCATGCTGCACTAAGACCATACTTTGAAGCATCACACAAAATAGTTACAGGTTTGTGAATATCTCCGTGTGGGTGGACTGGCAGTTTTCGTCTTCAGAATATCAAGTGCGCTTTGGTGTTGTTCCAACCAGGACCAGTTTACATTTTTGCATGACAACTCACGTGGTGCTAAAAGCTCACTCAAGTCAGGGATGAACTTTCCTAAATAGTTGAACATACCAAGAAAATGTAAAGATGTGACAGTTACTGGAACTGGCATCTCAAGAATTGCTGCTTGCTTAGATGGATCTGGTTGTAAGCCAAAACTAGTAAACAAATGACCCACATAAGTAGCTTCTTTCAGTTTGAACTTGCATTTCTGAGGATTCAGTTTAAGACTGACTTCATGTGCATGATCTAGAACTTTCCTTAGGTTTCTTTCACATTCTTCTTCACCATTGCCCCCTGCAGTAATGTCTCCACTATGATAGCACACGGATAACCAGAAAAACATGTGTTCAATCACATGTTCAAATGCTTCACTGTCAGAATTTACCCCAAATGGCATTCTCAAAAAATCTGTATCTTCCAAATGGTGTACTGAAAGTGGATAACAATGAAGATTTGCGATCCAACAAAATTTGCCAAAATGAACATTTTGCATCTAGGGCTGAAAAAAAAGTGGCATTAGGCACGAGAGCAGCTACTTCTTCCACTGTGTGCATTGGATGATGAGGGCATTTAAGCAGTTTAAGTTTCTCGGATCGATACATATTCAAATATCATCTGAGTTTTTCTTATGAGCTACAACCATGGAGGATACCCATTCAGTTGGTTCTTTTACTGCCGGAAGCTTCCTTGCTTTTCTGACAGCTGGGCTTACTTCATGGTTAACATCATGGAATATTTGACTGGAAGTTTGCCAAGCTCATCTTTGAAAATATCAGCATATTCACAAAAAATGGTCTGTGTAAAATTATTGTTGTTCATGCTTAGATGGTGGACCTGTTTATTAAATGAAATCAGTCCCATTCTCAAACTGTCTTTGAGGTGTAACAGTGACTGCACGTGTCTTTTGAATATGTAAAATTGCAAGCCATAGCTATTTCCAGCAGAATGGCATGTGAGAACTACAGCTCCATCAGTTTGAATCTCATCACCATCATAAGCAACTAGCTTTACACATTTTGCTAAATCAAGTTTCTCACCAGCTCGTACTTTGGCAAACATTTGTGCTGATAAAACATTGCACGTAGACCCAGTGTCTACTTTAAGCTCTATAGATTTCCCATTACTTTGTACAGTACAAAATATTTTGTTCTTTGCTGACAACTGATAATCTTCTGCATTAACTGTTTCTTCAGTCAGAGACACCATCAACATAGAACGTTTGCTCACAGATCTCTGTCTGATTTACTTTCTTCTTCAGATGCTCTCTTTTAATAAAAGATTGTGCCACTTTAGACTTGCAAAGCCTTTTGAAATTATTTTACTTTTTACATTTGTGACATTGCTGCCCAAAAGCTAAGCACTTCTCGTGTTTAGGTTCATGGCTGCCTCCACAATTACGACAACTAACAATAAGGTTTGGTGTAGCAAACATCCTCTTTGGTTTATATTTCTTTTTCAGCTTAGTTTTCTGCTGTACACTATCAACATTCACACTGGTAGATACAGCAAGCATGCTTTTCACATTCGCAAGCATATTTGTGTGCTTTTTTGTAAGCTCATATATTTGACAAATCTCTGTAGGTTTGCTTAACATCAAACCACTGTCTTAAAGCAAAGTCTTTCTTACTGCATCATTATTAACACCACATACAAGCCTATCTTTTATCAACTCATCTTGTAAATCACCAGATCTGCACATTTTAGCTTTATTTCTCAAGTCAGTAATATATGCTGCCATAGTTTCACCAGGTTTTTGATTTCATGTGTAAAATATGTGCTTTTCCATTGTAATGTTCATTTGAGGGTTACTCATTTCTCTAAATTTACATTTTAAGCACTCAGGGTCTTCCAGCATTTCAGCCTTTGTCACAATATGGCAATTCTCCACCTCCCCTGCATATATAGCAGGTGCATACACAAATGAACGTTCCTTCGCAATGGCTTCTGAGCCTGCTAAATTAAGAAGTGTAAATGCTTTTGTGTGTGTGTCTTTAACAGAAAATGTAGTCTGTATGAAAATATATTCTTGCTCAAACACTTGGCAGTTCTCAGCAATATTGTTAAACACCAGTGGTCCAGGTCTGTGAAATTCCTCTACCATAACAACAAAATTAATTGAAATATAAGCAGAGACCAGGCACTTATAAATATGCCCAAATGCACAACAATCTCTCTGAAATGTCTTTGTTTTAACACTGCAAACACTGAGAATATTCTAGATACTTTGAATAGCTTTAGTTAACGTGAAAATGTAGTATGTTGTGAAGAAATGCAGTTATTTCAGCTTTTTCATATATTTTAAACATTTTCTGAAGTTTTTTAAACATTTCTGTAATTATTTCAAATGCTTTTATCAGTATGTTGCAATTTTGGACATTATGTTTATCTCAGTTATTATTTCGAATGTTCTGAATGCTTCGCCACACACTCTGCAACTGAAAAATCATTTAAACAAGTTTAAGTACCTTAAAATGACTACTGACCTGTTTGTGAGTTCACTCCCGTATATTTCTCCACTTCTAATTTTGTGCCTTATGGCTTGTTGCTTCAACTTCGGTTCCCAATCTGACACCATGTCGCTTGTCTCATGCATTCAAAAGAGACGATGAAGTGGTGTATGGGTTCAAGATATTTACTGTACACAAACACATCAGGAACTGTAACTGGAACATGTACTTAAGCTAACTGATTCACTCGTTACTTCAAACAGACTTGTTTGTGCATCTCCATTCAGGCCTGCATTCACTCTGACTGTACAAAATGGCACTGATCTTGCATGTGCTCAATAACTTATATGCATGTGCTATATAGCTACAGTGGCTGACTAGGTTCAAGATACACACTGATCTGCACTTATTTTACTTTAGGATTCAGCTCTATTTAAACTGGATTAGAGTAGGCAAGTAATTGTAAATTTGTCATGTAATTACTAGTCAGTTAATTTAACAGTTTGGCAATTGCATTGATAATTTACAATTATTTACCTATGATATTCCAGCATAATTAGAGCTGGAACCCGAAGTGAGGTAAACGCCTTCTATCTCTCTACGAATATTAATATAGTAAATACGGCTCAGTACATTTAGTCTTCTATGTTTAGAAACAAATTTCAAAAGATTTCAATGGTTGTGGAACGACCTTTAGTTTTTTTTTATAAAAAAGTGTTGGCATGCATTTTTTTATACAACAACAAAAGGTTGTTTCAAGCCTTTAAATATGATCATTATGTTTGTAATGCCCAACTGATTTTTGATACTTTAACCTTAAGCTTTTTAATGTTAAAAAAGTACAGAATTAGAGTAACATTTGGACAAAACGCTTAACTGACAGCCCCATCAGGATGTCAGACAAGTCGGCACTGCCCACATTTGTGCAAAGTACAATGGTGTGGTGTGTCTTAATATAAACAATATAAAATAAAAAATAAATTGCAGTATCTGTAGGGTTACCGGTACTTTATTAACAAGACAATGACTTCAGTTAGCACTTTTGTCTCCCTTCACTCTCGGAGACTTCTTCAGACTAAAATTCACTGTTCATTACATACATTAAATACTCATTCTTGGGATACATCACCCAACAACATCCAATCTAAGTTAAGAAGCCTAGTCACATGATACAATAGGCTAAATTAAAGAAAAAGACTAGTCTCATGATAAAATAGGCTAAATTAAAAAGAAATAAAACTTCTACAAAAATTCTAAAAAAGTCAGTGTTTTAACCCTTTTCTTTTTAAGTACATAATTTTCTCTCTACTATTGAGACCAGGGAAAAAACATGCATTTAATTTAAATTTCCAACAGTACTCTAGCCATCGCAGTTCTTCCTCTATATTAATAATATTTTTGGCGTTACTCAATGCTTTTAATACTAAACATTTAAAGTTAACTTTGCATTTACTTTCTTTATAGTGTTTACATATAGCATTCTTTTCATCTCCATTGGCAATAGCATACTTATGCTCATAAATTCTTCCCTGGCAGTTCTTCCCAAATAAAAAGCATAACAATCCATGCACATTAATAAATAAACTATATTTTTACTCTTACATGAAAAGCTTCCTGGTATTCTGACTACATAGTTTCCCACTTCAGTTTCACTAGAGTCAGTATACAAATAATAGCACATCACATTTGAAACACTTATTCATTCCTTTTTTACCTTCAACTTGTATTTTTCTATTTAGTTTACTCTGAAATAAATCTTTATAATTTTTAGCTCTCTTTTGTATAAACCTGGGCCCTGTACTTATCTTTTTAATAATTTCATTATTAGCTTTGAAAATACTCTGATTTCTACTAATAATACTTTTTATATCTTTAGAATCAACACTATTTGCACTACTAGTGCTGTCTTATGTGTATATTCTCTTCTTTTTGTACTATCACATTTCAATACTTTTCTTTCATCTATTTCTTTCTCTAACAACTTATTCATTTCCTTATTAGGATACCATCTACATTCCATTCTTTTACAGAAATGTTCAGCTTCTTGTACGAAAACATTATCATCTTTAATAAGATTGCTTATCATTTTTAACTGGCCCTTAACAATGTAGATTTTGTTTTCTTGACATGGGGACTAGAATAATGTAAGTACATATTGTTCTGAAAATCTTTCTTATAAATCTTAGATATCAGCCTATTGTCTTCCTTATAAATAGTAAGATCTAAATAGTTAATTCTGTGCATGTCATAATTATGAGTAAATTCAAGATATGAACGTACATTATTAATATATTTCAGGAAAACATTCAAGATGTCAATAGGCCTTCTCCAAATTAAAAAGACATCATCAATAAAGCAAACCATCTTTAATATATATGCATTATATTCACTATTGATGATGTAAGCTGTCTCCCAACTTTGCATAAATACATTGGCATAACTGGGAGCTAAAGCTGCTCCCATAGCCACTCCATTGATTTGAACATACAATTGTTCATATAACTCCAAATAGTTGTAATTAATTCCAGATCAATCATTTCCATAAGCAATCCTACCGTATCAGAAGAGAACATTCTAATTTTTAAAAGTTCAATTCTGACTGTTTCCATACCATCTATATTAGGAATCATAGTATAGAGGGAATTAATATCCAATGTAACTAACACATCAGTCTCAATTTTACTCAGAAAGTCAAAGCTATCTCTTATATATGTAATGTTTTTAGGTACCACTTTTTGTAACATTTTGTCCACAAAAACAGATAGCTCTTCAGTCTTACTTTTAGCACTTGCAACAATGGGGCTTAGTGGGGGGGGGGACTTCTGAGTTTTTGTGGATCTTTGGTATACCAAAGATCATACTTACTTTTGGGTTAGTATTAGTTAGATTCTTTCTTGTTTTTTCATCTACTCTGCCAGTGCAGAACCATTCTTCTATACAAGAATCTATAAAGGCATATCCCTTTTTACACCTGAAAATGTCACGTTTTTATAGAATTTTTTGTCTTTTCACAACTCTCTCATTTTATACTCATATTATCCCCTATCTAGTACTATCAAAGATCCCCCTTTATCAGCCTTAAATATCAGTACTTCCTCATTTTTATATAATTTCTCAAAATTATGAACCTATAAGCTCTATTGTCCAATGTTTCAACTATTTGTGCTTTACATATGTTTAAAAACACTTCTAACTCCTTACAATAATGGTGGGTTAAAGCAACTGGGCTTATAAAATTCACTTTTTACTTCATTGTGTTTGTTAAACATTATGTCAAAATTAAGGCTTCTAACATAGTCTCTTAGTTCATTTACAGCAACTAATTTGTCTGCTCTCTGAGCAAGAGCAAAATTCCAGCCTTTGCGTAATACACAACATTCCTCTCTAGATAATTCATAATTAGAGAGGTTAACTATTTTAAAGTTTAGAGTACCTATGCCATCCTTGGTTAATTCATTTTTTTCCAATGTCTGCTGTTGTGGTTCACTTGTGCATATCCATTTTTTGATTGCTTGTTGTAATTTTTGAACCTTCCGTTTCTGCCACTTGCTGTTACTTGAACCCATGTTCTCTCCTGGTTCATTGTTGTGCTGGGTAACTATTTCCTTAGTTTGAGCTGAGTTGGTGCAGGCATATGCCCCCTTCACTTTAGGTCTGACTACTTGTTCAGCATTTTTTGTTGCTAAAACACATCATTTCTCATTCGCTTTTGCTGTCTCATTTGAGCTCGTAGCACCCTGATTTCCAGGCTTGCTATGTAATCTCTCCGACCTTCTTAGTGAATTTGCTTCCTCCTCACTTCTTAGAGTAGTGTCTTCTGTCATCATGCTAGCTCTATTCGCATTGTGCAGTTTCAACCCATATGCTGAGGTCACGCCCTCTGCATAGTCATTCTTGTCTGTCAAGAATTTTTTGACTTTTCTTTGGCTTAAAGTATCATTGAGTTTGATTAAATTATCTTGAATTAAGTACATTTTGCTGGCAAAATTATCATTAGAAGTCACTTCTTTAAGTCTCGCATAGGTCTTCCCCTGCACAGCGTGAGGCAGAAAAGAACTTCGCCCTTTTCGAGTGACTACTCTACTATTGCTCACAACCTGTAAAAACAAAACAGGTCTTCCCCTGCACAGCGTGAGGCAGAAAAGAACTTCGCCCTTCTTGAGCGACTACTCTACTATTGCCCACAACCTGTAAAAACAAAACAGGTCTTCCCCTGCACAGCGTGAGGCAGAAAAGAACTTTGCCCTTTTCGAGCGACTACTCTACTATTGCCCACAACCTGTAAAAACAAAACAGGTCTTCCCCTGCACAGCATGAGGCAGAAAAGAACTTTGCCCTTTTCGAGCGACTACTCTACTATTGCCCACAACCTGTAAAACAAAACAGGTCTTCCCTGCACAGCGTGAGGCAGAAAGAACTTCGCCCTTTTCGAGCGACTACTCTACTATTGCCCACAACCTGTAAAAACAAAACAGGTCTTCCCCTGCACAGCGTGAGGCAGAAAAGAACTTCGCCCTTGAGCGACTACTCTACTATTGCCCACAACCTGTAAAACAAAACAGGTCTTCCCTGCACAGCGTGAGGCAGAAAAGAACTTCGCCTTTTGACGACTACTCTACTATTGCCCACAACCTGTAAAAACAAAACAGGTCATTATCTGGTCATTTTAGTATAGACTTTAAAGTAAAGTATTATTTAAGGGTCCTCAGCACTAGCACGAATCTCCCTAGGCTTACCCAAACAAAAAATCCAAGCTTGTTTGCATATACTCCACTTAAACTACAGAATACACTCTAAAACTAAGGCAAACAGCTATAAATTTTTAAAAGCAAGCTCCCAAAGCATAGGAATTGAACCTGATGTTTGTTTAGATGAGATTACTCACCTGCAAGTTAATTATTCTGGAGTTACATCTTGAAACCTGGGCTCTAGTGGCTTAGTGTAAACCCCGCTCCGCGAGCACTCGCCTCACTCGTGCTCGCTCCGCTCCCCGCCCTGCCCCTTATTCTCACCCGCCCCCAGTACTCATACTTTTATAACCTCAAACCACTCCCCCTACTGTCCACTAACTTCCTGTACCTCACTACCGCCCTCTAAGATCAAACAGAATATGACACCACCCAGGAAGCTTATCATACTAACTCTTTTTCCCCTCCTACTTGTCCCTTACCTAGCTACCCTATATGAAACCTGGTCTTACATAGGCTTCCACCACCCAGGCTACCAAACCAACCCCTCCCCCATAATTAACAACAGAGGCCATGACTCAACTCCCTACTCACCCTCCTTGTTAGAACTCGAACGCTATGTAATTATCAAACCTACCAATATTAGGCCAAATGATAAACATTACTACAAACTTCCACTCAAAGCCCTCAAATTCATTACCACTCTGAATCGCAGACTAGCCACAGATGGTGATATCCACCCCAACCCTGGCCCTTCCCCTCCACTCAATTCTAATTCCACCCTATCCTCCCCTCCACTTCTCAATCTAAACTCTAGACCCTTTAACTCTCTTCTGACCTGTCATCTAAACATCAGAAGTGTAAACAATAAGATTCACAACCTACATGCCCTTTTAGCTACTTGTTCCCCAGACCTACTATGTCTCACAGAAACCTGGCTTAAACCAAGTACGAAAGACACACAGATAATCCCACCAGGGTATGATATACTAAGAGCAGACCGAATAACTCGTAAAGGTGGCGATGTAGCCATACTCTACAAAAATACATTACAAATCTCCCTTGCCTCTCCACAACCCCTCCTAACAAACAATGCTGAAATTCTACTTGTAAAACTTCAACCAAACAAACATAAAAGCATAAATATAGCATACATCCCCCCAGGCAACAATAATAACAAAACCTTAGAGGACTTTCTCCACTGGTTAACTCAAACTCACCCCCAGGAATCCATAGTGTTAGGTGACTTCAACATCGATTGGAATTCCTTCTCATCTAGCTCCCCATCTAGCAGCATAAATCTACATGGCTTTTCTCAGCTCATATCCACTCCTACCAGACTAGGTAAACCCAAAAACAAAGACAGCATCCTGGACTGGATCCTTACTAATAAAGATCCTGACCAGTACTCAAGCAGGTACTCACCCAGAGGACATGAGTGATCAATTACTCACCTATGTTATCAAATTCAAGAAAATCACCCCCCTTCTTACAATCATAAAAAAAATCAGGAACAATAATAAATTCAACGCCTCCATTTTTCAAACTGAACTTAAAGCCCACAACTGGACAATACTCAAGTCTCTTCCTCTTGAAGAGGCAGTTATCTACTTCAACACCACCTTCCTCAAGATTCTAGATTCCCATGCTCCAATATGGTCCATTAGAACTAAAACCAAAACCGCACCATGGCTCTCTAAGGAAACAAAATCCAAAATCCTATCTAGAACCAAGATGTGGGTCACATGGCGTACCTCTAAAGACCCACACTCCCACCAAACCTTCCGGCAACTTAGAAATGAAACTAAAAGAATTATCTTAAATGATAAAAAAAACTTCTTCCTCCACCTCCAACACAAACACCTTAATAATCCACAAAAATTCTGGGCAGGCTTAAACAAGCTCCTGCACCCAGGCCAGGCAACCACCCCCACTCCAACAACTTGCAAACAACAGTGCCCTGTAAACATTGCTAACATATTCAATAGTTTCTTCACAGAAACTATACAATCCCTGGCCACACAATTCAAACAAACAACCAGCCCACTCCACTACCCATGCCAACAGAATACTACAACCACATCAGATCATCTATTTACCTTCGATCCAGTACTCATATCCTCTATAACATCTCTTCTTAAAAAACTAAAACCCACTAAGCTAGCAGCTGACCTTCTCCCAGCTGAGTTTCTGCAAAAAGCAGCTGAGGCCATTTTCTATCCCATCTCCATAATCATAAACCGTACCTTGTCAGAAGCCTTCATCCCCTCCATATGGAAAATGTCCCACATTATTCCTCTCCATAAAGGTGGTAGCTCACTAGAGCTAACCAACTACAGACCTATAGCTATACTCTCACCCCTGGCCAAAATTATGGAAAAGTGTGTCCACAAACAACTGATGGAACACCTCACCAAAAATAAAATTCTAGCCAACTCCCAACATGGCTTCAGGCCAAATCACAGTACCACATCAGCCCTACTATCCTTTTCTAATACCATCAATAACTTCAGAAACAATAATAAACTATCATCTGCTCTTTTCTTAGACCTCTCCAAGGCCTTTGATATGGTGAATCACATTCAACTCCTCCATACATTAAAAAAACTATCACTCAGCAATTCCACGCTGAAATGGTTCCAATCCTACCTGTCCAATAGGCAACATGCTGTTCTATGGCAGGACAAATTATCCACATGCCTACCTGTTACACTTGGAGTTCCCCAAGGATCTATTCTTGGCCCTCTTCTCTTCACCATCTTTGTTAATGACCTGCCCACAATCACCCCTCATGCCACATGCATTCAATATGCAGATGATTCGACTATCATCAGCACTGCCTCCAACCTGGCAGACCTCACTGCTTCAACCCAAGACACCTTCAACCTAATATAAAAATGGTTCTCAAGTCATCAACTAGTTCTCAACCCCAACAAAACAAAACTACTTACTTTCTCACCCACTAACAAGACTCTTCCCCCCACCTTCTCTATTACATCCTCCAATGGAATCACTATATCACCAGAAGCTCACACAAAGCTATTAGATGTTACCATTGATAACTCCCTTAAATTTTACACCCATTTCAATCTAACCATCAAAACCGTCAATAAAAAGCTTGGCTCACTCTATAAAGTAAAACACTTTCTCACTCCTCATGCTAAAATTACAATTGCCAGCACACACCTACTATCAACTCTTTTCTATGCCTCCCCCCTTTTTACAAACCTAAACAAGACAACCCTTAACAAACTTGCTTCTTGTTACAATCACATAGCTAGATTTGCCACAAATTCCACCTTTAGAACGCACCACTGCACTAACTTGAAGCAACTAGGGTGGTTAGAGTTTTCCAGCCAACTCCATTTCAACCAACTCAAAACGGCTCACCAGATACTGTATCACCCAGAGAAAACACCAGCTCTGAAAAACATCATTCACCCCTATATTAACCTGCAATCTTTACGCTCCTCCAATAAGATCTTAGCTCAAACTACCAAAGCCAATAATTCTGCTGGGGATTCTCTATTCTCAAACTTTGTAGGTAAAATGTCAAACTCCCTACCGACCATGCTCACTTCAGAACCTTCACTCCTACAATTCAAAAAAAAGCTTAAACCCCATCTCAATACTCTCTGGCAATGTCCCTGTTCCAAACCTGATTAACCACTATAATTTACCCTTCTCTTACCTCACTATCCTTAACCACTTTTTAACAAGGCGCCTTGCCTTTGTAACTGACCTATGTTTTTTTTTATATGCTGCTGTTATTTTTTTCCCAAGATGTGATGTATCTTTATATTGTATTTAGAACTCAACTATCTTACTTTTTGCATTAACAATGTTCATATGTCTGTTATTTACCTGGAGCTTTTCTCCCCGGGCCTCTGCTGAAAATGGACATGTATCCAGTCGGACTCTCCCGGTTAACAAATGTAAAATAAATAAATAAATAAAATTTTCACGTTTTCAGTAACAGACTCAAGTTTAGCATTATTGAACTCACGTAATACTTTCGTGTATTGCAGACTGGCTCTTTGATTTATCTTGAACCATTTATCTACCAGATGTTTGGGTAGATCATTGCCAGCAGGCAATTTAATTACTCTAAGTCCCTTTGGGACCTGTTGATTCAGTAAGCCGTTTTAAAAAAATAAGTTGTCCCATTGCAAGTGTTTGAGTGACACAAGATCATTTTCCAGGTTCTTAAACAGTTCATCATGGTTAACCACTATATTCACAGGCACTGTTACAGTATTGTTGTTGGTATTGAACAGATTAAAAGATGTAGCAAGACATCCATTCAAAATCTCTTCACTTGAATTTTCATTCAGGCTCACCCTCCTGTGGCTCCCGGCTAAAATACAGCTATTACCTTCAGGATTAACTATAAATGACCCGATCACAAAAAGTTTCTCTTTTACAAGATGAGAAATGGAAAAAACAAAGCCTATTTACTAATATAATGCATCCTGTGACATAAAATATTTAGGTTTAATTACTAGTAAACAGTTCACCAATGCAGTGTGAAAAAGTAATGCAAAATAATCAAAACCAAGAACGCATGAACTAGAGGGTCTTGAAAGCTTAAAATCCACCTTTTAATAAAAGTTCCACACAAAACAATATTAAGCAAATTCATTCCTACATAACAGGGACTTCCTCAGAATACAATTATTTACCATTTAAAAATCATTTTAAATACATACCAAATAATCATCATTGGCTAAAATACTAACCAATTGCTGTTAAACATTATACAAATCACACGTCCAAAAGTATTTAGCACTTTAATTATCAGAAGGCAGTAGTGCACATTTGAAAAATAAAAACATCTGGCTAAATCGATAGCAGCAAGAGAGGGAAGTAAAGGAGATCTGAAACTGCATTAAGGAAGGGCTGATTAAAGGAATTAAACTGTGTATGATTATATAAGTGAATTGTGGGAAAGAGGGACAAACAATCTGGCTAAAAAAGAAAACACGGGTTATCACTGAAAAGAGGAAGGCTTGAGAAGGGTGGAGAATGAGGGGCAGGATGAGGAAAAAGTCTAAATCATTTCTGTTTTCAGTAAAGATTGCAAAAAGGCCTGTGGGAAGACTGTTGCTTTAAGATTTTCATCCTTGTCATAGTGACTGAGAAAAAAGCAACAAACATATTTTTTGCATCATCTGCACTGTTCCACATTTTTGCTCTTCCTCATGTATTTAACCTTTACATAGAAGCAATGACATAAATGTGTCCAGTATTCAAGCTCCTTCTTGCTTTCAGGATTGAAACTCCTTTTATGTTACACATACTAAATACAAGTTGTTAGTAAAATTTTATTTGTTAACCATTTGTTAAGTGGCATCCTCCTGCTTGACAGCTGACCATTTATAGTGCCTTTCTAGGCGGTATTCCAAAACCAAATTACCACCGTAACAGCTACAAACAAATGCAGTTTGAGGGTCATGCTGCTTAATGCTAGTGGTCTAAATCTCAAAATGTACTTACTCGAAGCACTCCTTAAAATAGAAAACATCGACATTTGTGCTATAACAGAGACCTGGTTCAAGGCAGCAGAAAGCACGCCTGCACTACCAGACTATAACTCATTCCACACCTTTCAGCTCCAGAACCTGGACCGAAGCTCCAAAGGTGGTGGTGTTTCCATATTCATAAAGGATGTGCACAGCTCCAGACTGGTAGCTCAACATAATGCATCAGAGATACCTAAGCTGCATCTAACACTGGGTAAGACAGCTATTCAGGTTGTAGCCTGTTATAGGTCCCCAACCATGTTGCAAGACACTCACTCCACATTCCTAAGCACCCTGTAGAATATTAGGGACCAACCTAACGCAGTCATACTGAGTGACTTCAACTATCCCTCCATTAACTGGGAAGACTACTCATGTACCAATACACTTGCCCATCATTTCATAGAATTCATTAATTCCAATGCCCTGGACCAGTTTGTTCTTACCCCCACTACAGGTAGCAACATCCTTGACCTGGTCATTACTAACATGGGCGACCATTGCTCTACACCAATAGTCAACTCCTCCCTGGTTAGATCTGACCACAAACTAATCATCTTGGAAATCCACATCCCCCCAAAGGTAACCACCATGAAAAACTTCTCCAAAGCTAACTTTGGGCTCCTAAGAACAGAGGTGGCTAACTTCATAGCACCCATGCAAATGGAGAATAGTTGCATGACCATGGAATCATACACTAATGCACTGTACGAACACGTACACAAATGCATGGATCTTGCCATACCCAATAGAACCAAGATGCACTCCTCCAAAAAAAGGAAGCCAATCTGGTCGGTCCCCTGCCATAAACAAACTCTACAACAGCAGGAGGAAACTGATGCAGAATAAGGTGAAGTCCCAAGACTGGAAAAACTCCCTTATCAGCCTCAACAAAAAGTTGAGCTCCCTCATCAATTCCTCTAAAGCTAGCTATGAAACAGAATTACAGCATAGTAAAGACAACCACAAGGCCTTCTGTAGTTATGTAATGAACCTCCATGGCAATACCCAGATTTGCTCTGAGCTACTGCACAATGATACCTCCTATACCGAGCCAACAGATATTGCCAATATACTGGTCAGCAGATTCAGTGCCAACCCCCCCCCAAAGGACTAATCACAATACCAGTAGATTGCCAGGCACCCAGTATTACTGCTGCACAGGTTAAAACAGTACTGTCCAAGGCCAAGAATACAGCTTCTATGGGACCTGACAATATCCCTGGCTGTGTTCTACATGAACTACAGAGTTAACTGGCACCTCACCTGTGTGCCCTGTTCAATCACAACCTCACCTCAGGCTTTGCCCCTACCGAATGGCGCACTGCTATAGTTATCCCTCTCCACAAAGGAGTAGCGAATACAGACCCTGGGAACTATCACCCCATTAGCCTGACAAGTCTGATATGCAAGGCTATGTAATGCATCATCATGGACCTAATAAACAAGGATATAGGGAATCTCCAAACTCTGGATCCCACACAGTTTGGTTTTGTGAAGGCTAGATCATGCCCGCTCAACTTGCTCGACTTCTTTGAGTCAGTCACCAGAGCTGTGGATGAAGGCAAGGTGGTTCATACAGCCTATCTTGATCTGGCCAAGGCCTTTGATACCATTCCCCACTCAGGAATCATAGAAAAACTCACTAAGCTAGGCATCAACCCCTATATCAGTAGGTGAGTTGCAAACTGGCTCACAGATAAAACCCGTAGTGTACTCCAAGTCAGACTGCCAACCAGTCACGAGTGGAGTCCCACAGGGATCGGTTCTGGGTCCTCTCCTGTTTGTTATCTACTTCTCAGAAGTCCAGTCCAACACGAAGGGACTCTGGCTGACAAAGTTCGCAGATGATTGCAAGTTGGGAGCTATTATTAACTCCCCAGGTGATGTTGATATCCTACAGAAAGGCCTCACTGAGACCAGTGACTGGTGTCAGAGCTATGGCTTTAAGCTCAATGCCAAAACATGTGTCATCATCACCTTTGGGAAAAACCCAATTCCCATGAACTACCACATCGATGGTAGTCCACTGAACACAGAGGGCGTTATAAGAGATCTGGGAACACAGGTTGACAGCAACCACTCTTTTGACCACCACACTGCCAATGTGGTCAGAAAGTCCTTCTATGTGGCACATCTCATTACTAAGGATTTTGCATCCAGGAAGAAAGAGGTCATTGTCTCCCTCTAGTCTTCCCTCATTAGGCCAATCATCGAGTACAATGCCCCATTTGGCATGTACCTCACTAGACACCTGCAACAACTGGAGTGGCTGCAAAAGTACCTCACAAAGAGGATCCTAGGGCTTAAACACTTGTCCTATATGAACAGACTCAAAACACCTCAACTATTCTCTGTCTCATATTGCCTACTTAGAGGCGATCTCTGCTTGACTTATAATGCCACTTCTGACCCAGCTCTGTTAGAAATGCTACATCTAAAGAAATCCCAATCCCTCCACACCACACGCTCCAGAGACCTCAACCTCATTACCACAATCAACAGAACGTGCTGGAGGGACAAGTTCATAGCCCACAGACTGCCCACGCTATGAAATAGACTTCTCATACATCTCAAACACAGCACCTCACTGGCCCTCCTCAAGAGAAATCTTGATGAGTTGTTGGGAATAGAAAATTCACCCCAGGGATCACTCCAGTGACTCCCCTCAACAGAAGCACTGGAAACTAAGGTCTAGTGGCATGATGCCAGGGTAATCCTATGGGCTAGGCTTGTAAAGGCTCCAGGGCCATTAGCCCAGTACAAACCTATGAACCTATAAACCTATAGGTGACACAAGAGGACGTTCCATCAAGCTAACAAGGTTGAAAGAAAATTACAATACTAAACTTCAGGTATATGTATGAAAAATGTGCAGCCTTGAAGAATGCATAATTAACAGATTAAGCAGTAACTAAGGTATAAAACTACAGAGTAGGCATAAAACATGGTAGGCAGGGGAAGAAGGTAACATATTTTTAAGGGCAAATTAGGAAGTTATCAGAAAGCTGTTATAGACAGAGGTGATGAAACAGGAATCACTTCCAGTAAGTAATTAATTAATTTTGAGGGGGGCTGCGTAGAGAATTAGGTAGAGAACCTCAGAAAGCTTGAATTGATGGTATTATTATAAGCATCTATGACAGCAGACAGCAACATTCCATCCATGGAACTGTATTTTCCCTATCAATTTTACTGCAAACAGTGCAAACTGAACATATTCCTCTGGTTGAACATAAAATGTTCATATTACTAACTTTTCAGATTAAATTTAAAATGGCGCTCCATAAGAAGCACAGAAAATGAAAATAAAAAAAAATAAAATTTAAAATAGCTCATTAAAAGAAGTCTTCATACTGCACAGCACAATCCAATAGTATATTATTACCCATGTAAACAGAGAATTTGTAAAAGCTAATATATTCTGTGGATTACAGTCACATGCCTTTGGACATTCACTCAGATGATGCCAGATATGACTATTGCAGCAGTAGTTCAGAGCAGTTACATGATATTGGCCGACTGATTATTTCATATATGGTTTCTATGAAGCAATACTGCCAGCAAGAGGAAGAATGAATTGTCATGCAGTACCTACACTGAACAGAATGATCTGGCTATGAATAAGGTGTGATCAGATTAACATTGTAAGCATGAATGTTCTGCTTTATACCCATAATCATCTTCACTGATTCAACAATTTCAGAAGGTCACAGGTTGAAGACTAAAAGGAGATCCCTCAGAGGTAATTTGATGGTGTATGGTTCACTATACCCAATTTTTGGCCAACTGGATTTCTTTTCTGGCAATATTTATTTATTTATTATTTATTTAAGTTTGATGACCGGGGAAGTCCACTGGGCCAAGAAGAGCCCGTTTTCAGTGGAGGCCCAAGGAGAAAAGCTCCACAAAAATTGCAAGTTACATTTCACATGTTACAAAAGGACATAGTTCATACAGCTAATTAAACATTTACAGAGAAGCTCTATGCTATTTGCAATTGGCTTGTCACAATGTTACTAAAATGAAAAGACATAATTCAATATAGAACTTTCAACATTTACATAAAGTGAATATTTTTGTTATAAACTCAATTGTAGGTTTAACATTTCAAAATATATAGCTACTAGCCATTAGTAGGTTAGGAAAATATTATGCATGGAGAAGGTAATAGTATAATTCAGATTGGAGTGCATAGTACAATAGATATTAAAGACAAAATTAGTTTTTGGTAGGGGAGGGATTGTTTTGGTGGGGTGAAGTAATAGTAGAGGTAGTTGGATGAGTCAGTGCAAGGTGGAATGGGGGGGTGTTAAGTTGGAGCGTGGCAAGGGCATTCCCATTTGGAAGAAAGATGAGAGAGTAGCTGAGATTTGAAATGCGTATGGTTAGGTGGGTTGTGTAGGTGTGTGGAGAGAGAGTTCCACTGTTTAGCAAGGAGCAATATAATGGAATCAAATACATTATATCAATTTACAAGACAGAAAGAAGGCATAGTCAGAAAGGTAGAGGAGTGCTTATCTGGTGAGCTTGTAAGTAATAGTGGACATTTCATGACAATGATTTCACTTGTCTCAGTATCTATGTTTCATGTCTACTATATAGCACTCTAACTAAGCTTTACAAATCTTTGTTTTGAAGAAGTATTTGATTTTCCTGATACACAAAGAGAGGCCTGATGTTTTTTAGCAACCTGCCTAATGATGGATAGCTACATGGTGACAACAGTTATTCATAAGCCAGCAATTGTGTTCGTAACTGGTACCAGCATCCTGAAGCTACGACAGAGTCTTTCAGTGGGAAAAATGGGAATGACTGCATCTTTGCAGTGCTATTTGAGTATTTGATAGCAGACCAAAAATTCACTGCTGGTTGAACTGGGACTGTACAATGGAATGTGAAGCTCACCAATCAGGGAAATAACTTTTCATGTGAGTCATCAACCTCAAATATGGTTATACTGGGAGAAAGTGGGGAGGAGGGGTCTCCCTGTGCATGTTCAGTAGAGGAGACTAAAGATCTGAAGTAGGAACTTCATTTGTCAGCAACCTTTGGGATACGGATCCGATCTCGGATCCGAGCCGGCAACTTTTACCACAGCATAGATCCGAGCTCCTAGCTCCTCCCTTTACCCATAATCCCCTGCCAACCCTGACTGACCTCAGATCTAGTTTGCCACGCTTCAAGCCTACAAGCTGGATTTCGAGCTCCTGGTAGTTCAGTGAATTTTGTGAGAAAAACTTGACTTTTTTTAGTACTTTCTCTTGTGTGAGTGTGTAAGACTGTTCAGGTTCCTTCCTTTATATCTTTTTTGTAGAATTTTTTCCTCCCTACCCTCACTGGTTCATAGTGTGTGTTTGTGGTGTGTGTAGGGGCCTAGTGAGTGTGTTTCCTGTACAACATGTCGGAGGCCCCTAAAGCCATCTTTTCAAAATGCACCGAGTGTGGCCATAAGCTTTCACTGGCAGATGGCCACACCTGGTGCGTTAGGTGCCTTGGGGTTGAACACCTCTCTTCGAGATGCGTGATTTGTGCAGCGTTCAACCCCAGGGCACTTAAGGACCGGAGGTCGAAGCTGATCCTGGCGGGCCTTTTGCCCCCGGACTCGGCTCCGGCCTCCGGTTCTTCTGTGGCCGCTACCCAGCCCTCGATAGTAGCCACCCCTGTCTCCCTCCCTCTGGTCGGGACTCAAACCACCCGTTTCGGCTCCGGAGGAGAGGGAGGCCAGAAAAACCAAAAGGAAGGAGAAGCACCATAAGCGGCGGGCCGAGGACTCTTCCTCGGCCCCGCCCACCAAGCGGGCTTCTCCATCCAGGGTTTCTGGATCGCCTCCTCCTCGGCTCCGGTCCCCTTGTTTTTCACCGGGACCTGGGGAGGAGGTGACCCGGTCCCCGTCGAGGTCATCGAGGTGACACTCTAGGTCTGCCTCGGTGGCCTCGTCGAGGTCCACCTTCAGTATGTCAGATGCAGACATGGACCGGATGATGAGGAGGTTCATCCAGGCCCAGCTGCAGATGGGAGTGCTCTTGCCTCCCCCCCTCTGGGGGGGAGCCCAACCCCATTTTTTGCTCCAATTGCTCCTTCTCCGTCCCGCTTCCCAGGTTTGGAGCATTCGGAGCCGAGCCACGTTGGATCCGGGGGTGGGTCGGAGCCGACAGTACTAGTTACTTCAGCTCCGACTGGTCCCTCGAATTTGTCGGATCTGACCTCTCGGAGCCGTGGGCTGAGCTTCGGATCTGAGGGACTTTGTGTGACTTCGGCTCCGTCCCGGTCGGAGCACATGGGTCCTTCAGATCCGAGGGTCTCGGCCCCGGATCCGGTCCCCGCTTCGGATCCGAGTGGGAGCCGACTCTCAGAGCCTATCGAGAGTAGCTCCCCCTCGGCTTTCACGGTGGTGGAGAGGGCACTGTTGAGTGCATCCGGACCTCTGGTCCTGGCTTCGGCACCCCCCTGCACTCCCTCTCAGCTGGTCCGAGCTCCCATCACCCGGCCTTCGGGACAGCCTACTTCAGCGTCTCTGGGTGTTCCTTTGCAATGTGATATTGCTGGTGAGTCTTCCTCGGACAGCCCCCCCCCCCGAGGAGGTCCCTCACAAAGCCAAGTGTAAGAGGAGGCACGTAGACTCACCTGAGTCCCTTACCGAAGATACGGACTTAGATGAAGGGGAAGGCTCCCCAAGGTCACCCCCTGAGCATGTCTCCTTTGGAGACATCATGGAAATGCTCAGGATTAGGGGAGGGTGGTCTGCCCCCAAGGCTTCCTCCGATGAGTCCGTATTCCTAGAGGTGTTCGAAGCAGGGCCATCTACCTCTTGGGTGTCCCCTCCCCCGACCCCCTGGTGGACCTTATTTCCACCAGGGCTTGGAAGGAGCCGGACACTGTAGAGCCAGTCCCCAAGTGCCTGGATAGAATCCTGAGTCCCCCTGCTGAAAGAACCCACTGGAGCAGAGGTCCCCCCGTGGATGCCATGTTGGTGGCGGCGGCCACCAAGAGAGAGCTGGCTCAGGAGAGCTCTGCGGTCCACCTGCCGAGTAAGGACTCTCGAGCGATGGACCACCTGGGGAAGCGGGTCTTTAGTTCAGCAACCTTCTCCATGAGAGCGCTGATCTATATGGCATACGTCATCCGGATGCAGTGAGATCTAATAAAAGAATACGCTGCATCCCCCCAGAGTCCATGTCGGCAGGGGACAAGCAACTGTACTCCTCCCGAATGTCTACTCTACATTCAGTTTCCAACACCTCTATGCGGCTCTTGTCACACGCCACTGAAGGAGCCACTAGAGCTGGCAGAGCCGGCCTGGTAATTAGGCGTCAGGCCTGGTTCCGACACTGTGACGTCTCGGAACCCTTTAAGGTGTCATTCACGAATGCCCCCTTTGATGGTTCTGCACTGTTTGGCAAAACCGTTCACGACACTTTAGTCCAGAGCAAGAAAGACGGGAAGATGTTGTCTGCCGTCGGAGTCCACTTCTCTGCTCCCCAGAGGTCCTTTTCCAAGAACCAAAAGGGTCAAAAGAAGATGTGGTTCCGAAAATCGCATCAGTCCCAGTCTGCTCCGGACAACCAGTCCTCTCGTGGCAGAGGAGGACAGGGAGGACGCCGCCCAAGAGGCAGAGGGGGTCCCAGAAATTTTGGGTCCAGAGAACCTTTCTCTGAGAGGCTCACGCAGAACCCCTGAGGGGTTGCCCAGCTGCTCCACTCTGGAGGCAGTCGGGGGGCGTCTTTCGAAGCACCTAGCAATGTGGGAGTCCATAACAACAGATCGCTGGGTGCTTCGCATCATATCCAGAGGTTACCAAATTCCTTTTATTGTAACCCCCAAAACCAAAAGCCTCCCCGACATACCACTCAATCAAAGGGAGGCAGCTGCTACAGAAATTCATCAGCTTTTGCAAAAAAGAGCCGTCCATCCCGTCCCCCCAGATCGGTTCGGATCGGGGTTTTACTCCAGGTTCTTTCTGGTGCCAAAAAAGACGGGGGACTTGAGATCCATTCTCGATCTCTCTCTCTCTCCTGAACCTGGCAGTACCCAAAGAAAAGTTCCGAATGGTCACCTTACAATCTATTCTCCCCCTATTACGGGAGAACGACTGGATGTGCTCGATAGACCTCAAGGATGAGTACTACCACATTCTAGTGGACAGACGCTCCAGGAGGTTCCCCCGCTTCTGGCTGGGAGCCAGTCACTTTCAGTTCAGGGCCCTTCCCTTCGGTCTCACCTCAGCCCCCAGGGTGTTCATCAAAGTTTTGGCGGTCATAGTGGCCCACCTGAGGCTTCAGGGAATTCAGGTCTTTCCGTACCTAGACAACTGGCTCCTCATCACCCCAACAAGGCATCTGCTCTGTTCAGGCAGGGATTATTTCCTCAACCTTGCACCACATCTGGGGTTGACTATCAACATGACCAAATCCTCTCTGGTCCCTACACAGGTAATAGATTTCATAGGGGTGACATTGGATTCCAGAATAATGCTTGCCTTCCTGACTCCCGATTGGCTTCAGAACCTGAGGTTGCATGTCCAGGCCAAGGCACGTGGAACGACACAGAGACCTCTTTGTATATCAATGTCCTAGAGATGAGGGCGGTGCTTTTGACGTTGCAGGCACTTCAGAGTCTTCTTCCGATTGGGACGATTGCAGTACAAACGGACAACATGTCGGTTGTCTGGTACATCAACATACAGGGGGGAACCAGGTCTTATCCTCTTTGTCGTGAGGCCATGAGAGTGTGGGAATGGGCGATTTCCACCAACCGCTTTCTTATTGCAATGCACATTCCGGGACGGTCCAACATCCTAGCAGACAGGCTCAGTCGTTCGATTCTGACTCTGTACGAATGGTCCCTCAATCCTCTAGTAGCGAAACAAATATTTGCCCAATGAACCCTGTTGCGATCTTTTTGCCTCTCCTTCAAATACCAAATGCAACAGTTACTTTGCTCTAATCCCCCCTCAGGGGGAGTCCCCGAGAGACTCTCTAGTACATGCTTGGCCTCCCGGTCTCCTTTACGCTTACCCTCCATTGCCCATGATGCTGAAACTCTTACAGAAAGCCAGTCGGCTGGGGAGCAAAATGATCCTCATTGCCCCATTCTGGCCTCGTCAAACATGGTTCCCGTACCTGTGGTCTCACCTGATTCATCCACCATGGATTCTGGATCCACTCCCGGATCTCATTACTCACCCTCTGGGTCTTCCAGCCCCCAACCTGGTCAACCTCAAGCTGACTGCTTGGTTGCTCCAGTTCCACTCCTGATAAGGACTCCCAGAATCTCCTCACCAGTCAAAGCCATCCTAGTAGCAGCACATAAACCTTCCAAACGTTTCTCCATCTGGGCGGAGTGCCATCACTTGGATCCTTTCACAGCGCCTTTTACGTCGGTTTTGGATTTCCTAACTACCCTTTTTCATCAAGGGGCTAGCTGCTCTACAGTCAAGGTACAATTAGCAGCAATTTCGCATTATCATGTAGGGCATGAATCGAGCCCTCTAATTACTTCCAAGCTTTGTAAAGCTTTCCTCAAGGGTACCTTCCTTCTCAGACCTCCGGTCAGGGAGGTAGTACCCCCATGGGATTTGTCTTTGGTTCTCCAAGCTTTGACTAGCCCCCCTTTCGAGCCGGCAGCTATGGTTGATCTTAAATACCTCTCTTGGAAGACGGCCTTCTTGGTGGCCATTACTTCAGCTAAAAGGGTCTCTGAACTTCAGGCTCTATGTGTTAAACCATCGTATTTAGCCTTCCATCCAGATAGAGTTTACCTCAGGATCAATCCATCCTTTCTGCCGAAGGTATCTTCGGAAGCTAATATTAATCAATCTATTAATCTTCCCGTGTTCTTTCCCAATTACCAGAACAAAGGAGAGTACAAACTGCATTTCTTGGATGTGCACAGACAATTACGTTTTTATATTCATTGAACTGCTGGTCATAGGCAATCTGACCAGTTGTTTGTCTCCTTTGCCAAAACAAATTTAGGCAAGTCAATTTCTAAAGTTGCACTATCACGGTGGATAGCTAGTTGTATCCTCTTAGCGTATCAGAGTTCGGGAAGGCCTGCACCTCAGGGAGTCCGAGCTTATTCTACTAGGGCCGTCGCTACTTCGGCGGCTTTTAAATCTAGGGTTCCCTTAGATGGTATTTGTTCCGCAGCCACTTGGGCCTCATCTCATACCTTTATCAGCCATTACAAACTGGATGTTGTCTCCAGAGGTAGGGCATCCTTTGGCTCTGCAGTGCTCCGGAATGTTCTTCCATAAAGGCCACCCAGGATTCAGGTAGCTGGGGACTCTGTCCCAAAGGTTGCTGACAAATGAAGTTCCTACTTTAGATTAAGAAGTTATGTACTCACCATAACGTTCCATCTGAGTAGGTATCCTCATTTGTCTGCAACCATCCCCCCCTCCTTCCCCCTGACCTATAGGATCTGTCTTGGATAAGCCCCTTCCGGGGCACAATAACAATGCTTATATCGGGCAAATTTGATCTGAGGTCAGTCAGGGTTGGCAGGGGATTATGGGTAAAGGGAGGAGCTAGGAGCTCGGATCTATGCTGTGGTAAAAGTTGCCGGCTCAGATCCGAGATCGGATCCGTATCCCAAAGGTTGCAGACAAATGAAGATACCTACTCAGATGGAACGTTATGGTGAGAACATAACTTCTTATTTCTTAGAAGAAGAGAAGGGTTAGAGAGCTCTTTATTCAATCATCCAAGTGTGAACAAACACAGTATAAAAATCAGTGTATGCTTACTTCAACTGTATTCTTCATCATGCTTTGCAGGACCTAAGTTTACAAAACTCTTAGAGCAGCAGTTTAAGTCTCTGGGTGATTTAAAAAGAAATCAATCGTACAATAAGTTCTGTATGACACTGATAGTTCTTTAGTCAGAAAATTAAAAGTCTTGTCAGCAAAAGAAGCTACTGATTGGTTCACTGGCATGCAAATCCCATATTAAACATGTTAGAATACGTTTGAAACATTACTGGAAGCTTTCAAACATTTTGCTTGCTGAATTAGAGAAATACAGAACAGGCTTGTGTGAGAGCAAATGTTAGAATATTGTGACAGCTAAACTCAAACAACTCAGAAAACCAGTAATATACAACCACTCAGATTTGAAAGAAAATACAGAAGATAAAAAGGCAAAGACATGACAAAAGCTTGGTATTCACACATTCCAGAAATATAAGTGAAAAAGTAACTGAATGAGCTGGGAAACTGTTCCAGAAGGTATACTATGTGAGTATGTGGAAATCCACAAGTAGTAACTAAATTCCTGCTGACCTTTAATAAAAATTTATTGGATGTAATTTTCCATCTCAAACAGCATAGTCTTTTAATTACTGGCTAATGCAGTGGTCTCTTACACCACTGCCAAGTAACATGAAATCTTAGCAACAGTCATTCATCTCTTGCTCAAGCACAAATAAAGAATTATCAAAAGGGTTTAAAATTTTAAGGGTTTATGTTATGATGAAACGCAATGTATTTGCTTTGCAAACAATTATTTCTTGCATGTTTGGGTTAACTGGATTAGTTATTACCATTTAAGAAAGAGCTAGCTGGAAAGATGAAACATTTTGGCATTGTAAATTGGCAGACTTGTTTTATGGTTAATTCTGGGACAGCCAGTGCTCAAAACACTGAGAGAGGAAACAGCAGTGCAAGATATACCACCGGATGAGTAGGAAGTAAAAACAAGATAGCAGATAAAAGAGGACCTCAATAATAATGCCGTCTTTCTTGGTCTCCAGCTTCAAAATGAAATCAGTAATCATCTACACTATAAGAGATTAAAGAATAATCATGCATTGTTAATTTTTTATTTAAATTTTCAAACTTATAACTGCACAAATAACATGTACTTAAAAGATTGATTACCCCTTGGAACAAATACACCACTCACATTTCATTCCTAGAAATAACATCAATAAAAGCATCTGCTAACAATCTAAAGTTCACAGTACAGAAAAGTACAAAACATATTTACCCAAATCCCCAAATTAAAGCGATATCTTTATATTTGTTGTCACAAAGCAAATCATAGTCCAACTCCCCAAATATATCCTGTTTTGACAAACCCTTCATTGTGTTTACCAGACACATTCTCATACCTGCATCACCAGTCATTGCTAACCTCAGCACTTTCTACCCTAATCATTGCACACTATCATTCAGTGATCACATGTGCACTCATTCCCTTTACCCCATCCTTCTTTTCTCTCTCCTTCAGTCCAGTGGTATAACTCAAGTTTGTGCCACCTGGGACTGTCTTTGAGTTTGCCACCCCTTCTCACTCACAAAAGCATGGTCAAATGGGACCCCCCCCATATGCAACCCCCCCCTCCCTGCAGCCATTCCAGTGTCCATTACTTGGCTATTTCTTCCCATTTACCATACATACTGTAACAACTTAGAGTTGACCGAGTAGTCAGAGACTTAGGGACACTTGACCATCACATCTCTACAGTGGTGATGAAATCATTCTGTGCTGCAGAACTTATAAGCAAAGGTATGGCATCTAAGTTCAAGGAAGTCATTGTTCCACTGTATTCAGCACTCATCAGACCTATCATCAGTACAATGCCCCCTTTAGTATGTACCTAACCAGGCATATCCAACAATTGGAATGTCCACAAATGTTTCTCACTAGAAGAATACAGGGCATAACTAAAATTTCCTATGCAGATCACCTAAAGGCCCTATCCCTGTATTCTGTTTCGTACAGGCTTTTGAGAGGAAATTTATGCCTGGCATACAGAGCATTGCCAGATCCCACTCTGATGGACCTCCTGCATTTCCACAAAACAAACAGCACCAGCATTACCCATTCTAAGGACTTAAACCTTGCCTGTGATATAAATAAGACCTGCTGGAGAGATAGGTATATATCCCTGAGACTACTCTGTCTATGGAAAAGGCTCCCCATCCATGTGAAGCAGAGTTCCTCCCTAACCCAATTCAAGTGCAACTTGAACAATTGGATGGGAAACCAGAAATTCATCCCTGGATTGGCACCTATGTCTCTAATGGACACAGGTAACCTGTAAATGGTTCATCTCCCAGGCCCATGCTTACACTTATCAAGGGTATCAGAACTTGTCAGAGAATTGGAATGCATGGCTAGGCTTGAAAAGGTCCTTGTTGTCATTAGCCTAGTAAACGCCTATGAACCTATGTGCATACTGCTTTACTTCAACAATGATTATTTGGATTTCATTTAAAACTTTCATTTTAAATTTTATAGCACAAATACTGATAGACATCTGCTAAACAAAGCAATACAGTCTCACAATGAAAACAGACTAAGCATTAAAACTTCTCTGCCCTTGAAACTCACATTCATTGAAACAGCACTGAAACTCACATTCAAAGAAAATGCATCTGGCCAGTGGCAGACAAAGTTTACCTTTGGGCTGTTTTCCAATCATACATATTCAGGACGTTTTCAAATCATACATATTTAGGACCATGCAAACACCTTTCTGATTGTATTAAATTATATTCCTTGTATAATGCAGCACACTTATTCAAGCGTGTTTTAAATTTATTGTTTTGAAAACTTTTCCAGTAAGCAATGAAACAAATGTATGAACCAATAATGGCAAAACTGCCCAATTCAGAACATTTCCATAATAAAGTCTACTCAGATTTCTGTCTTTACAATCTACCAGCATCAATAAATATGCACAACTTCTGCAGAATTAAAAGTCATCTAAATAATTCCACATTAAAGAGATCTGTAACTAATAAAGAGGTTGCTGCAAGCAAACAACTTTATTTGTAGATAAAGCAATGAAATAAAAAGTGCCTGTTGCCATTGAAGAATAAATTGGCTACATTACATTAAAAAATGATAAGCTCATATTATTGCAATAGGGAATGGATGGCAAACTGTTAACAGGTTCATAATTACTAGGTATCTCCTCCAAAGGAGGATGTTCACAGGACTGCAGCATCCACTCCCTTTAAAGTACAACACAGTGCACTATCAGCAATCCATCTACATACTGTGGTAGTAAAACCCACAACCTTCTCCATCAAAAGCAAATATACTACCTGATATGCTGCTAACAATGCAAACAGAGTTGGTATAAGCAGCACTAAACTTCTCTTCCCCTGAAGCTCTCAGCTCCTTGTAAACTCCATTTGACACTCAAAAGTTTCATCTTTGCAGTACAAGAAATCTGGAAAAGGCCAACATTTCATTGAGGGGGGAACAAAGGCCCCAAACCAGGGACACATTTTGAACATTGCTTGCATAATCTTAGAAAGTTGCTTGAATAAAGTGTTTTGTGTTACCATGCTTTTCTTGAAAGATAGGAAGACTGAACCTTAAATGGCTATCATTATGTAGTGTATTCAGTTCTCACTGACTAGCCAGAAAACCACAAATTTTAAGAGGAACAGACCACAAGTATGAGCCAAGCATTCCAGACATTCTTTCAAAATCTGGACAGTTGAGCGCTATGGACTCAACTTCTTGAATCACAAGTGGTGGTATGGGTAAAGAATTCAGGTTCTTGTTTCTTGTCCCCAGGGACAGGGTTTGATAATCACCAGTTATAGCTAACTGGGGCATTTTACACACACACACACACACACACACACACACACACACACACACACACACACACACACACACACACACACAACCAAAACCACAAGAATTACTTAAATACACACTCCTGTACTTGGCCCCAAAATGGGCAGCAGCAATAAGAATGAGTTAAAAAACATCCTTACGTGACATGAAAATGAGCAGCAGCAGCAATAAATCCTTACATGAAATGTGAGCAGCAACAATAATCTCCCCTTACTTGGAATGGGCAGCAAAACCATTTCAAAATTGCGCACAGATGTGATGCGACCAGAAGAACAGGATGTGGTGGTATGGGATTGTTCTTAAAGAAGAAGAATGCCCTTACAAAACAGGTTTTTTTCAAATTTAATTAAAACTATGTTAAAAAACATTTTTTTTTAATTTAATTAAAATTATGTGATAGTCCAAAAAGTGCCGTCCGGGGCAGACCGCCCCTCTCCCCACCCTCGTAGCTACCCCCCCCCTGCTTCAGTCTACTCCTCTTACCTTACCATCTCACACTTACCCCACTCACTGACATAATGATCTTTTGCCCATTATGAGCTGTTGCATACTGTTTTCTCTCACCTGTCCACAACAGTTCCTACTTCCATCTTCTTACAATTATAGTTTTTACTCAATACGCTATCAAGTGTACTCAGTGCTCACCTATCTCTCTCTCTCTTCCTTTCTAGCCCTTTTCCTTTAGTTATCACAAAAAAGCTAACATCCCTAGCCCACTCCAACTCTCTCCTATGCAACTCCAGTCAGGCTTCGTGAACCTGTCTCTTTACATCTGCTCACCACATGTGCACATGATTTTCACACAGAGGCTCATGCAACAGTACCCTGTGACAGATCCACACAGTCTACCTGGCTTTGGTTATATGCCTCAAGTTCCATACTGCTGTGTATGTTTGATTATAGCTTGATTTGAATATGCTGCTAAATATCACATGAAGCTGAATTAAATAAATGCTGCTGAATTATCTAAAGAAATATGCTTAAAGGCAGGCCTTGTTCACTGATCACTGGTATAACTGAACTTTGTTTAACCTGTGAAATTGTTTGCCAGCCTAAATTTGATGTATTGATCAAGCTTCCTGTCCATTGGCAGCAGTGGTGTATGATGAACCAGGTTTACCTCTTGCAGCTATGTTAATATTCTGAACACATGTCTACAGCTCACCATCAAACACCTACTTCATCTCCCCAATACTGCATAACAATATCATTTTCATCCACTGAATTCCTATTCCTTCTTTTTACTACCGTTATGAATATTTCACCCCTATCTAAACCAGGGGCAGATCACAAGCTTCCCACCTCATCTCCTCAGTTATACTACCTGTGATGTCCCCACTATGGGCCAGTAATCAAGGATCTCAATACTCACCACTGACACTGGAGAGGGACGTTCACTTGGAATACAACTGGATGCACTCAGTATTTCCAGATGCAGACCTCTCTGCATCAAACACAATTTCCTTTAAGAGCACACAGGGCACACACTCAGCCTGAGGTCTGGGTGTCTTTACCTGTCTCCTGCCAGGTCTGCAATAAGACTACCCACTGGCACAGCTTCAGGGTTAGGTCCTCAGCCAAGTGTCCAAGCCAAGTCCTCCAGCACCCTCTCTGCAAAACCAGTGCTTCGTGTCCCTGCTCCCTGCAGCTGACACACAGACTCTTTGAGATTTAATTTTCACACACACACGCGCACACACACACACACACACACACACACACACACACACACACACACACACACACACACACACACAAACACACACCTAGCAAAGACTGGCACAGATTACCTGCTCTACCAACTTTGCCCAGACTATAAGGTAGATTCACTGCCACCAGTCCATTACTATAAGGCTCTTAACAGGGTAAGAAGTTATGCTGAGTGAAGTTAATATTAATACAAATGGTAATGGTGACCAAACAGAAAGGCTTTCCATAGTGGCCAGACTTATCACCAAATAAATATGTGCAAATACTCTCAAACCTTAAATACTTTTCTAAAAAGACCAGCCACAATGAGAAGTTTAATTATATTTAATAATAAATAAAGAACATGAAAATACTAAATATCTATTTATCATTAATATCAGAGTTTCAGCCACAGGAAATATTAAAAATAACACAGATGGAAAGATCCACACTGTTACAGAAAAACAATACTTAACTATTCTAACTATGTTTTCCTAACTGATTTATAGAATTACTATCCCTGGTCACTTACTAGTGTAAGGCAAGATCAAGTGGGTGAATGGTCCTTGTTGTCAGATGCAAGACAGAATGCAGAATACTGAGAGCAATCTCCTACTTATATATAAATATTACTTCTGGAATACAGAATGACATCACACACACATCTGTTCATCTGACTCTGTTTCCTGCACTATCCCCATCATTAGAAGCTGCTAGCGTTTTAGCACCTACATGTCAAAAATGCACACACAAGAGCATTGCTCAGACCTACTGGAAGTCATAAAATCATTTTAACACTTCTGCTCCACTTACAGAGCTACTAAGCCAGGCTTCTCGTAGACATTTCTTCTCTGGCTTCATTCAAAACTGTGAGATAACATCTTTATGTCCTAGGCCTAGTAGTTTAAAGGAGGACCCCACCCACAGATTCAAAAAATGTTTATTTCATCATGGTTTGGTGTTTCCTACATTTTAACACCACTCTGGGAATATTTACAGGTTTTTAAATATTCTTATATGTAATTTCTGAGTCTTACCACATGGGGTCTGGCATTCTGAAGTAATACTGATTGTTTAGTCTGCCTCTAGGTATCCCAAAATGCAGTGCTTATCTGTATTAAGTTACATCATTCAGGCCTCTTTCTTCCTAAAGCTCCTGTCACTGCATTGATTTTACATGCATACACTGCTGTCTTTCAGTCAGTTAGTTTTAAGTAACATTTCATGCCACTTAATGACTGCTTAAAACACAAACAGTGCAAATGCCACAGAACAGACTTTCAAAATGCTTTTTACTGCTGCTTCTTTTTAGAATGGCTAAACTGTATTCTTTTGTTAAGCTTGAATTGTACTACTGTGACTCATCTCCCATTTCCCTTCACACCTAACTTCCCTAGCTGTCAAAGTGCTAAGGGTAATTTGAGCTGCTACCTGCTGTGATTGACAGCTCACAGCAGGAGACTTGACTCATGTACTGTTTCCTTGCTCTAGCTTTTATTTTCTGTATGGGTAGAGGAAGGACCAGGGAGATGTGACATCACAGTATGGGTGTGTTTTTAGGACAGTCATGGTGATGTCAGTTTGGGGAGGGAACGGGCCAGAAAACTACCTGTATTCAGTGGCCTTGATGACATCAATGATTTGGAGACTGCAGCAAGGGTGGGATAAAAGTTTTTGAAAGTGAAACCACCACGGTACAGTAAGGTGCTGTTCTCGTGGAGAGAAACAAGTCAATTTAAAATATTTAAATGCTGTGTTGTTGTTTATTCATAGGAGGGACAATAAATAGGGAGAAAAAGGACAGAGAAGTTGAGCATTTAATAATAGAATCCCATTGTTGTCCTTTAATTTTCTTACTATTTTTGAAGTTGGAGATTAATCTCTTCTCTTACAGTATCCTCTGTCAAGATATACATTTAATTCAGTTACAATAATGCATGCACATTTCTTTTTTTTTCCAGCAGGGCACATTGTTGATAAATTTTAACACAAGTAGCTTTAAAAATATTTTTTTCAACACAAGCATGTGTACAAATCAACTTGATATACAAATGATATATAATTCTTTACAAAATTCCAGCTAGCTGAGCTGGCATATGCATGTTACAGATTCACAGCCCTACCTCTCCTGGCATGGCTGGCAGTATCTCCCACTGTCATACCAGCAACAAGTTGGTTTCATGCAAACCCAGCACTTAATGTCTATGAAACTGCCTAAAAATTGCCAGTAGAGACAAATGCTTCTCTGTCTCACAGAACGCCTTCTCAGATACTCAAATACAAAAAAAAAATGCTAACCAGTGAAGTGAAAACTCAGGGAGAGTGTGTGGTCTTCATGGAGACAAACCCTCACCAGAAAATCATACTGACATTTCCTATTTACATGGGTTAGCTAAACTAGCCATATACATGCACAAAAACAAATATATCAAACACATACAACTTGCTCTGCTAGGCAAACCCAAACACTTCTAGAAGGAAGTAAATCTGTCAGGCTGAAAATCTGGTGATCCCTACTCCTCCTTCCACAATCAAAATCCAGACTTCACAAAGCTAATTTTCAGCCTCTAATTTTCTCAATGAATTTATCTGCCTCTCAAGTACTGCAACCTGTACCTCCTCCAACTCACCCAACCGCCTCCTCTTATCCCCTCTCTTCTATTTTAAGAAAATCACTCACAAAGACCTTGCCCCCACCCCCACTTGAAAGCATATCCCGGATACATCCCCTGGTGCAGGAAACCTACTCCCTTTGTTTATATCACTTTGCAAAGATTTGCCTACCACACCTCTTCTCCATATTTATTACTTATGCTTAATTCAAAAGACAAATGGAGGGCATATGGAAAACTGCTCTTGTAAAACCTCTTCTTGAACAGTCACAGCCCAAACTTGCCTCCTACATCCTCCATCCTCCATATTTCAATTCTCTCTATACTGGGGAAAATACTAGAAAAACTAATATACAGCCAACTGTCCATTTACATACAACAGTACCATCTCCTTACTGTTAAACAACATAGATTCTAGGCTGGCCAAAGCACAATGACAGAACTATGGTCACTTATGGATGAGATCTTACTCAACATGGATAAAGAAAATCTTTCTGGAACTCTCTTCACTGACCGCACGAAAGCTTTTGATCTTATTGACCACCTCCTGCTCCTTCACTCCCTTCAATAAATTGGGGCTAGCCCCATCACTGTAGCCGGAGTCCAACATTTCTTAACCAATAGGCATTTCAGAGTCAAGGTAAGCTATTCTCTATCACCTGCAGCACCCCTTATCAGAGGAGTGCCCCAGGGATCCAGACTCACCCCACTTCTAGTTTCAATCTTTATTACCAAATTACACTCCAACCTCCCTAACCTTCCTACCACTCGTTATGCAGATGCCGTAGCTATCCTTTGATCCAGTTCCTCATGTTCAACAGGCTAACCTCCACTCCCTTAATTCTTGGATAAATAACCATAATTTATTCTTAACCCCCTCAATAAAATATGAGCTCCCCATCAGAGCCACAGCCTCTAAAAAAACTTAACACCTCTAAAGTCCATTGAAAACAATATCTGTTGATTCATTCCTAATCCCCCTTCTCAGGAACACCACTGCACTTCCCTCCACCAGACTCCTACAGAACTGAGCTACTCTTTTCAATCTACTTCAGCCAGGTGCCTTCCCACCTCATTATGACAAACTCTGTAATAAAATCACCCCTACAATCTCCACAACCCCTCCTAGTTAACTACCTTACTCCATACCCACCCCCAACCAAACTGCATTGTGCCTACCCATTCCTTCTCCATTCTTGCACCCAAACTCTGGCAGCCTCCCCCCTACATAACTAAAATAAGTCTTCATTTTCCCCACTTTCAGACCACAATCAAAAGACACAACCATCAAAAATCTGACTGCAAGTGCTTTTCCTCTGCACATAACACCTAACTCCCTCCTCACCTACATCACATTTACTTTGGTACTCAGTTCTCACCTGCTGCTTCCCATTCATATTTACTACTAAAATTAATCTGCATTTGTTTTTCTACTCTGTTATTAATATCTACACATTCTACATTCATTCCCTTTTGAGATTACACCATGTTTGTGAATTTGTTCTGTTTTATTTTTTTGTGAATTTCTTCATCTAGGCTATGCCTGCAAATTGTCTGTTTTGATCAGTATACTGCCATGGTAAACAAACTAAGAAAATACATGTGTTAAGAGCCTTTCCACATCATTCAACAACAACATACAGTTATTTGTAGAAAGACTGAAGATCGATTTTGCTCCCCCCTGCACTTGTCTCCAAAAAATGTTCCTTCACTTTCCTCAGTAATACACCCATAGCAAATCTGAAGAGCTATGGAGAAAAGGACACCCATGTTTGTCTCATCTTTGCATAACCACCATGTGTGAAAGCTCCCCATTCACTGCAGCCTTAATTCCCATATTGATATACAAGGCCATCACCTCATTATTGAAGCTCACCTTTAACACTGCACTGTACAGTAGCCTAAACACAAACACACACATGAAATAACTCTTTTTTGCTACTTTCCCCCCATCTTGCACCATTTATTATGTACATTTAACTCACTCCATACGCTTCAACTTCCAAGGATTAAAGCAGCACCTCCCTACTTTGGTATCCCACAATCCAAAGACTTTGTAATTAGTCTGAAATATTATTTCCTGTATCTGCATCCTCTTAATCCCACTTAGAATTTCTCTCTCCATCATGGATTATTTCAGTCTACTTACGGCCATGACTCTGGCACCAGTCATTTGTTGCTGTGAGACCCTCTTGCAGTATGTTAACATCATTTGAGGAGTCAGTGACAGCAGCCCACTTACAGCCTTCTGCAAACTTGGATAGCCACAGGCTTTTGTCTTTTCCTGGACGTCTGAGAAGTAGGTGCCAAACAGTAGGGGTCCCAGTACAGATCCCTGGGGAACACCACTAGTGACAGGTCTGATATTGGAGGTGGGGGCATCCAGTTTAACCTTGTCAGTCCTGTCGGTGAGCCAGTTGGCCAGCCACCTGATGAGATAGGGATTTATGCCAAGTTGTGTTAGCTTTTCGATGATGCCTGAGTGGGGGATTGTGTCAAAGGCCTTGTCCAAGTCAAGTTAAGCTGTATGTACTGACTTTCCATCATCCAGGGCTTTGGTGACAGTCTCAAAGAAGTCAACCAGGTTCGACAGGCAATATCTGCCCATGATGAATCCTATCTGGATGGGAGTAAAGTGCTTGGAGATTGTCTGTGTCCTTGTTTATGAGATCCATAATAATATGCTCCATGACTTTACAGATTGGATTTGTCAAGCTAATGGGGCAATAGTTTCCAGGGTCAGCAGTAGCACCATCTTTCTGCAAGGGGATGCCAATGGCCATTCTCCACTCTGCTGGAATGAAGCCTGTACTTAGGCTGTGGTAGAATAGGGTGCTCTTCAAACATTATTAAACAAATAACCTCTAAGCATATCTCTCAATGTCTTTGCTCAAGTATTCTGGATAAAGCTAAAATAATGGCAGCACAAAAGCCCCCAAATCAGGGACACCTTTAAATTGTATTCTAATTCAGTTGAAAGTTAATAAAGAAATAGGTTTTGCATCAACATACATTTTTTGATCAATAAGATGTATGAAATGTAATAATGTCTGACATTATTGACTGATTGACTGTAATCCTCAGTCATTTACCAAGAAATTAAAAAATATATATGAGGGACAAAAATATAACATAAAATCATAGTTCTGCAGAATTAGGGACAGTTGAAAGGTATAGATTTGAGAAAATCCTGAATTTGTTTAGTTGTCCTAGGTACTCTAGACCACCCTGAGAATTTCTGTCTAATTCAACCTCTGGTGCAAATCTGAAACCCCTCTCAACACAAAATGTACTCCACATCCTTCTAGTACATGAAAATATTTTAAAAAAAATCTGTCAGGGGCTTAGGGTCATTATTACTGGGACAAAAAAATTGCCTAGGATTATGTAACTCTTACATGCATATACTCTCACGTTTCTAAAGGATTCCATAGACCAACACACATTTTTATGTATTAAGATGGAAACTAAAATAACTCCTCTTTGTATGGAGAAAGTATAACTAGATATTCCCACCCTTTCCATTTTTACACATTGTTAGATTTCTTCGGTTTGGTCTCCTAATCCCACATTAGTTTTCAGCTACAAAACTGTATCAGTAGAAACTTCTTATTTCTAAGATAAGGAAATATCCCTGATGACCCATGTCGTTGTCTTAGAGCTAGTAGGGGGAGTTTTACTACAAGCAGCAGAAGTAAGCTTGTACAGGAACAGCTGACTTATAATTAGGTAAATGTTTTTTTCTTTTTTAAAGAATTCCAAGTTAAGTACAGATCAATGCCTGGGTCTACAAACACCTGAGGCAATGGAGAATCTCCCTTGCACAAGGCAACTGTCACCAATGGCTCAAAACAGCTGAACATTTATTTATTAAAGATCACTAAAGGAAAACCTTTTGTTGTTAAATAGTAGCAATTCCAGTTCCTCTGACACAAAAATGCATAACAATATCTAAACATTACTCTCTAAAATTATGGCTTCATTTACAGTTTTTACACTAGCAGTGAGAGTAGGTGTAATGATACATTTTGTCACTAGATGGCATCACTTCCACTAAACAAAGAAACTAACACAAGAGATTGCTGTCTAGAATAACAATTATTCAGTAGGATTATAGACCTGAAAGGATAAAAAGTTAAATCTTTACCATGCTGCAATAAAGAAAAATATTTTCATTTAAAAAATTCTGTTGTCTCATTTCACCAAAACTGACAGGCATATTAAGACTTTGTAGAATGAGCATCATGAAAAAAAGCTGATTCATTAAGAATATGTGCTGTGTGATTCAGGAAAGCACAGTCTGTGTCTCACAAAGTATGCAGCTATATCAGAGGAAAGAGGCATGGTTAGTTGTAAACAAATCAAACTGCCATCCAGTTGATGCTCATCAGGTGTTTTGAATAGTTTGCAGAGGAAGAAAAAGTACCAAAAGTCACATCTTTATATGGTTAATGGCAGCAATCTTTGCTGAAGAGCCACAGCTCTTACATGCTTCAAGCAGCTCAGACAATGCTAAGGATGAATCCAGGGTTGTAAAATCCACTTCTTCCTTGCCCTGAGCTCCACCAAGATTGCATACCTATTCTGGACTGGTACCCGTTCACCTGGAAAAAGTTATGTATCATTCAAATCTTGCTAGATGAAGGGAACATAGCAGACTGGACCACAGGATTTGCTTGTGTTTGTTTTTAATTTGGCAACCATTTTGCTCAATGAATCCAGAATAAACCTGTTAGCATGTTTGCTTTCTTTTCATGTGAGATCCACCTCCATAGCTGTACTCAACCTGACCCAATGTTCGCTGTCAAGTAGGAAGAAAGTGTGGTAATAAATGCATTTGCTTCCTCTGATTCTTTTTCTACCCTACAGTGAACTCGGGTACTAGTCCCAGGGGTCTGGACACATAACAAGTCAATTTTTATTTATTTGTGCACTAAATATTTACATATATTCCAAGTAAGTGCAACATTTATTTATTATGTCCACAGTCAGTATTATGTAACTCACTCAATTGCAATATTTGACAAATAACATTTCAATCTGTAGTGCATTTTATATTACTTTAAATAGAGTAGTTAATTTAAGTCAGCGGAGGGTATTCTTTTCATATATGTGTACTGGCAAATGTCTCTGCTCTTTCTTGTTCGTATTGGGAGTAGTGTTGTATTTGTTAGTTATGTTTATTCCTCTACTTGTATGTGTTGTTTCACTTTCCTTTGTCATCTCAATAATTGAGCTGATGCATGAAATTTTGTTTAGGCTACACTTGTGTAGCTCTAAATGACAATAATGTTTACTTTGACTTTACTATATCAAATGAGAATTGCTGGTCTGCATTGCTAATCCACAGAATGGTTGGGAAATGTAGTGGGAAAACACCATGATCCCCAATAGCCATTTAACGCTAAGAGCCATGGCTTTCCTCTTCAAAAGTAAGGAATTGCTATAGTCCAGTGAAACATTAACAGATACCTAAGTTTCTTTTCCAAATAACTGAATTCATGCAAAATTAGTGCCATTACTATAATCCAAAAAAGTATATAGCGAAATGCCCAAGAATGTTTGGCTGTCTTTTCCTAGTCATAACTCTGTGTTCTCTCTGTCACTATCTCATAGGTAAATACTAGGCAATCAGTCTGCAGACTATTACATGCCTAGCCAATAACCAGGCATTGACCAATGGTGAGAATCCATCCCTGTACAATGTAACTGTGAGGTAAACACCTAAACCATTATGCCAGCCCCTACTAGTAAAGCCGTCATGCCAGATGTCTGTTGATGAAACTTGTAAGGTTGCTCCCCAGGTTTTATTTTTATTTATTTATTTTTTGGCATGACAATTATTCGCTGTATGTTTGTCCTACTAAAGCTTGCTAGATCACCCAGTTTTAACTCCATCTTGTTCAGCTTCTGTTGTACAGCCAAGATTTGAGTGCCATGCTGATCAGACACTTCCCTCCAACTGACAATTTCATGCTGATACCCGTTATTTACCTCCAAAATGATGTGGAGTCAAGTCTCCTACTTGTTTATGGCTGCTTTTAACTTAAAGGTATGTTGCAGGACTACCTGGACATAGACCATTGAAGTTAAAGTATTTATAAAAGCATGAAAAGCCTTTGTTCCCTTTGTGGATTGATAGGGGGAGGAAGCCATATTAATTCTCATCCTATCACTGGGGACTAAGACAAAATATAATATTTACTCACAGGAATCTGTTAAAAACGCATTTCAGCTACTGCCCAACTGTGATCCACTTATGTTTTTGGCTTGGGTACTTTAAAAATTCAAAACAGCTTAGTTTATCCTTTCTATGTCCTTTGTGCATTTCTAGAGCATGCTGCCATGAAACATTACCAGGTATTCTCCAGAGATTGACCCTACTCTGTTACCATTAATTATAGTACCCAGTCAGATATGTTATACTAAGGTTGTTGTGCCCAAAGTGTGGTCCTTTGCAGTTTCACTAAAAGCTCAGCTGCTGCTTTTTGTCTACTTATTTGGCTTTTCCAAAACCTTTGTTAAAATCTTCCACTGATGTTCTTGTTTGTAAGTCATCAACAAAGAGGATGGCCATGTTCTGTGTTCCTTCAAATATGTTTGAGATGAATACTCTAAACAGTACTGGCCTTAACACATATCGCAGCAGTAGTCACTCTCCCAATTACTGAAAATGTCCATCTCACTGCCACCCTCAATGTCCCTTCACTCAACCCTGCAGCTATCCAGTTCCTCAGTTTTTGCCCAGTCCCCAAACTATACAGTTTTCCAATCAGCTTAATATGTAGAATTCAGTTAAAGGCCTTGCTAAAGCTGGGTTATTATATGCTTACTGGTACACTGATGTCAGGATCAGGTTTGACTGACAGCTCCTAATGGCCATGAACCAAAGTTGATTGCTGCTTTATAGCTTGTTGTCCTTTAGAAATACTGCTAGCATTATCCACAATATGTTTTTAAATGATTTTCCTTGCCACTGTTGTTAAGCTAGCAGACCTGTAGTTCCCTGGATTTCTTCTGCTTCCTCTCATGCACAAGATTACCAGTGTTACTGTTTTCCAGTTCTGTTGCACTTTTGCACTAGTCTGTGATCTGTTAAAGATCTGTATCAGATATCTGTGAACTTGCTGGTCTGATTTCTGAGGACAATAGGAGACTCAACGATCACAACCACGTCAAACAAAACCAGGTTTATTGCACAAACAGAGCTTTCGGGTATACACCCTTCATTAGTGATATAAAATCGAATTAAACTGGCATCATTAATCACAAGACAACAGCCAGCCTATCAAATAAATTCTGCCACCCTTTCTCTTAAAAAATATACAACAATCCAAGAATTCCTCAAATATATGGGATTCCTAAGTTGCATAATAACAGAACCTATTTCTAAATATTTGCAGAAATATTTGAGTGTGTTTTTGCATAGATGTCCCTGCATTTTAAAGGACACTAATGACTTCTTAGGTAAATTATACCAGTGGTATTCTGGACAGTGTGAAAAAGATTTCTATTTTGTAACCCTGGATATAACATCCCTTTTTACTGTGATACCTAATGAATATGGGTTAGAATAGATATATGTTTTCCTGAATACAGAAATTAAATTAACAGCAAGAGAAATTGAAAATGTTTGCTCTTTATTGGAGCTGGTTTTAACAAAGAATGTTTTCATTTTTGATAATGAACCCTATTTACAATTAGCCGGGGTAGCCATGGGAACACCTGTGGCGAATACGTATGCAAATCTTGTGCTATATGAATGGGAGAAGCAATATGTCTATAGTGAACATAATGAATTAAGTAAAAAAGTTTATTTTTATCAAAGTTTTGTAGATGATTGCTTCCTAATTTGGGATGGCACAGTAGATGAATTGATTGAATACATAAAGTATTTAAATGTAACAACTAACTTTTCAACATTTAAAATGTCAGCTTCAAAGGATAAAATAGTATTTTTAGATGAGCTATGTAAGAAGAATGGGAGAGTGGAGACTACTATATACCAGAAGGAGGTTCAAGTTAATAGGTATGTGAACAGGAAAAGCATGCACGCACCTCATATATTTAAGGGATCATAAAAGCCCAGTTGATAAGGGCATGTATGCTTATTACTGAGGATGTGAAGTTTGAAGAACAAGCTAGGTTAAGGATGGAAGAGTTCATTAAAAGTAGTTATAGGCCTGAGATGGTTGAGGATATATATAATGAAGTAATTGAAGGAAGATCTAAAATGTATAGTCCAATTTTTGGGAAAAGAGCGGTAAGACAAGAAGAACCAGTAAAAGATAATAATAACATGATTAGATATGTCACAACATTTAATTTTAATACATATGAAATAAAACAAATTATACAAAAAAAACTGGACAATTTTAATGGCAAAGCCAGAGTTAAAGAAGTTATTAGGTGAGAGGCCATATTTTGCATATAGGAAATGAGAAAGTTTGAAGATGAAATTATGTTATAAAGATTTTAAACAAATAACATCAAGAAGTCAGTTTAATAAAACCGGTACAGTAAAATGTTTTAATTGTAGTTGCTGTGGTGACATTTTAGATGGGGAGAATAAATTCATACACCCACTAACAAATGAGGAGTATATTTTTAACAGTTCCGCTACTTGTAACACAACCCAAATAGTCTATTTAGCTACTTGTGCAACTTGTCCTTTGTTCTATGTGGGTAAAACCATGAGGAAACTTAAGGAACGAATAGTGGAACATAAATCCGATATTAGAAGGAATATTACTACAAATGCACTAAATAAGCATATTAAAGAAAATAATTCCGGCTATTATTTTAAATTTAGAGTGATATACTCTGTTTCTTTGGGAATTAGAGGTGGGGATATGAATAAAGCTCTGGAATTAAGAGAATATGAGTGGATCGTTAGATTAAGGGCAGATTTTGAACCAGGTATAAATAGTGCAGTTAGTTTAAAGCCTATTTTGGTAAAAAGACAGAGAGCAAACCTGTGCTTAATTATCACTATGTGTGGAATTTTATATTTATTTTTAAAAAAGAATGGCTTTTTATGTAATTTTTGTGAGAATATATTTTGTATATTGTATGTATGTGTATATGTGTATGTGTGTATGCATATGTGTGTGTGTATATACATATATATATATATATATATATATATATATATATATATACATATATATATATATATATATATATATATATATATATATATATATATATATATTATTTGGCAGAGAAGTATGTAACAGTGGTACAGGATATGTACGAGGGTAGTGTGACAGTGGTGAGGACTGCAGTAGGAGTGACAGATCCATTTAAGGTGGAGGTGGGATTACATCAAGAATCTGAGTCCTTTCTTATTTGCAGTGGTGATGGACAGGTTGACAGATGAGATCAGACAGGAGGCCCCGTGGACTATGATGTTTGCAGATGACATTGTGATCTGTAGTGAGAGTAGAAATCAGGTTGAGGAGACTCTGGAGAGGTGGAGATATGCTCTAGAGAGCAGAGGAATGAAGGTCAGCAGGGCTAAGACAGAATATATGTGTGTAAATGAGAGGGAGGGTAGAGGAATGGTGAGGATGCAGGGAGTAGAGTTGGTAAAGGTGGATGAGTTTAAGTACTTGGGATCAACAGTTCAGAGTAATGGGGAATGTGGAAGAGAGGTGAAGAAGAGAGTACAGGCTGGGTGGAATGGGTGGAGAAGAGTGTCAGGAGTGATTTGTGACAGACGGGTACCAGTAAGAGTGAAAGGGAAGGTCTACAAGAGGGTAGTGAGACCAGCTATGTTATATGGGTTGGAGACAGTGGAATTGACAAAAAGGCAGGAGTCAGAGCTGGATGTGGCAGAGATAAAGATGTTAAGATTTGCACTCGGTGTGACTAGGATGGATAGGATTAGGAATCAGTATATTAGAGGGTCAGCTCATGTTGGACAGTTTGGAGACAAAGCAAGAGAGACGAGATTGCGTTGGTCTGGACATGTGCTGAGGAGGGATGATGGGTATATTGGGAAAAAGATGCTAAGGATGGAGTTGCCAGGTAAGAGGAAAAGAGGAAGGCTTAAGATAAGGTTTATGGATGTGGTGAGAGAGGACATGCAGGCAGTTGGTGTGACAGAGCAAGATGCAGAGGATAGGAAGAAATGGAAAGAGATGATCCGCTGTGGCGACCCCTAACGGGAAAAGCCGAAAGATGATGATGATGATATATATGTGTGTGTATATATGTGACATAAAAAATGTAAAAAAAAATTGTTGTATATTTTTTTAACAAAAAGGGTGGGAGAATTATTTGATAGGCTGGCTGTTGTCTTGTGATTAATGATGCTCCTATTTAAATTGTGAGTTTAATTAGTTTTTATATCACTGATGAAGGGTGTAGACCCAAAAGCTCTGTTTGTGCAATAAACTTGGTTTTGTTTGACGTGATTGTGGTCATTGAATCAACTTTTGGAGTGTACCTGGAAGAATTACAGTATTAGCCTTTTTGGACAATAGGAGGCTGCCAGACTGGCTTTTTACTTTATCTTTGTAACAACAGACAGTTTCCTGTGAGCTTCCTACCTGTCTATCCTTGTGTCTGTCCCCTCTTCTCCCATTCTGCCCTGCTGCCATTTCAGCACGGCCCGATCCCTTGCTTTCTGTTTTAACGACTAAATTAAACTTCATCAGTTCTGTTTTTTTTCTCTGTTTTCTGTCCCTCCTTTCCTTCCTTCTTTGCACTTTAAACATACAAATCCCTTGCCTCTATCTCTGATCATATCAGCTAAGTTCCTTTGAACTTTAAACTTTGCTGTCATTATCAGCTTTGTTGCCTTACAAGGATCTCAATCAGATTATCAAAGTTTCAAAACTTTGAAAGTCATATGGTTGGGATCATATGATCGAAGTTTTGAAACTTCGAACATTTTGAATGGAGATCGTGGTACAGCACAGAATGGGAAATTTACCCTTTTCTACAATGTAGTGCAATCTCGGAGATGGTATATTTAATTAGCAGGAGTTGTGTGTGTGGGGGGGGGGGTGCACTGGAGCTTGCCACCCTGCAAAAATGTTAAAAATAGAATTTTTATTGGAAGTTCTGAAACTTTGATGATATGGTCTCAGCTATATGAATTTTGAAGTTTCAGCACTTTTGATAATCTGACATAGATTCCCTATTGATTATCATGTATATTTTGTGACTCATTATCTTCCCACCCCCCCCCCCCCGTTTGTCCTTTTTTGATGCAATGGTCAGCTTCATATTCCTGCACATCCACATTGGCCTGCTTCTCTTTTTGACTTTTTTTGTATTTTCCTCACACCTTTGTTCATATCCCTGAGAACTGCATACCTAACCGGTGCCAATAGCTTGTTTTCTCCCACATTTTGCTCCCAGTCTCCTAATTTGCCCTTATCTGCTTACCCTAACACTGTTCTAAAAGCCCACACCACCATCTCTATCATTTTATTCTTGGGTATTCCCCTGCTCTAAACCACAGAGTGGCACGATTACTGTTGGTTAACAGTGCTTTAACTGGATATCCATGACCCCCCCCTGCAGCAGTTAAGACCATATCCAGAACTCACTTTTGTCTATTACAGCCTTACATTGGCTGGTTAAATTCCTCATGGTCAAGATTTTAATCAAGTGTTACTCCCCGCACTCCCATGGAGTTCAGACTCATGCACTGTGCTTTTAGCAGATTCAGGCTCACGTGGGTATTACTCTGTTCTGCCTAGCCTCCTTATTCTCTCATCCAGTCTTTTATCATCCTGTCTTGGTATGTCTCTGAGATGATTCACTGTTTCAGTCCACTTGCTCACCCCCTTAGTGTACCTTAATTGCCAGGACACTTCATCTAGCTTCTCAGAATGGCTGCACTCTTGCCCAATTCCTGGTTGATATTTTTCCTCTTCTCGGACTTCATATGCGATACATTACTTTATGCAAAATATTACTCTACTTGCTCCCTTCATCGTCATTCCTGAGTAACCTTTACCTTGGCACCCCTATGTCTCACAACATGTTTAACATTAAACATTAATCCATGTGTCTGTGGTACCTGAAACGGGCCCCTCCTGAAATATTGGGACTCAAAATGCTGAGTCCTGACATGCCAAAAAAAGAAGAAAGACCAACAATGTAGAAGAGTGAATATTAAACATTAGTCTTCTCCTTTAAACTTCTTTTTTTGTGGGTGGCAAGTCTCCTGTACTCCCCAGTGTGGGGAGCTAGCCCCCAAACCCTCAAACTTATATATAAAAACTCTGAAATCAACATAACTTCAGAGAAAAGGGAATTTTCTGAGAAATGGCAATCTCAGACTTAGGATATGTATATCTGGATGTCCTGCAATTCAGGCTCCACATTATGTGACTTGATCTTTCAAACAGTTACTCCAGAAATGTTCACTCTGCCATCTTGTATCACTGCTTACAGATGCTGCTATCATCCTAACCAAACTGATTGCATTCCAGAGTAAGACTACTCAGTCATAAACAGAGTCAGTCTCAGTTGTTCTTCTACTATGTTCTGCATTTCGTTTACTGACTGCCTATTGTCTAAACATCCCCTCTCCTTTTCTGCTTCTGTCACTCTCCCTCCTCCCTTCCATCTTAAGTTAATAGTGCAGTTATTGAGATGTGGCTTTCTAGCCAACCACTAAGCACTACCTTTCCTTTCTAGGTTACAGTGAAGCCTATCACTGACACAGAGGTTGTTGTTGTGTCAGGGCTTGCACATCCTCCTACCAGTCTGAAGGTTGTCTCTCATGTCCTTGCCAATATATATCCTCTAAACTCTTCTTTTGCCTGTGTGCAGGCTGATGGTAAATTCTGAAAATGGTACCTCCTGGTTTCTTTCTGCCGCCTTCCTGAGCCTGCTTAGTCTCCTTTCAGCTGTCTCTTCTGACAGATCTTTAGAATCTATGTACACCAAAAAACATTAGCCCCCTCCTATGATTACTTTGGCCACTTCCTCATACATTTTAGTCTCTCTAAGCCTCTCAGCTGTTTTCACTGAAATTTGCAGGTATAGTCCTTTTACCTTCTATTCTCAAGTGTCCATCTGATAAGATATGCAAAATGATCATGTTCTGGTTAAACAGTGGTTGCCATGGATTTAGTTGAACAATTTTCTATGTAGAAATTATACTTTTCCCCTTTCTACATGATACTGTGATAACAGATTTGCTCTTTATAAGTAGCAGAAGTGTTGGAAGGTCTGGTTCCACAACATAAGGGTGTAGGGGGACTTGTGCCCATAAAATAACGCTATTTTCTGTTTGTTGCTGAGTTCATGCATAGGTCAAAGAGCTGAAGCTTCAACATTCTGGTTTGTTGATAAATGGGTACCACTGACAGCTGCATGAAGAGACTGAATTTAATGAGCAGCAATAAAACAGACCAAATCCAAATCTAGTTTGCTTCTCTCACTTGCCTCTACTCGTAATCTCCTTTGATATTGTGTCTCAGAGTGTTCTTTCCCCACATTGAACTTCATCTCCATGTCTTCCTGCTCTGTGGCACTCCCCCGTCTGTCTGTAATATTTCCATCTCCACCCTTCTCAGTCTTGCGCTCCATCAGTTCTGATTGCTTCTGTTCTGGAGGTGTATGTAAACTCTTCCTCATCCCTCAAGATGGTTTCCAGACTCACTAACTCCTCCTGCACTATCCTGACTACTATTCTTTCTGTAGCATCATGTTGTACCCATTAATTTGGCTCAGGCAACACCCAGTGGAGCGAACTGTTATGTTATCTTCCACTTCCTGAAAAGTCCAAACCTACCCCTGGTAGCAAGCATGAAGTACTGAAATGCATACCAAATGAGCTTGCATTTCTACCTGGTTCTATTTCCACAGGACTTCAGCAAACTGATATGGCCTTCTATTCACTTCATAAGTAAGCTAAGTCTTTCATGTACCTAAATTTGTGCCTGAGGTAGCTCAGATCACTCAGGTCTGCTTCCTTTTGAGGAATTCCGACTAACTTACGTGATCACATTTTGCATTGCAAGTGACTGGTGTAGTTTGCATCTCCAAAACTCTCATCAAAGTGTGTCAACCCTTTCCTAGTTTATAAATTGGACAGCAGGGCAGTCCACTCTTTTAGAAAACATTTTTTTCAACAAAGCTATGGCAGCATCACCTCTCATACCTTCAGCAACCTATTTTATATATCCTCAGTCTTCTATATAACTTGATGCACCTTTTCCTTTAAAATATTTTCCCACCATTATTAAAAAAAAAAAAAAAAAAAAAGTTCAAAACTAAGATACCACATTTTTACTGCAAGATGTTTAGCACTTTTGCCTCATAAAATTATGCAAAACCATGTGTTAGTGGTGCAACTGGAAGGGTACTCACCTTGGGTGCTAAAACTATGGGTTTTATTCCCACTCCAGGTAACTGCATGGCTGACATTGCAATGCAGCATTTGGTGGTGGTGGAGTGCTGCACTACTGCAAGTGTTGCCCTTTGGCTAAGAAATCAAACCGAGGCCCCAACTGCTTAAGCTAATGGTGAATGTCATAGATCCCATGACACCCATCAGAAGAGGAGGGGGAAGTTCCCTAATGACCAGGCCAAATTTTCCATGGTAATAAACATCCAAGGAAAAGACTCATCACAAAACACAAAAGCCCCACTACCGGAACCACACAAGGATGAAAAACAGAATAATTTATTACAGCTTCTGGTACCTTGGCTTTTTGCCTTCATGGAATACTACATCATAGAAATCACATCCTTATATATACACATGCCAGATACTAAATCAAACAATAAATTAATTAAACAATTAATTCATTTTCATGAAATAACTGATAGAATTATTGATGGAAATCTGCAGTGAAATTCTTAAAGAAATACAAAGCATAAATATCCGATGTATAAATATAGATGAATACAAACATACAAAATTCCACCAACTTACATATAAATATTTAAAAAGTTAAATTATTATCCAAATTCATACCATTGGGAAATAATGTATGATAATTAATAATCATTCTAGACTCTAATCTGTTGAGTTCCCTTTTAGAATTACCCCTGCCGACTAAAGGTCGTGTCAAGAACATTAAAAAACAAACTGCTAGATGATCCTTCATGTTTAGACAAGAAGTGAGCATCTACCAGGCTCCCCGATTTATGCCTTCTAACATCACCTAAAAGTTCTAAAATTTGTACCTTTACCTTCCTAGTGGTTTGTCCTATGTACCAACTGGTTGGATGACATCCACAACCAATAACATAGATTACCCCACAACTATTACAGTTGTAAGATTCCCTTGCTGAATATAATTTCCCATTAATTTTACAGTAATTCGAATTTCTAACACAATTGCACACCAAACAATTCTCACATCGATAAGTGCCCACTCTGCTCCCCATTTCATTATTCATTTCACCATAAGAGATTTTTTTGTTAAGCAATTCTTTAAGATTGCTGTATCTCCCATAAGAAAATGTGATATGCTTTGGAAACAAAAAAACCTACAGAAGTATCTTCACAAACAACATCCCAAACTTGTCTAACAATCTTCTCCGATATAGGAGAGAATTTAGAATATCTAGTGACAAAAAATAACCTTTCATCACTGTCATACAGCTCTGATTCTCTCAACACCCCATTGGCCTTACCCCTAGCACCCCCGTACCCTAGATCTTGCCCTATGTAAAGTACAATCAGCGTATCCATGAGCACGCAATCGTACATACACCTCATTCAAATATTTGTCTTTAAATTTTGATTCAGAGGTGTTATTAAAAATCCTGCTAAATTCCCCATATGGCAAAGATTCTGTAAGGTGAGGGGGTCTATGCTGGTCGCATGCAAGAAGCTGTTAACAGCAGTAGACTTCCTAAATGGTCTGTGTTGAATCCTTTGTTTCCTATCAATATATGTGTGTGCATATATAAGGATGTGATTTCTATGATGTAGTATTCCATGAAGGTGAAAAGCTGAGGTACCAGAAGCTGTAATAAATTATTCTGCTTTTCATCTTGGTGTGGTTCCTGCCGTGGGGCTATTGTGTTTTGTGATAAATTTTCCACGGTGGCAGAAATATCACCTCAGGTCTGGATCTCCCCTAAAAAGAGGTCAAAAATGTATTGAGACTAACCTGGTCAAAAAAAAAAAAAAAAAAGAAATTAAACTTTTTAGATCAAAGTAATATTCCAGCTCAAACACTTAAATGGTGCTGCATTAATATCAAAAGGCAAATGCTACCAAATAAAATATCATTAAAATTAGTTTATAAAGTTTCTCTGCTGATTTTCTTCTAGTAGTGAACTGTGTTGCTAATATTATGCAACAGTTGTTAATACTAAGTGCAAACATCACATTCAAAGCTGGTTGCCTTTAATTTTAGTAAACTTTTAATGTAAATGCAGGCACTGATCTCAGGAAGCTCAGTGACATTTATCTCCCCTGACAATCTGTTTCTCATTTTCCCAACAATGTCTCCATGTCTAGAAGTTTGCTCATTTGAAAAGCAAAGCATGATTCACAGGTGGCCAGATAGACCACCCTTCTTGACAAAATATTGCAATACTTTAGCTGTTAAAGCTCTTCAGCATAATATAGGTACCAGCATTTATGAATTTGTACTTATGAGAGAATACACAGGCATACATACCTGCTTGTTTCTGATTCAATATGGTGTAATAATTTTTCAAGATATCTTACATACTTTGATTCTTTGATTTCCCTAAAAGTGAAAGTAGGCAAACTTCTAGTTGCTTTAAGTGTTTTAATGACTATGGCATCAACACTGTAATATAAAATTAAGGCAAAACTCATGTTTACTCCTTTTTCTCAAGATTTAATCAAACTTTCAGCATTAATGCTAACAGAATCTATCTCATGAGTATATTTTGGTAAAATAGATGCAAAAATAACAGCCCTGTGAGACGTGTGTCTAGTGTAGTTTATATCCACTGTCTTCAAAATCTTATGCTGCCTTTTCTAACTTTTTGGTGAAAACATCAATAGATGCTAATTTGGAAGTCTTTACCACTGCCCCGTCATGGTATTCTTTTTGTAATGTAAATGGACGATTCGAATGTGACATGCAAATAGGTATTAATAAATATTGTTTTATGTTAGGACAATGAACTGAAACAATTATTCTCAACACTTTTGTTAATTTGATATGCAGAAGTTCAATACTCGCTTTGGACCATTTACTAACAAACATGAAGTGGGAAATAACAGAATATGAAAATTCACAACATTTATAATCTCATCACCAGTACCATTCCACATGAGAAAATGTTATCCATCTAATGGCTACAAAAATAAAGACTGTGCTTGAAAGGGTGACTACAGACATTATTTTTCTTCCTTTCTTTTAAATTAAATATTTGCATAAGTGGAAGCTATTGATTTGCCCATCCCTACCCACTTAATCTGTTGATTGGAATATTTTTAAAAAAGAAAATGATGTTATAGAGGAGAAGCACTAAATACATTGTAAAGAATCTAAATATTATCACATTGGAAAAAAATCTAAGCATATCAAACACTTGTGTGGAATTACTGCATATAAGATATTAACATATCCTGTCATGAATAAAATATTATTTTTAAAGGAACTATCATTTTACTCAAAAAGTACCACCTGTATTCTGAATATACTCTAAAATCCTGTAGTATGTTATTATACAGTAAACCGCCAGGGGGTCTGTTTTTGAGCCTTTGTCAGAAATAATTTAAACAGAGGGTTTTCTTAATATTTATAATATTGGTTATACAAAATATAGATGTCAGCCTTGGGTGTTCCACCACTAAATAGTTATATATGTCTACAGAACTCCTGTTTTCCACCAATAAATCTATTAGACTATTATGTATGGATCTGTAGCCTTTCATTATGTCATCATAAGACATGCTTTTGTAAAGATCATTAAATTATTATTCATTAACATTATATAATAATTAGTATCCATAATAACCAGCTCTCTCCATTTATTTTGTTCTGTAACTCTAATACTTCTGTTGCTTCTAAAATCTTTCAAAGCTAGACTCTCTGCATGAATTAAATTATAATATTTCTTCCCTTTCTTATTGGACAGCATCTTTTGAATGTCAAATTCAAATACCACTTCAAAACTAGTCAGAGAATGGTGAAGGATATGGATTAATGGTATTATTTCTCTTATATAACCAAACTGAGTTTATGACTACAACACTTTAGCTCCATGTCAGGTTTTATCAAAACTGTTCTACATGCAGCAACACAAGAAAAAGTTTTGTTAAGAACTAGGTTGTGGTTATTTCTACACCACTTAAATTACACACTGCAAAGCCATTTGTTTCTTTTAATGTTCCAAATATACATCAAGCAATCTGAGGCTTATGCTTCTCCGGTACACATTTTGTTGTAGCCCCTTCCTCCTTCAGTGTTTTAATGGCCTGGAACACACCGCACATCATGGCTTTAAGATCTATCATGTCTCTAGCTTTGTCTCAAGCTTAGCTAGAACAGTAACACATTTTATCAGTTCACTGTAAAATCTGTGACTGACCTCCATAGAAAGCACCTATAAGAGATATAACTACTTGCTGATGGTTAACTACATCCCACACCCTGAAACTACAAAACATGTATTTTTATTTTATCCTCATCAGCAAAGCTGCATCTGTATACTGTCATCTTGTTTGTGGAGTGACAGAAACCTTGCCCATCTGTGCACTGTTTATATTGACAAGTGTCTAACACCAAAATAAGGCTGTGAAATGAGACATTTGAGCAACATTCAGTTTGTTTTTAACTTTTTTTTCATCTGCTTTGATGATCTCTGTAAGTCCTATAATTCTGTAGTTTTGCTGTCTACACCTTTTCTACACTCCTCATTTTCTCAGGATTAAAATTTCTTTAACAGTGTACCACACAGAAATAGACTTGTGGCTCACTGCAGTTTTATGTTTCACTTTTTATCAGGGTACATCCCCTGGAAAACTGTAATGATACTAGGAAGGGATACTTCATTACTGACATGACATTGCTACATTACAGTACTGCATTACTTTTTATTTCAGAAACACTGACTCTTTGAGCAGCAAAAATAGCAGTTTCAGATGGACTGAACCAGTTTGTCCCACATACCTGAATTTAATTTTGGTTTAAGACACACACTGAGGTACTCAGTGCATAAATTCAAGTGAACTATTTATTACTTAGCTTTGCGACATGTTTATAGACTTTCTATCTTGACCAATTAAATCAGGTTTTATGTTGCATTGAAGGAAGTGAAGTTTTTATCAGTCACTGGCTAATGCAGCTGTTATAAATGTCTTAACCATATCTGCGGTGGTACAGCGGTAGCATTGTTACCTCACAACAAGAGGTTCTCCTGTTCGATTCTCGGCTGGAGTGCCTTCTGTGCAGAGTCTGCATGTCCTCCCCGTGGGTCAAGTGGCCTCCGAAAGACATGTGTGAATGGGTGTGCCTTCGCTGAAGGTTGGGCGTCGGGCTGGCAATTTCGCACCATAAAAAATCAACTGCCAATCATTAGCAGACCAGAGTTCTGCTGTGGCGACCCCTATCCAGGAAAAGCTGAAAAGACAAACATAAATGTCTTAACCATTTTGAGAGGGATACAGAACTGAAGCAAAGTTAGAAATCCTAAAACCTTCACTAATGGGGTTTCCTTTCAAATGTCTCAGATTTTGCAACATGTCTAGATTTTTCTCTGATATAGCTGTTCTTTTCCTCATACAATTTGTGTTTTTCTGGCAAATGAAGATTAAAGTCACTAAATAATAGTAATATTTGAGTTCCATACTTCATATACTCCAGAAAATGCATGGTAACACAAAACCTTTTATCCTAGTACTTACATTTTATAAGAGCAATATTTAAAATATGTCACTACTTTTGGGCCTTTGTCCCCCCATTATTTTGCCTTTGTCCAGCTTTATTGTTCTAAAGGATTTAGAGATATGCTATTGGGCCACTTTTTTGAAAGATTTAGGTGAGAAGGTATGGTACTGATTCTTAATATCTGTAGTTCAGGTATAGTAAATTGTATATTAAAATTCACAAAAAGATATCCTAAATACTTGGAGGGACATTAAACATTTTCTTGACTAAATATCCAGGGTCAACATGCTCATTGTTTGAAGGTTACTATTACATTTCAGTTCAGCTAATAAAAAGCTTTTGATTGAGGAACCCATTCAAATGTTTTATGAAATCTGATGCTGATGTAATCAGAGGAAGTGATGGAAAGAAACTCAATTCTGCTGTCTTATAAGTGTTTATTTCTTCATCTCTATGGAATTCATTTGGAAACAATCTGTATTCTCCCACAAATCCCACCCCAGTTTATGATGATTTCAGCATTAAGAAGATGAGAATTATTTGCAAATATTTTTATATTATTTAGGCATGTGCATTGTTTCTTTGTCACACTTATCTACTGGGTAGCCTGTCTGGACCAGTGGCACCATTACAAGGAAAGCTCAGACACAACACATACATGCAATTCAGTATTAGAGAAGTTATTACACTACTTGTACTATAGTACTCATAACAAATGCATTGTGACACAATGTTGCATTCTGATGTTTGGGTTTACAAGGAAGTACCTCAGAAAAATGTGATGGGAAATAGTCAAGGCAGGATACATCTAAAGCTGTCTTGGTGACTTACTCACTGCTTAATTAGAATGGTTACATTTTTTGAATATTGTTGATAACTGGGATATTAACAGGGTGACTTTACTCATAAATTAAAAGTGCATTTTGAATATTGTTAGAAAATGACAGCGTTTTTACAACAGACAATAAGCCAGTTACGATACCAAAATGTGCTCAGGTTATGTGTTGACTGTCTTAACATGCTTGACTTTAGTTTTGAAAAAGAAAGAAGGAGAAGTCATCTCAATCTGTCACAAACAATATGGAAAAATACAGAAAAAGACTGGAGATTTGTATCTACACATACCTTAAGAGAGAGCACCAGTAGTTCTTTTGGGATTTAGTGGGGAAGAAGGCTACTAGACATATGTTCACAAGTTCATAGGTGTATACTAGTCTAAAAACCACAGGGCCTTTTTAAGTCTAGCAATGCATCCCAAACTTTTCTGACAGGTTGTCAGACCATAAGATTATTCTAAGGGGTATATCTAGGCTCTGGCTTGGGTAATCAAGCATTTACAGGCTGCATCTTCCATTAGGGTTATAGGTGCTGGACTGGGGTGAATTTATGATTCCCCATCCATTGGTCCAAGTTAAGCTTGAACTGGGTTTGGAAAGAACTCTGCTTCACATGGATGGGAAGACTGTTCCACAGAAGAACCCACTTGGACACATACTTACCTTCTAACATCTCCTGTTTATGCCACAAGCAAAGTTTAAGTCCCTTGATTGGGTAATTCTTATGCCATGTGTTTTGTGACTATAGAGAAGGTCCATTAAAGTGGGATCCCAGGATACCTTATTTGCCTGACATAGATTGCCCCTCAACAGTCTATAGAAGACAAAGTATAGAGATAGGCTTTGAGGCAATCTGAGTAAGACATGTTGTTTATTATTTATTTTACATTTGTTTACCAGGAGTGTCCAACTGGGCTAGTAGCCCATTTTCAGCAGAAGCCCAGGGAGAAAGCTCCAAAGTACAATATTATTAATATGAGATACATTATAACATGTTAGGTTAACATGCATTTGCAGTGCAGGTATTATACAGTATTCACTAATTTGGGTTATTTATAAGTGTAGGACAGCAGTAGAGAAAAGATACAGATGAACAGGGTCAGATGCAGAGTAGGTAATTTAGGTACCGTAGTGGGAAATAGGTATATGTTGTTTGCAAGTACTGAGACAGATCCAGTATAGACTGTTAGGTTAAAGTAATGTCACTTGCAGAATTGAAGGTGGTAATTGAATAGTAGTGAGATTAGTAATGAGAGATTGAAAAGTAATGTGATTAGTAATGAGAGTTTTAAAAAGAGAAAGCAGACAGAGTTCGAGATCAAAGTAGAAGATTAGAGAAGGAAGGCAGAGAGTGACGCCTGGTAAGCCTGGGGAAGGGCAGGAGCATAACCAGTTCTTTGTAAGATATTCCTTTAGAAGCGTTTTGAAACTGGAAGAGTTGGTTGTGAGAACTATATGCTGGGGAAAAGAGTTCCAGATTTTAGATATTTTTTTGGAGAACAGAGTATCCCCGTAACTATTATTTGATCTAGTGACCTCAGGTAATAATTTGTTGGATGATAGGAGGGGGACTACTGTTAGAGTAGGGTTGGACTAAGTTTTTGAGGGCAGGACAAGTATATGGTTGGTGTATAATGGTTTGGGCAGTTGTTAGCTGGTTGAAGGTTAACAGATTTGGAAGTTTAATCCAGTTTAACTGGAGGAGAACTGAGCAATGGTGGGATCTGTTTGTGTGGTTAGAGGCAAACCTGGCATTTTATTGTAACGGGTCTCAAACTTGGTCATTTTTTCTTAGATTTGTAAAAATTTGGGAGGAGTATAACAGGTTGGATAGTAGATGTGTTCTGGCAATGGCCTGTCTGGAAGTTTGGGTGAGAAGTGGCTTGGTACAGTACAGAGACCCTAGTTTGATGTGTATCTTTTTGATTGTCTGGGCTATGTGTTTGTCATATTTAATGGCATTGTTGATAGTAATGCCTAGCAGCTTGGTATGTTCCACAGGTTCAGTTTTGGTGCTGTTGGAGTAGTAGATAATGAGCAGGATGGGAAGCTGAGCTGTTTTGTTTAAGACTAGCATTAATTTGGTCTTATAGAGGTTTAGTATGAGCTGACTTGAGTGACAGATATAACGTAGTGATGCAGTGGTTGTGTTGTCACCTCACAGCAAGAGCTCCTCCGGTTCGATTCTTGGCTGGAGTGCCTTCTGTGTAAAGTCGGTATGTCCTCCCTGCATTAATGTGGGTTTTCTACCGGTACTCTAGTTTAGTCCCATGTTACAAAGACATGTGTCTGAAGCATTTCTCCCTGGGCCTCTGTTCTTTGGCTTTGTTCCAAGTCAGACTTTCCAGGTGAACAAATGTTAAATAAATAAAAATAAAATAGGTGCAATAAAGGAAGACATGTGATGGGAAGTAGGGCTGGATGGAACTATTAGTGGGGTGTTGCTGTCATTATTTAGCAGGGCCAGTACTGAACTTGTGAAGTATAAATTAAATTGTGTGGCTATGGACTCAGTGTTGTTAGGGGTTCAGGGGGCAGGGGTAGTACTTTGTTTGGGGTTTATGAGTTTTCTTATGGCACTCCAGAATTTTAGGGGGTTATTTTGATGTTTTTTGTTGGATTATGAAATAGTAGGTTTGCTTATCAATTCTTATTTGTTTTTTTGATTGAGTTTCTTAACTGATGGTAATTTAGTAGGGAAAAGTAGGTTTTTTTGGTGTTTTGGTAGTGTGACCAGACTCTGTCTCTTTGTTTCATGAGTAGTTTGGTTTCTTTTGCTAGGCATGGGGTTTGTTTTGCTTTTATACAAATTTTCTTAGGGGAGCCAGGTTGTTAAGGATTTCAAGGAATTTACTGTTGAAGTACTGGACTGCTTCATCTAGTTGGAAATGTTTGAGAGTGGACCAATCACATTTTTTAGAAGGGAACTGAATATTTCGGTGGTAAACCTTTTTTTGTTATGAATGTGTTTATATATGATATTTTTGGAAGGGGATACTTTGTGTCTGAGAAAATAGATAAACATATGGTCACTGAGAGTATCTGGGAGGCAGCCAGTGTGGTGACCTAGGGAAGGTCTATTTGTAAGAGTCCAATCTGGGATATATTTATTGTTGCTGTGTTTATCAGTTCTAGTACGGGAAGAGATTATTTGAGAGTAGCCAAATAGATTAATGTAGTCAGCTAAGTTTTCAGAGCTACAGGCAAACCATTCAAGGTTGAAATCTCATAAGATAATTGTTTCTTGGTTGAAAGTTGATGCTGTTTCTATTGTTGTAGCATTATTCCCTGGGGGGAATGTATACTGTGATGATAATCATAATCATGCACAATGTTTATACCCTGTATTCTTTTTTTGTTTTGTGAAAAGCCCTCTGTGGACATTCCATTTATTGCATGTGCTCAGTCTTGTACATACTGAAGGGAGTGTTGTACTCAATAACTGGTCTGATGGGGGCTGAGTGCAGTGGAATTTTGGCATTTTTGGACTTAGATGCCATAACTTGTTCATAAGTTGTGCAACACAGAATGATTTCCTTACATCTACTATACTGCACCATTTCACTATTGATGACTGTTCTGTAGAAAGGCATTGCAAATTTGTATTGGTTGCTTTAAATGTCAATTGGGAGACTCTCTGCATGTTGTGTCATTAAGCGCTGAACTTCTGTACAATGTCAGTGTTATTGCTTTTGGCTAAAAACTTCCATGTTTTAACACTCCTGAATGCTTTCACTTTTTCATGTTAAATCTGCACATTGCCTCATATTTCATATTCTAGAATATCAGTATTTCAGCAGAAAAACCAACAGTTTATTTCAATAGTCTTGCCGGTAGCCTTTCTTAATTTTAATGTTCTGGAACTGTTTCACTAAGTGTCAGCATGATTTAATGTTGCAATAGTGTCTGAACATGTTAGATCTTTCATATAAGTTATTCAGGATTCTTGACAACTGTGTTTTTGAATTGGGGATCAGCTAAATAAATGACAATTTTCTATTTTCTTTCTTCTCAAGCATGTTAAAATGGCACTATGCAACATTTCCAATGCATGTAGTGCTTTACCAGAACAAATGTATTGAGAAATGCCAGATGCTTCTTTTGTGTCTATGATGGCACAAAGCCAGATTATCTACCCTAAGCGAGTTCACTACATTATGTCTAGGGATGTATTCAGGGTCCATGGAATATAATAACTGTTTTCTCTGGGTTTTTTTCCAGCACTTCCACTACATGTCTAAATAAAGACCTTGAAAAGCATAAGGATTGTACACCCTGGAGATTAGGAGTTCATTCTTATACACTTAAAGAGCAGCTAAAAACAGTATTTCAAAATTCTCTCTACACTGTCACTTATAAAGAATGCCTCAGCTGTGGCATTTCTCTTGTGTTCTTTTTCTGCTTAATGTACATTGTGTTTTGTACAGATGAAATATTTCAACAGTTCACTTAGGAGTGTCTATCCTTTGCTCAGATATCATAATTATGATGATGTTACTGTGTTTATTACCGGAAACATTCACATTGCAAGCAGACAGTAGCCTTTTCTTTTTTTCCCTTCATATGAGGCCAATTTATGGAGTGTTCAGAGTGCATGTGTTTTTAATGGGTAGTGTTAGAGAACAGCTCATGCTAGAATGTCAGGAAGCTTGAGTAAATTTGTATGCTTCTCCATGGACCATGGCTAATATATTATTAGCTTTCAAAAATGTAGTATTAGCACCATTTAAAGCTGAAAAAGAAACATCTCCTTACAATATGTTTAAGACATGGCAAAGAAAAAACTACACAGTGTAATTAGAAAAAAAAGTTATACTGTGACTAGCAATTTTGTGAATTAAATGATAATTCTTAGTACTGCCATTCTTGATGAAAGGAAATAAGATGACACATGAGATGGAAAGATCATTATAATCTCATTTTCTAGGAGCACACAGTGCATTATGGGAAAGAGAAAAAGCTTAGCTAAAAAAGTCAAGTATATCTGCTCTCATCAGGACACAAGAACAGAACAAAAATAGCCATAATTATTTATAGTACTGCTATGATATTATTAAGCAGAGTAAGATTATTTTTTTTTGGCTTTTGCTTGCTTATTAGGCTTGTTTTCTAGTACTAATTGCTACTGTTCTTATTTAACCTGGGGGTAAGTTTTGGACAGATACTCATTTAATGTTATACGATGGAGGCTGTAGTTATGGCAGCCTGCTTGTTACTTTGTAACCATCTTGTAGCAGAACATATGCTCCTTGCTACAGTTTCATTCCTGTGCTTGTTCTTGTTCATTCTACAGAACAGATTCTACCCCTGTTATTACACCAGTGGTGTTGCTAAATATCTGTATACACAGCTATTAGTACAAGCTAGATGTTTCACAGAAAGGACAGAAAAGCTGCATTGCTACACTATAATGTTAGCAGTACCACCCTTTTCTTTGTTGACTGTTGATGTATACATACATTAAAAATTAAAATGCTGTAAGATATGAAGATGCTGATAGACAGACACACAGGATCTGATCCATTTATCTGGGTGATGCTTCTATCCTCCATCCACTTTCTGGTGTCTCACTCAACTTTGATTCCCCTCAAATGGCTGCTTTAATATAAGAGATTTGGATACACCTATCATCTGAGTGCAGTATGTTAAAACTTATTAAATTTTTTGCAAGAACCACAAATAAAAAATAAATAAAAAAAAAAAAAAATTAAAAAAATTCCTACTTTATGGTGTGGCAGGGATAATTCTTTGTGTGTGTGTGTGTGTGTGTGTGTGTGTGTGTGTGTGTGTGTGTGTGTGTGTGTGTGTGTGTGTGTGTGTGTGTATAGGGGTTCTTACACATTTAGATGACAGTGGTCCATTACTGGATGGACTCATAAGAATTTCAACATGTTCAAGCCTTGTGATAGCCTTTTCTCTCTGTAGTCCTGAGTAGGATGATCTAACCACATTTCCATATTGGAAAATCGTTTTAGGCATAACATTCCAGATGGGAAGGTATACTGTCCAACCAAGCACTAATAGGGAAGTTAGTCACCAGTAGAGCAAGCTTCATTGTCAATTACCTGGTAAGTTAGACAGGGTGCATTTTATCAGAATGATGTGTGCTTCCTGACTATAAAGTTTGTCTACAGTTTGAGATAGATTTCAATAGGAATTCTACATGGGGTTGCAGAAAGCTGTTATTTCAAGCACTGCAATGCAGTCTATGCAAAGGGGCAAATAACTATTCTTATCTCCAAGTTATGGTGATGCTGTTCTAAAGAATAATGGTTAATATGTAAAAAGGGCAAAACACTCAGAGGAAACAGTCATGAAAAGTAGATACATATATATATATATCTACTGCTCAAACAAGTGCTCTTGTAACACCAAGCTTCACATTAATTGTCTGCAAATATATATTGTAAGTCTGATTTCTGTATCAGAAGCCTAGCAACAGTCAAAGAGTCCCACATCTAGTCATTTTCCTTAACAGAAATCTATTCCCCTTTTAGTAAAGTATAGTTCCCTAAGACACACTTTAGTTTATTAATTGTCTTGTCAATGGCACTGGCTCACACATGCAGCAAGAGTAAATTACAGTACCACGGAGGTGGGGGTGGCATTGCACAGCTCATCTCCTGTTTTTTGCGCACAAGCTAAATTCCTGGAGGAAGACACCACCCTGTCTGAGGTTCCATTACCCACTGTCGCACCTGTACAGAAACATGCCAGGTAAAGATGTGCAAGGCCTTTCCAGACCAGTAGCAGGTGTGCTACTGCAACGGAGTGTCAACCAGAGAGGGTTTGAGTGCTACTTGAAAAAATTCACTAGTACATAGGAATGGGTCTATATTATAACTTCAAAGATGTAAAACTTCGAATGTTATAATATCAAACCCACTACATCAAAGGATGAAAATAGCGAAGCCCCGGAACATTGAAATCTTACCTAGGGCAAGATTTTGGTGGGCCATTCTGTGGCTTCGCTATTTCCTCCACTGTGGTGCAAGAGTTACGTACCTTAGGGTTAGGGTGCAGGTTAAGGCAAGTGGATAGCTAGTAAAGTATGTATGGTGTAGTGTAGGGTTGGGTTTTGTTAACTGTATGTATGTGTATTAATTAGTTTGTTTGTGTATAGTTTTGTAGGGTAGGTGTGTGATAGTTACGGACCTTAGGGTTAGGGTGCAAGTTAAGGTAAGTGGATAGTTAGTAATGTATGTATGGTTTAGTGTAGAGTTGGGTTTTGTTAACTGTATGTGTGTGGTTTATTTATTTTGGTGTGCTTGTGCTGTGTGTATGTTTCTTGGAACAGCAATTTTTTTCCCTGGGAAAAAATTTGCTATTCTGAGTGTTCAGTGTTATCATAATTCGAAATTCCAAGTTCAAACTTATGTTTGTTTGATATTTTGGAATTTCGAATATATGATATAGACCCTAGAGAAATGGTGGAGTTCAGGGGCAATGCCATGATGATTGTAGTGTGCAGTATGGTTGCAAACACACAGTATCCATGTCAGCCTGTATCTACACACTAGTAAGGACTTACCAGACACTGCTGTATGTGAGTGAGGGAGTGTAAGCATGCATGGTGGATCTGTAGTTCAGATACCCCGTGTGTCCCAACAAAGTGCTGTGGCCATTCATGTGGGCTGCTATAAGAAGATGTCAGTTTGGTCTTGTGAACCTTCTGCATTATTAGGGAAGAACCTCTGACTCAAGGTCTAGGTACTGAAACACTGTTAGAGCAATGTCAGCAGGTTTCCCTGCATCCCGTAGATCGCATCATTGGAGCATTTCAGCATCAAGATCACATGATAACTCTTGCTCATGATCTATGGGACCATCATCAACTCTTTGACTAAGAGCATTGTGTATGACAAATGTAGCACACATTTTCAACTACCATAACACATACCTTACTCACTTAGGAAAATAATTTGCAGAGTGATATAAAGACCAGATACATCACCTCTAGTGGTCACTGGCTATGGCATTTACACAGCAGACTACCACTTGATCATATTATGCAAAATACAGCAAGCTGTGAAGATTCTGCATACAGTAGCGCATGGCATACTGAAAGAGCCTCTACCTGACTCATCCAAGCAATGGAAACAGGCTCTGAGCAAGCCAAGCATTCATTCAGTGGCTATCTGTATCTGGGACAGGGCAGTGTTTAAAGTCCTCCTCAGCAGCTCCCTGCAGGATGTAGATTGGTGGCATTAGCCAAGGTTCAAGCAGGTAGCCTATATCACCTCTATCACCTGCAAAGCAAAAAATGGATTGGACATATAAGGAAGGGAGATTACTTATTACTACCTATTTCACTATATAGATAGAGAAATAACTTTGGTTAACTGCATTACAATAGTCTACACTTAACAACTAGGTATCAGTGAAGAATTCTACTGTGCAAGAAGTGGCATTATAGAGAACTTGTGTGCAATATGTGAGAGTCATGTACTGTATCAGGATGGTCGGGCAATACATTAATTGTGCAGCCTAGTGCGTCACACACTGCTAGTAGTTGTTGAAATGGTATCCCTTCCTGTTATAATACTAGTCACCTTCATGGTCCAGATGAGGCCCTTATAGCCACATGGGTGCAATATATCACACCAAGCACCTCAGAATAGCATGCCGTTCTGTAGGAGGTACTCATGGTATTAGCTCAATTTTTCAAATCGGCCCACCTCTCTGCTGCTGAGTGTTCTTGGCTGTGTGCTAATATCTACAAGTTTCACCCGGACATACCCTGAGTTTTTCGCCTGGGTAGAATCTCACAACTAACTCTGCTATTGCACTCTCTGCCAATTACTCTGGGAACTTTTTAAAACCCTGCCATCTTCTGCAAGCCTCTATCTCAAGATACCAAGAAAGTATGTTTACTTATTACATGGTCTTGTAATTATATAACCAGCTAACCCTGCTAAGTGTTCTGTTTGCTCCCAGTCAAGTTTGCCAGCAGCAAACTCCCTTACTCCTTTATCTCCTTCCCTCCCTTACCTAGACCTTTACTTAGCTTTTCGCTCATTCTCCCTTTAGTCTAGCTTACTCTACTGGAGCCCTAGTGAATCTTAGTGCAACTCTGCTATTGTCCACTAGAGGTCACCCTTTCCCCACCAGTATCTAATTCACTAGTATCTACTTCTACTTACTTGCCCCTACTTCTCCCTTCTAATTTCCATCCCTTTCTTCCTTTTCTAAGTCCATCCTTATCCACTACTCCTAGGCTACCTCTACTTACCTTGTGACAGTCAGCATTCACTGATAGTTTTTCCATCCTCTATGGTGCACTTTGTCCTCTGCTTCCCTTACCTTTTCTGTACCTCCTAGCTCTCTCTCTCCTCTTCTCACCTCAATCCAGGTTTACATACATGTATTAATCCATAGTTACTTACACTGTTCAGACCTGGTTTCTCCCTACTTCTACTTTGTGTTACTGTCCTCCTCTCCTTCCACTTATCTCTTTCTCTTCATAAGTATCTCATATTGTCTACCTCCCACCTTCTTCCTAGTATCCCCCTATTTCAGTATAATATCTATCACTCTATCTACCTGTAAACACCCCTTCCGGTCTGTATCTGACTATTCCTATCCTAGCTCCTCCCCCTCCCAGGAACTTCCTTTGGAAATTTTTAAAAGTCCCTCCTAACCTCAGGGCGCTATTTTCAAATCGGCCCACCTCTCTGCTGCTGAGCATCCTTGGCTGTGTGCTAATATCTACAAGTAAGTTATTACCTGCTATGTACATTTACTGTTTAGCGACTGTTTGCCTGTAGAGGTGTATGGATTAAACTAATCTAGGTAATCGCGTTATGTTGATATCCTGGTAAATGCTATCACGTTTATATTGCACTGAAGTTATTTTAATGCTATCTATTGTTTGTACGTCTATGAAGGTACTTTTTATCTGAAGTAGCTCTCACCGATGGCTCATGTTTAATTGTACGCGCGCAGCGACTGTGTAAGCTGAACAGGTATTGCAATTGATTCAACTTAATGCTAGCATACTACCAACTATTTCTCTTATGTCTGCGATACTAAAAGGATTAGTGCAAGCTGATAAGGTTGCGTATTTAGATATAGCTTAATGTCTGTGTACTACCTACTGTTTTTTTTCTAATGCCTACTGCAGCTATAGCGTGTCAGTTTTTTTTTTTTTTTGCTACAATATTATGTTAACTAAATGCAACTAACTGCCTGTGTTTATGAAGATATTTGCCTTGTCTGAGTCTGTATTTGTTCACTCTGCAGTGTCTGTACTAGTGCTGTAATCGCGACTAACGCAAGGCTAATTTATTTACTTGGCCCTACCTTTGGCATAATTACTGAATTTACTGTGTGGTTCTGGACTACGGATTTACTCCTGCTAGGGGTCTAACCTGTAATTCCAGATTTATTACTGTTCAAAACGTGGTTCTTTTCCCGCCATTTACCTGACCTGTGTGTAATTGGAGTGCCCTTACACGAGCAGACTTGGCCTTAATTTAGTTTATTAAAGGATACCCACACTTGTCGTTTACATAAGCCATACCCCTAATGGTGTAAACGCTCACCTCTATGATTCCCTAGACCACTTTAAGCTGAAACCCTTACTACTTTAATTACTGGTAACGCTCCCCACTGTGGATGTGTATGTTACATAGTTGACCTTAGCCACTTAACTCTGCTAATCTGTACTATGTGCTTAGCGTAAACACATGTTTTGACCTAAAGAAAATGATTGACCTTGCCTGACTGTAACTATTACTTAATGTGATATATTGTAAGTTTAAGTTTATCTGTACTACTCTGGGAACATAGTGTTTTTTTTCATTACTTTAACATAACTTTTTTTTTCTCATTTTTCCTCCTGCTTGTCAGCTTTCACCCGGACATACCCTGAGTTTTTTGCCTGGGTAGAATCTCACAACTAACTCTGCTATTGCACTCTCTGCCAATTACTCTGGGAACTTTTTAAAACCCTGCCATCTTCTGCAAGCCTCTATCTCAAGATACCAAGAAAGTATGTTTAATTATTACATGGTCTTGTAATTATATAACCAGCTAACCCTGCTAAGTGTTCTGTTTGCTCCCAGTCAAGTTTGCCAGCAGCAAGGTCACCCTTTCCCCACCAGTATCTAATTCACTAGTATCTACTTCTACTTACTTGCTCCTACTTCTCCCTTCTAATTTCCATACCTTTCTTCCTTTTCTAAGTCCATCCTTATCCACTACTCCTAGGCTACCTCCACTTACCTTGTGACAGTCAGCATTCACTGATAGTTTTTCCATCCTCTATGGTACACTTTGTGTATCCCACTCCGTTCGCCCTGCGGGCTCACTCCGCTCCCCTACCCTGCCCCCAATTCTCACCCGCCCCCAGTACATCTAAACTTATACCCTCTTAGCCACACCCCTCTACCAATCATCCACTCAGTGACTCACTCCTAGCCACACCCCATATATATATATACATCACCCTCCCTTATATTCCATTTCTCTCCTACCTTCTCTATCTTAGCTAATACCTATACTTCTCCTAACACATATAATACACTTTTCCCTACCATGCCTCACAAACACCCATGTTTTCTTGCCCTCTTACTCCTGATCACTCTCAACACAGCTTACTTCTTTACCTCTTATGAACAACCTCTCCTATCACTTGTTACCATCCCTTCCAAACATACACTAATACCTTTTCCTGCTCTATCTATAACCTTCCCAAATGCCACTATTATACCTAGTTTCTTTCAAGCTAAATATCATCGACTCAATCAGATTAAATACTCCTTTTTATGTAATAAAAAATCATTATACCAATATCTCAAACCCTCACAAGACTATAAATTCAAATTACTCCATTCATTAAAAGATGGAGACATCCACCCCAACCCTGGCCCAAGCCCTACACCAACCCCCATCAACTACAATCTTAACCTTAAGGTCCCACTACCAAGAACAAATCCCTCCAAATCACTCTCAATAGCGCATCTCAACATATGTAGCATATGTAAAAAAATACCACATATTCATGTACTCTTGGATGTCCAACAATTTGATATTCTCTGTTTAACCGAAACATGGCTTAAACCTTCAATAAAAGATACTGAAATTATCCCCCCAGGCTACAGCATCATTAGACAAGATTGTTTAAATAAAAAAGGTGGAGGGGTTGCAATTATATATAAATCAGGACTAAAAATCAACAAAATAAACTATAATCTACCCTGTGATGGCATCATTGAAATAATTATTACCAAACTAATACTTAATTCCCATAAATCAGTTTATATCATCTGCTCCTACCTTCCCCCAGGAAAAAATCTGACTATATTAGAAGGCCTCCTGAATTGGCTTTCGACTAATCTCCCACAAGAAACAATTCTACTAGGAGACTTTAATATCGATTGGACTTTATGTAACAGCACTAATCCTTCCTCTCATATTAACCTCCATGGCTTCTCACAGGCTATAAACACTCCTACTAGAATAAACAAATATAATAAAAAAAAAACATCTTAGACTAGATTCTTACAAATTGTCCACAACAAAAATATTCAATAGGAACCCTTCCAGATGACCTTAGTGACCACTCTCTCATATATATTATCAGAAATAAAACATGCTTTAACATTCCCTATATAGTTAGGACCATCCGTAGCAAAAAACAATTTAACCAAGAACTCTTTCTAACTGAACTCTACCATTGTAACTGATCTCCCCTAAAGTCTCTCCCTATAGATGAAGCTGTTAATTACTTTAATAGCTCCTTCCTAGCAATCCTAGACCAGCATGCCCCAACCCGTTCCATAAGAATGAAAAATAAACCAGCCCCTTGGCTCTCAAATCATGCTAGGAAACTTATCCACAATAGAAACAAATCTTGGACTAAATAGCGGTCCACAAAGAACTCATTTGATCACCAAAACTTTAGACAACAAAGAAATATTACCAAAAAAGCTTTCCTACAAGACAAAAAAAACTTTTATATACAACTTCAGCAAACATCACTCAAACAACCACAAAAATTCTGGTCTACTATTAACTCACTTCTATCCCCAGGCAGAGTTGAATCACCCAACCCATTAGGCTCTAACCCAGACTGTCCAATTAAAACAGACAATGCCTTAAACTCTTTCTTTACTACCACTATACTTAATTTAGCTAATCAGCAAAATCCAGATACATCTAACCTGCCCAAACCTAACTTCACTCCTCCTCCTTTTCACCTAGAACCAATACCTACCTCTTATATCTCCTCTCTACTTCAAAAACTAAAACCTAACACTCCCTCAGCTGACCAACTACCAGCCGAATACCTCAAAATAGGAGCCAAAGCCATTGCCTACCCAGTATCTATATTAATCAATAGATCCTTAACAGAAGGCCTAATCCCATCAATTTGGAAAATCTCCTACATTATTCCTCTCCACAAAGGTGGAGACTCTACTGAATTCTCTAACTTCCGTCCCATTGCTCTACTCTCCCCACAAGCCAAAATTATGGAGAAATGTATCCATAAACAACTTATTACCCATCTACTTCAACATCAGCTCCTGGCTAACTGTCAGCATGGATTTCGGCCATTTCATAGTACCACCACAGCCTTACTATCCTTTACTAACTGCATCAATAATAATCGTAACAATAATATTTTATCCTCTGCTTTCTTCGTGGATCTATCTAAAGCCTTTGACATGGTTAATCATCAACTTCTCCTCTACATACTGAAGTCCCTCTCCTTTGAACATCCTACCATGAACTGGTTCACATCCTATCTGGACAACCGAAAACAAGCCGTTCTTTGGCAAAACCATCTTTCTGACCTTCTTCCTACCTCTCCAGGTGTCCCACAAGGCTCTGTTTTAGGGCCACTATTGCTTTCCATCTTCATAAATGACCTCCATCTCTCCATTCTGCAGTCTATCTGTATCCAATATGCTGATGACTCCACTATCATTTGCTCTGCCTCATCTCAAACTGATCTTCATTCTCTCACACAAAAAGCCTTCTCTACTATAGAAAAATGGTTCTCTAACCACTGTCTTCTCCTTAACCCTAAAAAAAACAAATTGCTGCTATTCAACCCATCTCACCCATCACCCCCTCTCCATTTCACACTTACATCTGAAGATGGTACCGTTATCTCTCCAGACCCCACTACCAAACTGCTAGGAATTACTATTGACAATCAACTTAAGTTTGACTATCATATAAATTCTACAATTAAATCTACTAATAAAAAACTTGGATCCCTCTACCATATTAAACCCTTCCTGACACCAACAACCAGAGCCACAATAGTCAGAACTCACTTAATCTCTACCCTGTTATATGCTTCCCCCATATACACAAATCTTTCCAAACATAATCTTAACAATCTGACTAGATCATACAATAATATTGCAAGATTTGCCACCAACTCTCCTTTTAGGACCCATCACTGTCAGAATCTAAAACAGCTAGGCTGGCTTGAATTACCACTACTATTACAATTTAATCAACTCACAATTGCCCACAAAGCCCTTTACCAACCTAGTAACACCCCAATTCTCTCGACCCTTATAAGACCTTATAATAACCTGAAGAATCTGCACTCTGCCAACAAAATGTTGATACACATTTCCTTCTCAAATAACTTAGCAGGAAAATCTCTATTTTCAAACACAGTGGGTAAAATATGGAATCAACTACCAAACAATCTGACTACCCTCTCCTCTATCCCATTATTTAAAACAAAACTAAAACTCTTTCTCTCTAATCACTGGTTATGCTCTTGTAATAACCCAGACTAACTATCCTTACTTTTCTTTTCTTTTACGAAATACCTGTCGCTAACATATTTCTACTCCCTACCTTATATCTTTACTACTTTCATTGATTATTACTAGTCCCTCCCTTTAGTCTCTACACTCCCTTCTCCTGTAATCATCAATCCTATTAACCTTTTCCTTCTGTCTTATTACTACTTCTGTCAACTCAAGAACTTGTACTCTATATTATGTCACTGTCTAACGATGCTTTCCTTTCTTTATCGTAATATGTTGTTTTTGAAATGTTAAGTGCTTCAAATGTAATGTTCAAATGCTATGTAATGTTTTTCTATATTTTATTATGTTGTATAACTGGAGCTTTTCTCCCCGGGCCTCCACTGAAAATGGATATGTATCCAGTTGGACTAACCCGGTAAACAAAAGTAAATAAAATAAATAAATAATAAAATAAATTCTGTGGTCACACTGGGAAGTAGATATGCTCATCCACATGTGCTGTAAGTATGTTGAGGAAATGTTGCGGGATCCTTTAGCAGAAGCCTGTGAGATACCCAGTGTGTTCCTAGTTCTGCCTCTGAAAGTTATCTGTGGCAGCTGTAATGAGGGCTATACATGCCATAGTAGGCACAGGGACAGGAGGGCCACACATTCCCCATCTCCCATGTTTGGACCATAGGAGCTTATTGAAACCCTTATATCCGTGGTCACTCTAAATCTATCTAGTAATTCCTGATCAGCAAAGGTCACATTGGTTATTCTCTGCCTATGCCGTTTTTTTCTACTTCCCTGATATCAGTTATAGCCACTGTTTTAAACATGTACATCTCTTACTGCTATGCAGAAATACATTACATATACTTTATTGACAGCTTTGGATTAACTACATGAAACTACACAAAAATAACTAACATTGAGGAGTACACATGATGAGAACATAGTAAGGAATGTTAACCACCTAACAACTCAAGTTGATAGATAATCTCTGTAGAAGTAAAGTAATCAGAATAATTTCCCATGAAAAAGAATTATTACTATTACTAAAGGAAATATTGCTGCTGGGAAACAACTTTGAATTTCAGTGTTTCTTCTACAAATGCAAGCCTGCAGCATTTGAAGTAAAAATGGCCTGTGCTTTATTGGAAAACTGATGTGCTGAAACTGATAAAATGTTCTGCCCTAGATCAGTTAACAATCATAGACCAAGTATTTAACTAAATACAGAAGTATTTCACATTCTGATTGTGTAACACAAGATAAAATTAGGATTTAAAATCTACGTGTCCTGACACTATGCCCAATATATATTCCCCCCATATAATCATCCAACAGTGCCTTAAAGTTGACTATCAAGGCTACTCATTACATTACAGGATAAGCATTTCCAGCTTATGAACCATTTGCTATTCCATTTCCTTTTTTTGCATTCCTTTTATTCCACTTCATGAAGAATAATTAGTATTTTTTCAGATGTAAACTATACTCAGTAGGACATACTCTGATTCATACAGGCACCTTCCTACTGGACAGCACAGTAGTTCAGTGGTAGGATCTCTTCCTGAAGGATCCAGGGTTCAAGCCTTGATGCTGTATGTGATGGGTTTGCATGTTCTCCCTGCTAGCACTAATAGGAATGTAAGGTTGGGCTTCTAAATATCTCCACATATCAACAGCCTAGTAAGAACTTATGAATCTAATGTATGTGCAGGCTTCCCTTGCTGCTTCTGTTTCCTTCTGCGTTCCACAGACAGATGGGTTGAATGGCCAAACTGAACCTTCTACACATATTACATTCTTCCATACCTTTGTAGCCATAGGCATGGCTGAAAAGGGTCTATGGACCCACCAACTTGCCTGTTTAACAAATGACAACTAAGTAAATAAATAAATTATCTGACCAGAATTTGATCATTTTTTTCATTCAGCTGAATTGTCATCTACTTGAAACATGAGGAAACGTTAAGGATGCAAATTGAAGTATGGAGTGTCTTCCAGATAGCCAGGATTGCACTTTGTTGATCATTACTTTATTAATCCCAGCAGTTTAAATTTCTTGAGCAACACTATGTTTATTTATTTATTTATTTGTTTGTTTGTCTTTATTTATGGGGTAGTACACTGATCTCAGTCGACCATTTGCAGTCACAGCCTGGGTGAATAGGATTACATAAGAAATGCACAAAACATATTTACAAGGATTTACCTCACTTTGTTGAAATCCCATATCATCATATCTCACTTTGTCGACACTCAAAATATCAAACTCCCACTTCATCGAAGCAGCAGAACAATGAAAATCTTCCCAGGGTAAGTAACCACATACCCAAAAAGAAACAAAGCCCAAACCACATCATCCCTAACCCACCCATGGGGGGTACACCGCCACACCCTCCAATGTGGGTGGCTGTGCCCCACCACACCCCCCCCCAAACTAAATATGCCAACTCTGAGATCACACTACAGTTGGGAAAAAGGCAAAGTTCACCATCTCATGCAACAGGTTACTTGCCCTGGGAAGATCATCATTTTTCTGCTGCTTCAATGAAGTGGGGGGGGGGGGGTACAATATTTTGAGTGTCGACAAAGTGAGAATAGATAATATAGGATTTTGAAAAAGTCAAGTAGACTCATTTACACATACAAGGATATGCCAAAAAAACAAAAGTCTCTATAGATATTTACAGATGCAAGAATATGCTACAGCATTTAGTTCAAGAAGCAGTTAACAATGTCAAAACATGGATGGAAAAATGAAATTATGCTTAGCAGAGCTTTATGGATAAGATGTAGCCATAACGACTGAGATGGCTTATGCTACAGGGATAGCAGCATATCAGAGAGAGAGAGAGAAAAAGAGGTGTGAAGACATTAAAAGAGGCAAGGGAGAGTAGTTGCAAAAAAAGATACCATAGTGATAAGACAGAGAAAATGTGAGAGATGCATTCAGAAGGATGAAGAATAGAAAGGAGAAGTGTGAGAGTGATACAAAGATAAAAGGAAAGTAGAGTGTATGAGAGGTGGTAAATAAGAGGATGAAAAGATGAGATAAGGAAGGATGAAATAGGGATAAGGAGTGTTTGAGAGAGCTGCAGCATTTGTGTAACATGACCTGGGAAAGTGCAGCTGCACTTTGCTTGGGTGAAGAGGTGTTCCTTGAGCTGTTGTTCAAAGTTTGAGTACTTTTAGACATTTCTGATTGAGAGAGTGGAGGGTCTATATTATTTCTTCGACAGCTTAAGTTGTCGAATGCTCAATGATCGACACCTAAGCGTTGAAGTTTTAAAATCGCAAATGGCCATATAAGCAAATTCTTTCCTCGGGAAAGAATTTGTTTGGCCATTATCGGGGATTTGCCCTTTCCCCAATGTAGAGCGATCTCGGAGTTGGTATATTTAGTTAGGGTGGGTGGGGGCATAGCCCCCCACATCAGGGAGTGTGAGGGGCAAAGCCCCCCACTATATTTAGGTTGAAAAGTTAATTTTATTTCTGGACAGCTTAGCAAATTCTTTCCCAAAGAAAGAATTTGCGTATATGGCCATTCACGATTTTGAAACTTCGATGCTTAGGTGTTGATCATTAAGCATTCAACAACCTAAGCTGTCAAAGAGATGATATAGACCCAAGAGAGGAATGGCATCCCATAGTTTAGGTGCTAGGATGGAGAATGTGTGGTCTGTGCAATAAAGTTTACTTTTTGGAGTTAGTAGGCTGGGTTGAAATTGACAAGTTACCCCTTAGATTATATATGGGGGGGGGGCTGGTGAAAAGTTTATCAGTGAAAGGGGATGATGTCTCTGCAGAATGGGTTTTGTGAATTATTGATCCTTGTAGAAGGATGGCTCTCAAATGTACTGGAAGCCATTTAGCTTTTGGGAGAGTTAGGCATTGGTGTTCATTGTTGGGGAAGTTAGTAATGAACTAACAGATTTTGTTGGAGATGGTTTACTGATGTGGTAACATTTTTCTTTGAGTCTCCAGCTATACTAGGTAGTCCATATTCAAGTTGAGATAAGAGAATTCCTTTGCATATGGCAACTTTTTCTGCCTTGGTCAGAAGAAATGCAAAATCCCAAAGAATAAGGCACCATGTCAGGAACAACAAATTAATTTATCATAAAGTGCTTTCCAACCACATCAAATAGTCAAACTCCATCAGATACAAGTATTTCATTCTCAAGAAACAGTTTAAATAACCCTCTTAATAAGTCACATGACATCCCAGCTCAGTAAATCACATGACATCCCAGCTAAAAATTTAAAGTGCTAGTCACATCTATTTAAGGAATAATAGCATATATTTAAAATGACTATGTTAATATTTCTAAAATCCACAATTACACTAGTTAAAACAAAAGTGTGTTAAACTTCTTTCCAACAATTTAATAGTACAGTAAGTATGAGTATAAAACTTAAAAATGTCAAAGTATATTTAGGAAAAAGATCCCCAATACTATCTCATTAGATTTTTCAATTTCAAAATACACATTAGGAACACATATCATTGAGTCCTGGGTAGTTGTAGGCATTTAATCATATTTGCCAAATAAGTTCTAGTCTTTCGAGTTCTAACTGGATGAGGCCTCACCTAGGATTCTATACCACCTGATATATAGCTTGAAATTTAAATGTGTGTTCTGGATTCATAAAGATATGCTTTGCTAAATCATTTTCCATTTTTTGTCTACTGATACTATATACATGTTCATAGACTCTATCCTTAAGCCTTCTTTTTGTTTTGCCTATGTAGAATGATTCACACAGCTGACACTTGGCTAAATAAACCATCATCATAGAGTTACAGAAGTGTTTCAGTCTACAGGTTATCTTATTATTGTTCACCATTGTTGTGCGGCCCACGTCCATGTACCTACAGTAATGGCAATTCCCGCATTGCTTCATTCCTGCATAAATTGAGTTGGATTTAGTGTTTCGTTTGAGCAGATTTTTTTTAAATTGGTAGCTCTTCTCAAAATAAATTTAAAATTGGTAGCTCTTCTCAAAATAAATTTAGGAGAATGCCCCAATTTCACTACTAATTCCTTGTATTCCGTGAGAATATTCCACTTTTTGCAAACTATATCTCTAATGTATCTAAAGTCCAAGTTAAATGTTGTGACAAAACCTAAAGTTGCATTCTGAAGCAAGAGTTGTTGTTGTTACTACATGTGTTGACTCCTCTGACTGTATGGTATCTGGGGAAGAAGTATTTACAGTCTGAATTATGTTTAAAACTGGCCTATAAAAAACATTATGCCTTTTGGACCTGACTTCATCTATTAAATCATCCAATAATGAGGTTGGGTAGGCTCTTCTCATAAATATTTGTTTTAAAAATTCACATTCATTTTGGAAATCCATTTCAGTAGTTACCATTCTAGCAGCCCGTATGAGTTGCCCTTTAACCACTGATCTTTTTTGGTGGTATGGATGGGCACTTGTGTAGTGCAAGAATGTGTTTGAATAAGTTGGTTTCCTTAAAACTTTAGCTTCATATTCCCTCCTTGTTGTTTCTTCTTAGTTGTACATCTAGAAAGGAAATTTCATGTTCATGAAAGTTGTGGGTGAAGTCTAAAAATTGGGTGTTGTTGAAGTAATGCACAAGTTTTTCAGCTACCAATTAATTACCTTTTATTAGCAAAAAATGTCATTCAGGTAATGTGTAAATTATACTATTTGACTGGTAATTTCCTGAATGTTGAAAATGTAAGTGTGTTCCCAATACGCCATTACTAAGTTGGCAAAACTGGAGCCACAAGGTGACCCCATTGCTACTCCCATTGTTTGTAAATAAAAGTTCTTTTTGAAATGAATGAAATTGTTGGACAGTATAATGTCTTAACAATTCTTCAATTAAGGAATTTTCTGTGCTTGGGGTGCCTTTGCTCCTTAAAATATTTCCCACCCATTCTATGCCTAGGTCGTGAGGTATGGATGTATAAAGGTCTATTATTCCTTAAATAGATGTGACTAACACTTAAATTTTTTAGCTGGGATGTCATGTGACTTACTGGGAGGGTTATTTATTATTATTTGGTGTGGACGAAAAGTGCTTTATAATAAATTAATTTGTTGTTCCAGATGTGGTGGCTTATTCTTTGGGATTTTGCAGTTTGTTTTCTTGTGTTTCTTTGGAATAAGTTGGTCAGAAGAAGTGATAGCAAGTTCACCCATAACAGTAGTGTTTTGTTCTTTATGCATGTGTTTTGAATGTGCAGTTGAAAGTTAAGCACTTGGTCTAGCCAAATGCCTAGGTATTTGAAGGGTGTGGTAGTTTTTATGGTTGTGTTGTTAACATCTGTAATATTGAGGCAGCTGGGTGCTTTGGCTATTTTTGGGTGGTTTCAAATAGCATTGCATTTGTTTCTGAGGGATTGCAGATAACTTTCTGACCTACTAGCCACTGGTTGAGGTTTTGGGGGTCATCTTGGAGAAGCGTTTGCATAACGGAGTGGGGTTTGCATGACTTGTAGATGATCATGTCATCTGCATGAAAATTAGAGGTATTTGAAGATGATTAGATGGGAGTTTGTTGATAAATATGAAAATAGCAGAGGGGCTTAAGTAGAATCCTGGGGGACTCCTTTCAGAAGATGAGCTGTTTCAGAGATGGTGGTGTCTACTTTCACCTTAAAGAATCTACTGGAGAAGAAGTCTATCCAAGGTTTTGTATTGTCACTAATGCCTATGTCAGTTAAATTGTTAAATAGTAATTTATGGTCAATTATATCAAAGGGTTTTTTGTTGTCAGTAAAGATGGCTGCTGTCAGGTTGCCTCCAATTATGTTCTCTTTGGTTCTAATCTTTTTGAAGTGGAATAGTGAAATTTAAAGAGGGTGCTGGATGTGAGGGTGGTAGGCTTGTGTAGCTGATGTGTGGCAGGTTGCTAAACTCATTGAGGAAGTCAGTGCATAAGAGTTTGTAGGCAGCGGTGTTAGTGGGGGTTCATGGGAGTGGAGTTATGTTGCATTTTATGACCAGTCAACAGAGTGACTTTCTTTCAGAATATTTTAAGTTTGGCTAAAAGTGAGACATATTTTCTTTGATATTGGTTGTTTTTGTGTATGTGGATGGATTGTTTGTTTAAGTTGCATATTTTGGCACATTTGGCTCAGGAATATATGGAGGGGTTGCATTTCCAGTTGTGCCATGCTTTGTCATGTAATTTGAGGAGGTATTTGAGTTTGTCAGATACCCAATCATGTTTTTGTATTGGTAAAGTTGTTAGCTCTTTCACTGGGGATTTTTATGGCAAGTAAGTGAGAACAATTAAGGGTGGCAAGGTGGTTTTTAACATTAGTGATATTCTGAATAGTTTGGGGTTTGAACGTGATACGTTTAGGTTTATATTTTATTGTTAGATTATTATTCTGTGAAAGTTATGGGACAGTGATCACTGAAGGAGGGTGCATGTATGTTGAGGTTCGATATCATTGTAGGATTATTAGTTATTGCAAGATCTAGTAAGGTGTGCCTATTAGATTGAAGGTTTGGTCTATGGCTTCAGAGATGATTTGGGTAAGATTTAAGCTGGCCAGGAGTTCTGACATATCAATGGCTTTTGGTCCTAAGTAATTAAGGGTTAAGTTTCCAAGAATAATTAGGTTACAGATTTTTGGGGAGATTTAGCATATAGTTGTTTTGCAATAAACAGTAATGACAAAGGCCTAGCTAAAAAAAAAGGCTATTTGCCTGGCCTCCTTTGTCCATAGCACAGAAAAAAATATTCAGAAGTGCAGATAACATGATTCAATGCACATACCCTGACAACATGCATATAAAGTATATTTTAGTACTTCCATTAATTCTAAGATTGCCCTCCTTTCTAAGACCACACCTTTTCTGCATAACATATCCATTGGTCTGTAATTCTTAAGACTGTTCTTGCTATGCTTTACCTTTATATACTGGAACAAGACTATTTTTTCCATCCTGAGGTAATTGCACCCTCTTATATACGTCTACTAAATAGGAAATATAAGACTGGAAAACCTCTGATTTTAGCTCTTTTGGCTGTGCATTATGTTGTGCATCAGAACTGGTTGCTTACAGTCAAATAAGTTTCACCTGACTATGAAACAGTTTCCTTATAACAAATGCAACAGGAAATGATGGTAATTAGTGCTCCCTGATATTCTCAAATGGAGTGTTGTTCTCAAATGAATATCTGAACCATGTACTTTGACCATGATTTGCAGTTTACTAGTATTGAAATAATTATTCAGTCATTTTGAAAAAAGGTCTACTACGATTGTAATGTAAATATTTAAAGGTTCCAGAAAACAAACTGTGTGCTCGTTACTACAACTAACTTTGTGACAATCTACGGAATACTGTGCAAGTACAATATGGGAACAGTTCCACTGGTGAAATTATGCAGCAAACATTTTGTCTTACTGTATCATTTTATTAAAGCTCTAAACTATATTACAGGTCTGCACACTCAAGTGACCTACACAACTTGTCAAACAGATTGAATTGTAAATTTTGCCTATAGTTTCAACAAAAATCACAATGAAAGTAAATACTGGAGTTATAAAGCTGCAGGAAAGAAAAAGTTACAGGGACTTGTTCTCTTAACTAAGTGTAAAAGGGGTCCAAATGTTCCAGCATCCCTACTACCGAAAGTTCAGAATGAAATAAACAAGGAAATAAATCCCCATTTACATTCAACTGACAATCACAATTAATATATTCAGATGAACTCTGGCATTCACAGTCAATATGTAAAGGAAGAGAACATGAAAACATTCATTTTATGTTAAACTAGTAAGTATTACATATTGAGTAGATTTACATAAACAAGATCAGAAATGCTTTTTTCACCCATGGGCACAAGACACACTTTCTAATTATTTAAGAATTATTTAAGACTTCACCATCACCTGATATCCACTGCAGAATCATTTCCAAAATGCATTTTGTCAAGATCATAAAAAATGTTTTGAATTATTTTTTTAGCCTAAGGATCCGTGGTAGATAATATCTAATAGCTGCAAAAATTAAATGCTTCCATAGCGCCTGGACTGTTCAGATAATATTATTCTTAGACTTGTCAAGTGGTAGAAAGTGAAGACTTTATCAAAATAAAACATAGCTCTGGCATGGTGTAGTGTCTGTTAAAAACAATCAGATAATATTTTAACACCATAATACAACTAATCAAAAGTGAAAATAAAATACTTTTAAATTTGAAAATAAAAAAAAAACATTTTAATACATATTTAAAATCCTAAGAAAATACGTACAATTATTATTAATGCTTGAAGTTCAGACATGAAGTTTTAATTTTTAATAAAGTTCTTTAACTTCCATGAATATGTTAAAGTCATTTCCTGTCACCATTTACACAATCAACAAATGAAAAAAAAAAAACTTTTGAAATCCCTTCACCTCAGTCATGGCACTTGTATATATGGGTTTTGTAAATGTTAAGTTTATCAGTTCTGGCCCTTTCTTAATGTTGTCACATTTATACAGGAGTTTTGGTGTAATTCTGAGATAGTAGTTTATTTTGCAGTTTGTTTATTTATTGACTGAATGGCTGACTTATTTATATTTGTTAACTGCATATGTGGGGTGGTCAGCTTACCATTTTCAGTCAAAACCAGGGCTGAAATAAGCACACACAGTGAAGAGGTGATAAATGCATAAAATACAAAACAGCTTGGAATGTATACAATAACTAAATGAAATGCATACATTTGTACAAGCTGTAATCAAGAAGTCAAGTATAATATAAGGCAATGTTACATAACAGGAAAAGCAGACATTGAAATTATAACGTCCTTGCCAAGAACACCTACAGAATATTCAGCAGAAGTACAGTTGTTGCACAACATGTAAAGCATTCTGTGATTGGGAAACCAATAGACAGCTTTTCTAATATATTTACACACATTTACGCAACTAAAATGAAACTGGTAAACAATGTTTTATACAAACACACTAATGCATTAATGACAGCTGGCGTAGTTTCATTTAACAAAAGATTGTGCAAAACAAGATAAAATGCTTTACAGAAAGACACTAATGCATTAATGAATGAACTAGAAGTGTCAGTTAATGAAAGGATAAAAACACCAATGTGCTGAAAAGACTAATGATTCTGTATGCAAACAGACAAATACATTAATAACACACACACACACACACACACACACACACACACACACACACACACACACACACACACACACACACACACACACATACACACCTTGTTGAGTCCTACTTCTCTTAGGATCCTTTTTTTATTATCTTTTAGCTTTTAATAATAAAATCATTGACCTGCCATGGATTTAACCCCATGCCAATAACAATATTTAGCATGTTTTTTTTTTCCCTGTTTTAGTCTGGAATCAAATGTATCTGTTGGAAATATATCTGGTTAATAGCTTGCAAGAATGAAGGCAATATTTGTTAATAAATTTTGAAGAGGCAGTGGAGGATTATGAGATGAAATGGTTTGCTCACTAACAACATATTAATGCATTTTTACTTATATAGTCACCAGAACAGCAAATGTACATCAGAAATATATATATATATATATATATATATATATATATATATATATATATATATATGTACCACTGATATGATATAAACTGTAAACTTCTCTCACCTATCGGTTTGCTTTTAGTTACTTAGCCATTCAATTTTGTAACATAATAAGGAATTGTCAATGTACTCTGTCTCTTGAACACCTCTTTGCAGCTTAAGTAATGACTGAAAAATAACTGAAACAGGATCAGCTTACTTACACATTTTATAAATAATTAACACTAATTAGACTATTTCTGAGACTATTTCTTTGATGAAAAGAGCAACTATATGGCCTGCAATAAATCACTGATAAAATAAATATCACTTTATGAAAATGAATAAGAAATTAAGAACATTCAAAATAAGATGATACAGCTTTTCAGTCTGTATATAAATGTATGAAATCAAAGTTAATTATCCCAAGCTCAAAGGATAAGATGAAAGCATTCCCAAAATAAACCCATCCACACTGTGTCAAAATCAGAGTCATGGGAGGTTTTACATCTACTGTGTCTCATGCTAAAGGGAGTAACTGAACACTGAAGGAAAGCCAATGAAGGTATAGATGGAAATGCATAACCTGTAGAACATGCAGTGCTGTATGTGATTTAAAATTAGAAGAAAGTTAAATGTAAAATTGATATAACAAGACATTCAGAAAGAGGCAATAAGATGATCAAGTTTCCTTTTTAAGTGCATTTGGTATTCTACCCCCACGCTATCCATCTCCCCTTGTTTACTTCTTTACTAGCCACCATTGTCCTCTTGAATGTCTACATGGATTTCCCCCTCTACCACCCAACCTGAGACTCTGTTCCATTTGTCCCCAGACCTATTTGTGAAGAAGTACTTTTATAAGTCCCGGGAGGAGCTGGGGCCTGTGTCCCTTTCTCCATATCCTTCTGGCTCAGGATGACCCATTCACAATTACTTGCATGGTCTTGTGCATTAATATCCTGCCCTCACACTCCCCCTCTACCCACCATGCTCCCAGGCTCTTCTGATATCTAGTGAGAAGAGCTTTATTTCATGTATTCTCTGGTCATATACTCTTCTCCATCCATTATATTTTCCATCCATATATATGTTGCTCCCCTTCACATATACCTTTCTGGGGGTCTGAATGGAGAGATGATAAAATCAGCAAGCAAAGGAGAGTAGTATTGCTGGAACTGAAATCATCCTCAGGTCTTGCTGAGTACCCTCATGAGGTAGACCCTGTTTTTACAAAATCTCACAAAGACAACACTGATATATAGAGTGTATTGTATATAGCATATATCATGGACAGAAGTAGGCTAAAAAAAGAAAGATAGAAAATACAGCTGAGTGCACAAGTTCTGGGATAAAAAAGTGCCCAATCCTGGTAGGTGCACTGATGCCAAGACTGGAAAAAATAACAGTTTAGAATCCTCAAGACATGGAAACTTTCTTACAGTGGAGTTATGCTAAGTCCAGGGGGTGGATCCCTCCCCTGTTGTAGAAGGAAGCAGTAGTCCACGAAAAATGCAAAACTGACACGCCAAAAGAGAGCCATAAAGATGATAGTGTAGACTACTGAGGATATGAAAAATCATGTATTGTTATAATTATGCAAAAAAATACATAATTACTGGATAGAAGATATACAAAAAGATAGGAAATAAAATGCTTATACAAGAAATCCTGGGAAAAGCTTCAAATTCAGATTTGTGTTCATTAATACAATAGATTCATGTAAAACATTATATAGACCAAGAAACCTTGAGACATTTGAAAAAAGAAGCAATCTTTAGAACAAAATCTAGAGATTTTTGAAAGGTATAAAAAGAAACATGGACATGGGAAAGAAATAGAAATCTGATATGGTACAATATTTCTGCAAACTAATTAATACAAAAAAGCAGCTCCAAAGATATTTGAAAAAAATACAGGCAAAGACACACTGTCATGGAAAATTTCATAATATAAAAAACAAGATCACAAAGGGAGAATATAGAATGGAAGATTATTAAAGTAGGAAGTTAACCAAATAGAAGCTGAAGTTATGGAATACCTGTGAAGTGAAGGCTTTAATACAGAAATTCTTATACAGGTTATGTCACAGCATGATGAAATAATGATCCCCCAAAATAAGGAGTACCAGGGGAGCAGGAGACATCTGGAGAAATATGGACATGGGAAAAACAGAGAGATTTAATATGGTGCAATATTTATGCAAAGGAGAAAGCAGAATTAATCAATACAACAAACAGCGCCAACGATATTTGAAGAGAAATATAGCCAAAGGAATTTGGATATGAACATTTTACAATACAAAAAATAAGAAAACAAAAGAGGAAAGTAGAAAAGATGATTACTAATGGAGAAGTTAAAAAAGCAGAAACTGAAATTATGGATTACCTGTGAAGTGAAGGATTTTGTATAGAAAATTCAACTCTGGTAACATTACAGCATAGCACAACAATGAGTCCCCACATTAAAGAGAAGCCAGTGGAATGGGAAGCATCTGATCAGTTGTCATATGAGGATACTTTTGGAGCCTTCAGCAGGAGCGGCCTTAGGTCAACTGGTGCTCTAGGCAAAAGAGCTCCACGATGCCCCCTACCACACCATTTAGTGCCCCCATCCTGGTCTACCTACACCAAATAAATACTAGGAAAGTGCCCCTGCTGCAGTGGCTCCCTAGGTGGCCGCTTAGTTGTCCTATGCCTAAGGCCGGCTATGGCCTTCAGTAGGAAACCAATATAAAAGTTCAGCTGGAGTTGCACTGCAAGGGAAGGAGCAAGAAATGCTGGCAACTCTGGCAGTCAAAGTTGTAGAGTGATAGGCCAGTGAATTCCCACATGAAAGAGCAGCAGATTACGAAGAATGCACCTGAACAGAATATGTCACAGGAAGATATTCTAGAACTTTTTGTAGAATGCCCATAGGAAACGAGTAAAGAATGTGCCTTCAGTTTAGAAGAAAAATATCTATGGGAAGAATTGCTTGATTTAATAGAGATGGATACACATATTAAGATTAATGAAAGAAATAGATTACAGAAAGTCAATAAGACGCAAAATGTTATAAGTCTGATAAAACAAATGACAACACAATAATCAAGACTATTAACCATTGACAGAAATACATGTGATATAATAGAAGTAAATAGGATATATTACTGTGCAGCTAAATTAATAATAAAGTCTTACAGAAAATACAGGGCGATGAGGGAAAGGAAGGGAATAAATCAAAATGCTATCATCCAAGTATCGATAAAGAAAACTATAAAGCAATTAAGACAAGACGTGTCACTGTTAAAAGAGTATAGAAGAGGGAACAAATCAACAAAAATACTTAGATGTGATGAAAGCAACACACAGTATTACAAAGTCCAAGATCTATCATACACTATTGCAAATAATCTAAAGATATCGGTACAGACAGAAAAACTTAGAAAATATGCAGATGAATATAAAGGAAAAGTACAAAATAAGCAATTCATTTTTGACGCCAAAAAGTTTTAACAATAACTGGGAAACTAAGCAAAATGAAGAGAAATAACCAAAAAAGAAGAAATAGACACATTTTGGAGAAATATCTATGAAGACCCTGAGGAACTTAAGGATGCTGGATGGAGATAAGAAGTAAAAGAAACAGCAAGACGTTCAAATGTACAGGATTTGAAATGGGGTAAAGTAATGGCCAGAGAAACTGAAACAACATTAAGAAAAACCTCTAAATGGAAAATCCCATGCCCAGATGCAGAAGCTAACTTCTGGCTAAAAGTATTAACATCTTTACATAAAGCTTTAGCAATGAGTAAATTTTTGCACATCCTGAACAGATACCAACTTGTTTAACAACAGGAAAAATGATACTTCTTAAGAGTGAACCTGCAAGCTATCCTAAAAACTATAGACCAATAACTTGCCTTCCAACAATGTATAAACTATCTAGTGGAAATGATGATGACAGAGTTTATAGTTGTTTAAAAGAAAACTCAATTATAGAAATAGAACAAAGGAGAAAGAAGAGAAAGTCATATGGAACAAAGGATCCTTTGTTGTTAAATAAAGTTACAATGGAGAATTGTTAAAAGGGGAAGAATCTAAATAAAGTATGGAATGGACTGATTACAAAAAAAAAAAAAAAAAAAAAAAACGATTTGATTCCACATTCATGGAAAAAGAATTGCTTTTAAATGTATATTAAACACCCTGCATTGCTCAATTACATTAAAGCGACAATGAAAGAGTAGTAAACCACTGGGTTCCTATCAGTTTGTCGAAAATTCAGCAGTTCAAACACCATATGTTTGAACTTAGAAGTTCAAAAACTGATTATCGCGAAGCTGCAGAACACCGAATTCTTTCCCATGGAAAGAATTCGGTTGGCCGTTTCTGCGACTTCACTATTTTCAGCACTGTGGTGGAAAGTTACGGGTCGGGTTCAGGTAAGAGTGTGATTGTGTGGACGTTAAGGTTAGTGCGTGGGTTAGGTAAGTTAGGGTTAGAGCGTGGGTGAGGTGGGTGTGCGATAGTTACAGACTTTAGGGTTAGGGCGGGATAGGTGAGTTAAGGCGTGGGTCAGATGACTGTGTGATAGTGACGGACCTTAGGGTTAGGCTTTGGGTTAAGGTAAGTGGATAGATAGTAGTGTATGTACAGTTTAGTGTAGGGTGAAATGTAGGATTTTAAGTGTATGTGTGTGGATTGCTATTTTTTTGGTGTGCTTGTGTTGTGTGTGTGTTTCTTGGAACAGCGATTTTTTTCCCTGAGAAAAAAAATCGCTGTTCTAAGCCTTCAATGGTTTTGCACTTCTAGGTTAGAAGTTTGAACATATGGTGTTCGAACTTCTGCTGTTTCGTCAAAGTGATATAGTCCCAAACCACTTTACACCTAAGCCATGATAAAAGACAAATTATTATCCTAGGGATAAAAATTCAAAGGGGGATATTCAAGGGTGACTCTCACAGCTGCTCTTTTGTCTTGCCCTTAACCTATTAAGCTGTCTGCTTAACAGATTAGGTCATAGTTGCAATTTGGCTCTTGACAACAACAAAGTGTAAAGCCTTCTCATCTCCTTTTTGTTGATGATTTAAAACTGTATAGTTCATCAGATGAGGAGCTGAAAGTACAACTGAGAGTGGTCCAGACTTTCTCAGATGATATAAGAATGTCATTTGGTGTTGATATATATATATATGCAAAACAACATTTAAAGCAGGAAAGCTGTAGCACCAAAAAATAAGAGTCTGGGACAGGAATGTGATATAAAGGAACTTGAGCTGGAGGTAATATATAAATATTTAAGAATTGATGAAGAATTGACAATAAAGCATGAACAAATGCAAACAAAACTCATTAAAGTATATTTTAGAAGACTAAAATTAATAAACAGCCCTGACATCTAGGAGCGAAGTCCAAGCTGTAATCAATTTGCTCTTCTAGATCTAACATACAATTTTGAGGTTATTGAGTGGAACCAAAAGGTTTTGGATCAGTTGGACAGGAAAACAAGAAACATGATTCATGATTATGAAATGATATATAAAAATAAGTGTATACAAAGATTATATACTTCTTGTACAGAAGGAGGTATAGGCTTCTTGAAATTGATTGCATGTATCAATCTGCAATTATTGGACTGCATACACATCTGCTGACCTTACCAGATCCAAACACAGTGAAAGTTTTGAAACGTGAAGACAACAAATCTAAGATGACTTCCCTGTTTAGATTAGCAGAAGCATATTGGTGCGAAAGTAGGAATGGAAATCAGATCAGAAGAAGACAAAAATCAGGCAACTGAATGTGCCAAAAATCAAAAGAAAGAATATAAGATGAAGGATCAGAAGAGAAGGCAAGAAATGTGGAAAATGCATAAATATAGTTGCAAGTATAATAACTCTTAGAACAACCTCATGTTGATCAGGATTTGATGCAGGAATGATTAAGGAGAGATTAATTTAAACAAAATGGTGAAAGGTTAATATAAGTGGCCCAGGAAAGTAGACTACGTACATGTTGGTTTACAAAGTCCATTGAACATGGTGGTGAAACAGATAAATGCAGGTTGTGTAAAACAGAACTGGAAACAGTTGCATATCTTGTTGCTTGGTGTGCTACACTAATGGCAGAAGGGCTGTATACTGAAAGGCAAAATAATGTGGCAAGACTGCTACACTGGAGGTTGTGCAAACATTATAATACTGAAGTAGCTGAGAAGCATTGAAAACATGAGATGCAAAGCATTATAAAAAATTATGGTTTATATCACACGGGATCGCCCATTACCTGCAGTTAAAAAACTGATGCAAAATGCAGATTAAAAAAATAGATGTGAGAAAGCCAGATCTAGTAGTCAATGAAAAGAACACAGAAGTAGCATTGGTCATTGAAATTGCTACGTCCAGTGATTACAGTGTCTTATGTACAGAGAGACAAAAAGTCATAAATACCTGGATGTGCAGTGTGGAAGAAGGATACCCAGACAGTTCCAACAGTGCTAGGAGCAGTTGATCTCACAAAAAGAATTTAGAGTTATAGTTAGATATGCTACAGATACATGCAACTTTATATGAGCTGCAGAAAGAATTTATTCTGGGCATATTACATGTGCTGTAAAGAGCACTTTGGCTATCATCAAAGACTGAAACAGTACGAATTTCATGAACTTTAATCATGTTTCGACTTAGGAATGGGGTCCAATCCTGTCATGGTATTAGAAAACCAGTAGACTTGGAGAAATAAAAGTGAGCGATTTTCCTCTGGACTCTTTCCGGTAGCCTAATATCCCTATCATTGTATAGTCTCATAATTCATGACCCTTCTAAAGGGAGAAAAGACGTGCATGGCCTCCAAAACAAAAAAGGGTTTACAAGGTATGGTCTGACTATGGCTTGGGAGAGGTGGAAACATTTTTCCCAGTTTTTGGAATATATCCCCAGAGAATGCACCCCATAATTCATTTGGCTGTTTTTCTGTCATCTCACTTTGCTTCTGGTGGTCCAGTCCAAGTGTAATCAATACCGCAGATACTTGCCCTGCTCTGTAGTCACCATTTCCATCCCCCCATCTAATACGTTGTAGCATGGTTTCTGTGGCCTAGATCTAATACATTACATTTGACCGCTGTGAACCTTAACTGCCATCATTTGGCTTGCATGGTCATACTTTCCAAACCTTAGATTCTTTCCCTTTTCCCCACTGCTGTACCTAACATCACACCATCACTAATGAGGTTTACCCACTTCCTTCTGTTCAGATATACCAGAAATGAGCAAGCTGAAGAGTGCCAGACCCAGGGACAATCACTGTAGCACCCCACTTGTCTATTTCCTAATTCCTGACATTGTCCCTGTCACCACAAACCTTTGTGCCCCAGCATTCAACCATAATCTTAATCCTAACCACAGAAACTCTAGTTTTATTGTAGATTCCTGGATGAGACTGAATCAAATCTATCAGTACTTTCCTGTTAAGTTCTTCTATATTCTAGACCCTCAAACATGGTTACCTCCCTAGAGGTAGCTATCATCTATGAAAGCAACCAGACTTTTTCTCAAGTTTCTGTCCATAATTTCCTTTGCCACTAATGTTAGACTAACAACCTTTGAATTCCTGGATTCTCCTACTCCCGCCTTCTTGTACTAGGGAACCATTATAGAAGTCTTCTTGTCCTTGTGCACATACACTGGTAAGTCATCTTTTGAAAATCATTGTCCTGGAATTGGCCAGCACACTGGTCAGATTTCTGAGGACCATGGAATGCACTAGATCTGAATCCATGCTTTTTTCATATGTACCAATGTCAGTTCACTTCAAACTTTCTTTGACTCTGTCCTCTGTTGTCCTCATTCATCATTATTTTCCTCCTAGCATAACACCACACCTTGCTTTCCTTTGTAAGGTTTGGAAATGTGCATTTATTCAGTAATAATGCTTCTTCCAGTTCACCTATGAGCTCTCTCTCATCTTGGCCAATTCTTTCCATCCCTTCTTTCTTTTTGCTATACATCTAAAGAAGGCTTTATTCCCAGGCATCCTCACTGCCCAGTCCCCTTTAGCTTGTCCTTTTTCTATCCTCACTTCCTTTGTTGTTCTTATTCCTCCTTATATTATACCTCTTCCAGCTCCTGTACACCTTGTCATTTGTACTAATAACAAGCTCATCTTCCAGTTTAGCTACATTGGCTCCCCTCTTTTTTTCCTTTTTGCTTCTCCCTGAAACACTTGCCAGTAGCATTGAATATTGCATCACTGCCTCAGTGTCATAGCTTGTTTCCTCCTTTGATTTGTACCCATTCTTCTAACTCATTTTGACTCTCTCACTTGTTCATCATAATCCACTCCCCTGAAATCCAGCAGTATCAGCTTTGTCATTCAGATATTACCCACTCCCCTCACTCTAGGCAACATAATGGCATGATTACTGTTGGCTAACCAACTTTTTCCTGGACATTATTCACCCTCTCTGCCTTGGTCAGGAGCACAGATATAATTCTATCCCATTCAGTATAGTTGCACACCAGTTGGCTGAACCCCTCATGGCTGATGACCAAAGCAAATTACCACTCCATCTCAGTCTTGGTGGTTTTGTCTTTCTAGTTTGTTCTAGAAGATTCATCTCCCTCATTACTATAATCATTTCCTCTTACTTCACTTTTTTATTTTCTCTTATCCTGTCTTATCAAGTCTCTTATCCTTCTCTACTGATGTGTCTGTTGGGAAATACACTGCTCTGTCCTACAAGTATTCTCTCTTTCTCTGTCTTAAATACCAGAATGTTTACCCTAGGTTCTGAGTTTGCCCGCTCCATTGCCTTTTCATATAGGGGTGTTCCTTCAGCTCTGCAGCATTCTTTCCTAGACTAACTACAATGAATAGTGACAATTCATAGTAATGTACTGTGTAACTCTTGTTTTATCTTTTGTTGTGTCCTCTACCCATTTTTGCCTTCTTTCTACTCATCTGTAACACATCTCATCTCATTTCATCTTATTCAAAGATACAGCCATCAAGCTGTACATTTCCAACACAGTTCTAAGCACCTTTGTGCCTTCTGGGTAAGATGGAGCCTATCCACCAAATTCATTGGACCAACTATTGATAACCAGTTTAAGTTTGATAAGCATGTAATTTCTCTTTTAACTCAGACAAATCAGAAATTCAGATGTCCTTACAGGGCTGTGGTCTTTGCTTCACCCATTTCTCAACTCTTCTACATTACAGGATCCTTTGTAATTCATTCAGTATTATGAGCATAAGTTTTCTTTCAGCCATCCCTTCACAACAAACCAAAAGAAGGATCCTATTCATTCAGTTAGCTCAGATCTCATTTACTGCCTTTAAGACTAAAAGCGTGATCTGCAGCAGGTAAGTGCTCCACCTCATTTAACATATTTACTAATGTTTCCTTGTTCTCATACTTATTAGATAGCATTTGATAGTATCTTTATTCCTGGACTGTTTTTGGTCTCCCAGAGAGTTTTCCTGTTAAATTTAATATTACATTTACTCTTGGCATCTGTCACACCCCTGCACTGGCCCAGTAATCAAGAAGCCTCAATCCTCACCAGTGGCAACAGCTAGGGGATGTGCACATTGGGAGTATGACAAGTACACACACAGTAAAGTACGATTTCTCTTAAGACCACAAAGAGATCACAGTCAGTCTGGGGCTGGTTTCTCCCTCTTTCTCCAGATCCCCAATAAGACTCCCCAATGGCACAGCTATAGGGTTAAGATCTCAGCTGAGGGGCCAAGCCAAGATCTCCAGCACCCTCTCTGTCCAACCAGTGCTTTGTGTCCCTGCCCAAGTAGCTGACACACACACTTTAAGATTTGATTTATATATAAACACACACACCTGGGGAAGGCTGGCACAGGTTTACTAGCTATACCCCCTTCTGCCCAGACTATAAGGTAGTTTCCACTGTCACCAACCTCTACTTACCAGCTACTATAAGGCCCTTACAAAGGGTGTCCAATCCTACTGTGTAATGTTACTATTAATCCAAATGGTAGTCTGACCAAAACTTGCAAGGCTATTTAGGAGTGGCCTGGACAGTGTCACCAAATACATATGCAAGTACTTTAAGAGCTTAAATATGTCTCAAAATATCAGCCTGAAAGATAGGTTTAAATATATTTAATAATAAATAATAAAAGAACAAGACAATACTCAGTCAATCAACACTAACTTCCGAGTTCAAAATCACAGGAAATATTTTAAAACAACATTACAGGACAGTCTCAAATAAATACAGAAAACATCTAAACTAATCTTTACTATATTCTTATATATATATATATATATATATATATATATATATATATATATATATATATATATATATATATATATATATATATATATATATATATATCTATAAGAGAGATACTATGCCCCAAATCTTACTTACAGAGCAAGGCAAGTGCAGATGGTGATAAGTGGATGTTCTTGCTAAGTCCAAGACAAAATACAAAATGCACAGTCTCTCTCTGAGAGAGTTCTTGAATTAATATCAAACATTACTGCTGGGCCAGCTTAGATGACATCACTCTTTATCACCTGACTTCAGTTCCGAGGCTAAACAGAAACTAAGAGAATGTAATATCTCTGCGTGTGAGAAATACGTGTCTCTCAAATCTTGGCAACTGCTAGGATGTCATAAAGCAATAAAATACCTTTACATTTTAAACCTAGTAATTACTTCTCCTTTCAGATAATACAAAAACTTCTAGCTCTAGACATTGTGTCTGCTACTGAACTGAAAACTGAATGATAACATCTTTTGTTTATGGCTCAGCTATAAAGTAACTTAACCTCAACTATTCATAAGTTTTGCAGGTTAATCTTCTATGTTCTAGCAGGGTACTCTGTGGATATATCTTAGCTCAGTACATAACATACAGTTCTGTATAAATTATATCAATATCCACAAATGACATAGAATTATTTACAAAATTCCAGATAGCTGGGCTGGTAATATTTCCCTATATCACCGCCCCCCCCCCCCGAAAACTCAAGCTAGTTTTTCAAGTGACCCTTGAGAAATATTGCTTAAGAAGGTTGGGCCTATCTGGGAATACCTTACCCCATTCCCTGTCTTGTGACCCCATCTATGTTGACATTGCTAACCCCACTGCAGTGCTGCACTGTCATATCATATGCTTCCAACCCTAGGCTCCACCTTAGTAACTTGGCATTTTGCTGACTGGCTCAATATAGCCATGTTAAGGGATTGTGGTCTGTAACTGCAGTGAATTTACTTCCATACAGATAAGGCTGAAGTTTCTACACTGTCCACACTATGGCTAGGCATTCCTTTTCTACAGCTGCATAGCATTCCTCCCTGGGTTGGAGCCTATGCCTGAGATAAACCATTGGGTGATCTTCTCCCCTCTGAGGAAACCTGGCTAAGCACAGCCCTCACTCCATGGTTTGAATCATCCACCTGCACAGCAAATTCTTTCCTGTAATCTGGACTGGCTAACACGGGGGGTCTTCCCAAAGCTCCTTTAAGCTTTTGGAATGCCTGCTCACATGCTAGGGTCCACACTACCTCATCTGGCCTATTTTTCCTTGTCAGGTCTATGATGGGAACAGCTATGGTACTATAATTGGGGGCAAGCTCTCTGTAGTGCCCTGCTGTCCCTAAAAGTGCCTTTACCTGCTTTTTGGTAACAGGGGCAGGCCATGCCTGAATGGCTTCCAGTTTGGCAGGTTCTGGCCTGATCTTACCACTCCACATTCCATGTCCCAGGTAGGAGACCTCTGTTATACCTACCTCACATTTGCTGGTCTTGGGCAAACCTGCCCTCTGTAGTCTGCCCAGCACCTCCCTGACATGCTGAAGGTGCTCTTGCCAGGAATGGCTGTAGATGGCAATGTCATTTATTTATTTAAGTTTGATGACCAGGGAAGTCCACTGGGCCAAGAAGAGCCTGTTTTCAGTGGAGGTCCGGGGAGAAAGGTTCCACAATAATTGCAAGTTACATTTTACAAGTTACAAAAGGACATAGTTCATACAGCTAATTAAACATTTACAGATAGGCTCCATGATATTTGCAATTGGCATGTCACAATGTTACAAAAATGAAAAGACATAATTCAATACAGAAATTTCAACATCTACATAAAGTGAATATTTTTGTTATAAACTCAACTGTAGTTTGACATTTCAAAATATGTAGCTACTAGCCATTAGTAGGTTAGGAAAATATTATGCATGGAGAGGGTAATAGTATATTTGAGACTGGAGAGTATAGTACAATAGATATTAGAGAAAAAAAGTGAGGGATTGTTGTGGGTGGGATGAATTAATAGTAGAGGTAGTTGGATGAGTCAGTGCAAGGTGGAATGGGGGGGGGTAAGTTGGAGCATAGCAAGGGCATTCCCATTTAGAAGAAAGATGAGAGAGTAGCTGAGATTTGAAATTTGTATGGTTAGGTAGGTTGCATAGGTGTGTGGGGAGAGAGTTCCACTGTTTAGCTAAGGAGTGGGACAGCAGTAATTGGCCAGGAGGTCATACTGGTTTGTGGACCTGAAGGAGATTTTGGTTTGTGGATCTGAGTGAGCAGTTGGGAATGTAAGGTTTTAAGGAAGTAGTGAGAGCTGGCCAGTTGGCAGGTTTAAAGATGAGCTTGTGGGCAATGGTGAGTTGTAGAAAATTGAGGTAGTTGGGTAGTTCAAGCCAGATGAGGGTGAGGAGGGAGTGGCAGTGGTGGGATGAGTTTTTTGAATTGGTTGCAAATTTGGAGATCTTGTGGTAGCAGGATTCAAGTTTGGACCGAAGGAGGGGGATGGGAAGGAGGCTGATAGTTTAGCTATGCAGTCCATGAAGAAGGAGTTGAACTAGCTGGCTGTTTCAAGGTTGGAGAGGTTGAGGTCTGGGCAGGGGTTTTCATTGTTGCCAGGATGCAGCATGGATGAGATGGAGGCTCAGAATTATTTTGGATTTGTTGAGTGCAAGGACTGGAGTTTGGAGTAGTGGGCTTTGCTGTCTTTAAGTATTAGTTTTCTTGTGGAGTTTCGTAGTTGCTTATAGTCTAGGAGGGTGTTAGGGATTTTATGTTTTTGATAATGTTTCCATTTTTTGTCCCTTTGGTGCAAGGCCAGTTTAGTATCTTTTAATAACCATGGGCAGGGATTGGTTTTGATGTGTTTGGTTCGGGGCGGGGAGCTTGCTAATTGGGAAGGGTTAGGAATAAGTGGTTAAAGTAGGAAATGGCATCATCTAGAGGAAGGGTTTTTAGAGGGGACCAGTCAGTATGCTTTAAGCATTCAGAGAAAGTTAGAGGGTTGAAAGAGGAGAGGTTGCGGGTTTGGATGTAGTGGTGTTCTTTATGCAGTGGAGATGGGAGATGGTCAGCGAAGGCTGATAGGTGATCGCTGAGAGGATCAGGTAATGTTCCGGCTTTGGTGATAATGTTTGGGTGAGTTGTTAGGATCCAGTCAATGATGGTATCAGAGGTACCATCTTTATTTGGTCTGGTTGGAGATTATATTAGTTGGGAGAAGTTGTAGAGGTTGATAGTGTGGGACGGGGCTTCAGAGTTAATAGTATTCCAATTGATGTTGGCATCACAGAGTATATAGGCTTCATTTTTTATATTGGAGGAGAACCGGGACAGGATGTTTTCAATAGCTTTGATATTATCACCAGGGAGAGTATAGAGGGCAGAGATTCATATAGACTTGTGGGTGTTTATTTTTAGTAAACCTATTATAATTTCAGCCTTGGCAAAGGTTGGTATTATATTGCAGTAGGGAGTTATGGTATGGGAGGTAGGGGTAGATTATTGCAACTCCACCTCCTTTTTTGTGGGCTCTGTCATTGTGAATAATTTGGAAACCTGGTGGTAGGATTTCACTATCTTTTATATAGATTTTCAGCCAGGTTTCAGAAACAGTGGTAATATCGGGGTGGTTATGGAAGAGCCAGGCATGGAGGTTAGGGATTTTATTTTTTAGGCTTTGTGCATTAAGTGCTGTAAGGCAAATGGACTTTGAGTTTGTGGGTTGAGTGGAGGGTTTGGTGAGATTGATGTTAGAGATGGGCCCGGGGTTGGGGTGGATGTCGCCATCTAGAGAGAGAGATGTGGTGGAGTAGAAGAGTGAGGCAGTGTGTTGGGCAAGGGTAGCTTGGGTTGTGTGAGAGTAGTGATTTTCTGATACCACATGTAAGAGGGGAGTACAGGGGTTTTGGGTTGGGAGTAGTTTTGGTTTGAAGAAATAGATTGGCTTAGAGGTAAAGAGTTCATGTGAGATGGATGGGTAGGATGGGAAGTGAGGTTGATGGTAAAATGTAGTGGAGTTTGTGTGAGAGTTATGACAAGGGTTGGGGAAAAACTGTAAGATAGGTAAGAGAAGAGAGAGAGATTAGTAGGGCAAATGGGGTTATAGGGAGAGATGTTAGGTAGAGCATGTAGGTATCATTGTATCATCTAGGTAAGCAAAGGCAAAATCTCCTGCTGCTGCTAGGATACAATCTAGCAGCCTCTGAAAAGTTACTGGAGCATTTTTTATCCTAAAGGTCATCTTTGTGACCTCATGCAAGCCAAAAGGAGTCACAAAGGCTGACCTCTCTCTAGCACTGGGAGTCAATGGTACCTGCCAGTAACCCTTGGTAAGATCAGTGGTGGTAAGATACTTAGCGCCACCTAGTTGCTCTATGGCTTCATCTGTCCTAGGCATGGGGTAAGCATCTGACTCTCTGTGGCTGTTTAGTTTCCTGTAGTCCACAAAGAACCTGGTGCTGCCATCCTTTTTGGTACCAGCACCACTGGGGAGGCCCAGGGACTGCTGGACTCCTGAATTACCCCTAATTCCAACATTTCATGTATCTCCTCCCTCAGTGTCTGTCTGACTCTTTCAGGCACCCTGTAAGGGGCCTGCTTAATAGGCCTTTGGTGTCCTGTATCCACATGGTGTTGCACCAGGTGGATGCACCCTGGTTTCCAAGTGAACATATCCCAAAACTCTTGTAACACTGCTTGGATTTCTCAAACCTGGGTAGGGGATAGCTGCTGGGACATTGGTACCCCTTCCACTGAGATGTCAGTCCGAGCCTCACTGAGGAGATCAGTCACCAGATCCCCCTCAGACTCGTCCTGCCATCCACTGGAAATACTCAGCACAAAGAGCTCCCTATCATGGTAAGATTTCATTGTGTTAAAATGGTAATGTACAATTTGTTCCCCTGCCTCCTGCCTAGCAGTTCTACCATGTAGTTAACATCACTGACCTTCCTTACTACCTTGTAGGGTCCCTCCCAGGCTACCTGTAGCTTGTTGTGTCTGACAGGAAGGAGAACCAGTACCTGCTGCCCTACATCATACTCTCTAGCTCGAGCATTCCTGTCATACCAGACCTTTTTCTGTTGTTGAACTTCGCCAGGTTTTCCTGGGCCAAGCCCATGAGTTCCCTGAGCCTTGTCCTGAGGTTTAGGACATATGCCACAACAGACTCCTTGCAAGATGCACACTCACCTTCCCACTCATCTTGAATCAAATCTAAAGGTCCCCTCACCCTATGCCCATACAACAACTCAATGGGTGAAAACCCTGTGGATTCCTGGGGCACTTTTCTGTAAGCAAACAACAGATGAGGCAAATATTTATCCCACTCCCTCTTAAACTGGTCTGCAAATGCCTAGCATGGACCTGAGTGCAGAGTTTAACCTCTCAACAAGACCATTAGTCTGGGGATGGTAGAGGGTGGTCTTTAGGTGCTTCAACTCACAGTGCTTCCACAGACAAGCCAGCAGGTCTGACATGAAATCAGCACCTCTGTCGGTCAGTATTTCTTTTGGGAAACCTATCCTGCTGAAAATCTCTAACAAAGCATTTGCCACCTTTTCTGCCTCAGTGGAAGACAGAGCCCCTGTTTCAGGGTATCTGGTAGCATAATCTGCTACCACTAGGATATACTTTTTCCCTGTGGAACTTGGGGTACTTAGAGGCCCCACAATATCCATAGCTACCCACTGAAATGGCACCTCAATCACAGGCAAAGGCATCAAAGAACCTTTCACCTTGTCTCCTGCCTTGCCTACCTTTTGGCACTGCTCACAGGTCCTGCAGTACCCTGTTACATCTCTGGATATCCCAGGCCAATAAAAGTTCTGTATAATAATCCTCTTTGTACATTTTATGCCCATATGACCTGCAAAGGGAATATCATGGGCTATGGCTAGAAGTGCCAGATGATAGGCTCTGGGCACTGCCAACTGGTATTCTGTCATACTCTAGCCCTCCCTCAGGGGTCCACTCTTTGTATAGTAACCCTTTGTCCCAGTATACATATTACCCCTTCCCTTGAGAATTTGGTGCCGCACTGGCTACCTCCCTCAGGCCTTGTAATGTAGGGTCTGAGAGCTGAGCTTGTCTCAACTCTCTCTTCACAACCCTTCCCAGCACCCCTTCCACAGGAAGTCTGGCATTGTCTGACAGTGGTGCCTCACTGTCAGCCTGGATCCCATAATTTGCATCTTCTTAGCACAAGTAATCTGGACAAAGCAACAAATAACGGGGGAAGAAAGGCCCAAAAATAGGGAACACTTTTTAAATATTGCTCTTACAAACTTTGAAAGTTGATAGACTAACAGGTTTTGCATTAGCATGAATTTTCTGAAGGATATGAAGTCTGAAACTCAAATGTCTGCCAATATTTTCTGACTTCAATCCTCAATTATTTGACAATGATTTTCAAGAAAATCTCACACTTTAAGAAGAGCAGACCAAAAATATGAGTCCAAAATCTGGACATTCTACAAAAATCTATACAGTTGAGAGGTATGCCTGGTACTACTACTCACCTCTTCCCTTATAGCCACCCTATCCAAGGGAACATCAGTACCCACAAGCAGCTGTGGCTCATCTTCAGTCTCACTGCTACAGGCTAATTTACTCCATGAAGTAACCACGTCACCAGTACTGGCTGCAAGTGTGTGGTCTGTCTGGGTCTCCCGCAGGCTACCAGACCCACATGCTTGTCTCCAAGCCTGACTGTGTGCAACTGTATGCACACATGATACTGCATTATCAAAATCATTCCCTATCAGAGCATCTGCAAGGATATCCTCAAACACACCTAACTGCTGGCTTCTTCTTTCCACCCTCCCTGTCAAGGTGAATCCTACCCCAAAGTATTTGGAATGGGATCCCTCCTAAAGCTCTGACTGGAGTAGACTGCCCAAGCAAGTAGTGGTCCTCTGTAACCATTGCAGGCTTCACAATGGTTAGGTCAGAGGCTGTGTCTCTGTTAGGCATGGCCTCTTTCCCATTCACTAAGATAGGATATAACCTCTTGTGGTAGTTTGGTTCCCTTGTTGTCTTGAGACAACCTACTATTGGCATTTTGTCATTCCCACTTACTGGCTATCCTATCTTTTGTTCCTAACCTTGCCTCCATGGGCATCTATATGCTACATGGCCCCAATGGTTGAATTTAAAACATTTAACCCTTGGTCCTGGACATGTACCTGGACTAGTGGCTTCCACTGCTACTGGGGCAGTCTAGGCTGCCCAACAATGGTTCCCTTAGACCCATGAGCAGCACTGGGTGTCCCTTTCCTGTGCAGTGATGCCCTGCTTGCTAGGTATAGGTCTCGCTTCTTCCCCAAGTTAACTGTTTTACTGTATTGTCTATCAGCTAACCAGATTCTAATGTCCTCAGACAAAGTGCAAAGGGCTTGTTCCCTCACCAAAAGGTCTGCCAGCCCTTGAAAAGTAGTGACCTGACATCCACTTACCTACCTATAAAAATAAGTGCTTAGTTCAGCAATATATTCACACACACTTTCATCTGCCTTGCATCTATGCTCATGAAACTTTTTTCTATAAACTTTAGGTGTTAACTTAAAACAGTAAAAAAGACAGTTCTTTACAACTCTATAATTTTAACAATCCATATCAGACAGTTTAGAAATTACAGTTACAACTTTACCATGGAATAAGGGGGTCAAGAACCATACCCAGAGCCCTTGGTCAACATTATACTGTTTACATACTCTTTCAAACATATGAATTAAACTATCAAAATTATCCCCCTCTGTAAATTGTGGAAGAAATTTACTGACCTTTGCTGCTTCTGGGGTTCAGTTACTCCCTCCCCATTACCTCCATGACTCTGGTGAAGAGTCAGCATCTCCTTTTCATGTTGCCTCTGCCTCTCCTTCTCCTCAGCTTCCAGCCATCACAGATTCTCATTTTCCTCAGCCGCAAGACATCTCTGTTTTGCTGCTACTTCCATTTCCAAGTGCTTGGCCTCCAGCTCAAGTTTCTTTAACTCCAGATGGATTTTTAAGTCCTCTGTGGAAAGGTTGAGCTGTCCATTTTCTGATACTTGTACATCTCCATGGCCAGTCTGATTGTCCTCCTGGTTGCTATTCTGTGATGCAGCTGTAACTAAAGCTGCAATCATGTCTGCTTTAGTCAGGTTGCCATGCACCAGTCCTTTAGCCTGGCACATTTCAGCCAACTTGCTCCTTGTCAGCTTGCCATACTCCTCTGCTGATATGCTTGCCTGCTCTCCCTGATTAACTAAGCTAACAAATAAATAAAACAATTGTAAGATGAACTCTGAATGTTCACTGTGTGGCTGATTGAGAGTACAAACACCTTCAGTAACCACTGCACACAGGCTACAGGAATTCAATATCCACACCACTACAAGCCAATTAATATGTGATGTGGCTAACTCACCACTCTCAACCGATTAATATGTGATGTGGATATCCCACCACTGTCCACCAGTTAATATGTGATGCCCATGCACTGGCCCAGTAATCAAGGAGCCTCAATCCTCACCACTGGCAACAGTGAGGGATGTACACAATGGGAGGATGACAAGTACACACACAGTAAAGTACAATTTCCCTTAAGAGCACACATAGATCACAATCAGTCTGGGGCTGGTTTCTCCCTTTTTCTCCAGCTCCCCAATAAGACTCCCCACTGGCACAGCTACAGGGTTAAGATCTCAGGCGAGTAGTTAAGTCAAGACCTCCAGCACCCTTTCTGTCCAGCTAGTGCTTTGTGTCCCTGCCCATGTAGCTGACACACACACACACACACACACACACACACACACACACACACACACACACACACACACACACACTTTGAGATTTGATTTATATACAAACACACAGACACTCCTGGGGAAGGCTGGGACAGGTTTAATAGCTATGTCCCCTTCTGCCCAGACTATAAGGTAGTTATCACTGTCACCAACCCCTGCGTATCAGCTTCTATTAGGCCCTTCCAAAGGGTGTCCGATCCTACTGTGTAATGTTACTGTTACTCCAAATGGTAGTCTGACCAACAGCAAGGCTATTGGAATGGCCTGTACAGTGTCACCAAATACATATGCAAGTACTCTAAGAGCTTAAATATATCTCACAAATATCAGCTACAAAGATACGTTTAAATATATTTAATAATAAATAATAAAAGAACAAAGCAATACTCAATAGCAAACACACTAACTTCAAAGTTCAAAATCAAAGGAAATATTTTTAAAAAATTGCAGGGCAGTCTCAAATAAATACAGTAAACATCTAAACTAATCTTTAATATATTCCTGTCTATATCTAAGAGAAATTACTGTACCCTAGTTACTTACTATTAGCAAGGCAAGTGCAGGTGATGGCGATGATGGATGTTTCCAGTCAAAGACAAAATACAAAATGGAAAGTCTCTTTCTCTCAGAGAGTTTTTAAATTAATATCAAACATTACTGCTGGGTCAGCTTGGATGACATCACTCTTTGTCACCTGCCTTCAGTTCCCAGGTTAACAGAAACGAACAGAATTTTAACATCTCTGTGTGAGAAGTGAATATCTCTCAGAAGTTTGCAGAACTTGGAAGTCGTAAAACAATAAAATGCTTTTACATTCGAAACCTAGTAATTATTTCTATTTCAAGACAATAGAAAAACCTCTAACTCTAGATATTGTGTCTGCTTCACTGAAATTGAGAAATAACACAATCATAAAATAATTTTGACTTATTTTCTTGAAGTTTTGCAAGTTAACTCTGTATGTTCCAGCTTCTACTATTAAAACATACATTTGCACAGGTATACAGTTTATATATATTTCTGTTCTTTTCCATTAGGGTACACTGTGGACACATACGTGAAGCTCAGTACTGCACAAACCTTGTTTAACACACACTTCTGTATCAGTGGTTTAATATACACATAACATATAGTTCTCTTACATTTGTAAGACAAGCATATGAATCATATTAATATTCACAAATGACATAGAATTATTTACATAATTCCAGATAGCTGGGCTGGCAGTGTCACACAAGGCCTCCAGGATGATGTCATTTTCAGTATCTGTAAAAGGGGCCGGTGTCAGGGATACATATTTCCTGAAAGACAAAAAAATGGGAACACATGTCAGGATCACATACGTGGGAGTACAGTATGTAGAAATACAGTGATAACAGATGGCTACCAGTATTCACTGCTTGATTACACATCTCATATTCAACACTATGCAAACTTTGTAAGGGTGTGGATGCAACTAGGATAGTGTCAATAGGCAGCTATTCCTGTTTGTGCCATGACAGATACTGATGTATGATCACACACCCAACACAAGAGTCCATTAAAGTGTGGCTCTTAGGTATAAACCCCCTTATAATATATAAGAACAACATTGCCAAACAAATAGCAATATAGTATTACAACCACTGTCAAGGGAAATTTCCAGAAAACTGGTATAACCTAATTAACAAAAAGCATTCTACCCTTACTATACTCTAGTTTCTCTGTAGGTATAACATGTTTGGAGATCAATGACATGTCATCATTACAGTTCTAAGAAAGGCTTAATTATCTAATCCCCATTCCCCATAGTATATTCAAACATGTGCATTATGTTGGAAAAAAATGGTTACAAACCTGATGGAGTACAATACTCCTGTGTTGAAGGTACAGATAGGTAACTCTAATATACAATGATTCTCCTAGTTAGATGTTTGCCTTTTTAACATGGCTTTCATTCACAAGTGTTTGCCTCTGAACCAATCTGTCCTTCTGAAATTATAATTTTAACCAATACAGCTGATTTTCAGTATAGTCAGCCAGTCCCATACAACCCCTTTCTCATATGCTGGGTTGGAAATTACTGGGGTACAGATACTATGTCATGGCAGTGAGAATGTCTGCAGCAGCTACTTTTTACATAGAAATGTGCGTGCTACAGGCTGAAGTTGAAGGTGATGCTGCAGGCAATAGGCATAGGCAGAGAGGGTGAACACTTTGCAGTACAACAAGCTTTAAGGGTAAGAGTGGGACCTGTGGGAGCCTTGCTGTATAGGCAGAGCCAGATTGAGGGTAGCCATCCGACTGTGAATTAAGGTATGTGTTTCAGGTAAGTATGTCAGCCAACAGTATCAATAACACAATATAAGGCAAAATGCTTGGTGTGTCCTAGAAAAAGTTAGGGGGTACGTTAATCATGATATTATGCAGTTGGACAACTGCCAAGTCACTTGTTATGTCATGGCAGTTTCCTGCTCAGTGTATGCTGGCAACCCTTGCGTCTGTCTCAACCTCCATATATGTATGTTATATATGCACCTGTGGTTGTGTCTGATATTGCCAGCAAATCATTGTGGGCTGCAGTCTGATATTACTGGGCCACAATTTTAGTACACACTTCTCTATCTTCAGGGAATTCAGGTTAATGCATGTCCTGACATTCTCTGCACTTTCCAGTGTTGTAATATGACTAGTTAAGAGTGGTCCTATCTGTAGGCCTATGCCCTCTATTATTTATTTGTAGACATTCCAACTGTACTGCTTTGGGTGGATAAATAGGTAATGAGACAGACATACACATCACAATTTATAATGCTGATGTCCACATACATGTATTTTCATTGCTAGACACAGCTGTAATTGAACCCAGGACCATGTGTACCAAAAAGTAAATTCTCAATGTATTTTACAGACTGAGCTACAGAGTCACTGTTATAGTGCGTGTATTTTTACATGCTGTAGTTATCATTGCACAGTTAACTGCTGTGAAATACTGCAGTTACATCTATTATTATGTGTATGGCTTTAGAGTACTGTATTTATATACCAGAATCCCGTTTAAAAACCTATTTTCCATTAATGTTTTGTCTTCCTACATGTTGTACATATAATTGCGGGGTTACCTAGTATTAGATACCTCAGCAAGAGGTTCTCCTGTTCGATTCTTGGATGGAGTGCCTTCTGTGTGGAGTTTGCATGTCCTCCCCGTGGTCGAGTGGCCTCCGAAAGACATGCGTGAATGGGCATGCCTTCACTTAGGTTGGGCGTCGGGCTGGCAGCTCAGCACCATAAAAATGTACTGCCATTCATTAGCGGACCGGAGTTCCGCTGTGGCGACCCCTAACCGGGAAAAGCCGAAAAGACAAACAACAAACTTACATCTAAACTTATGTGTGTGGCTTTATAGTGATGTATTTCTGTACTAGGGTGCAAATTACAGTACTATTTTTCTATTAATCTCTTAGCTGATTTACACGGTGTGGCACGATGCAAAGCATTGCTTCAACATGCTTAATGATGGGAACTTGAGCATTACTCTGTTTTGATTAAAACACTTGCATTAATTAACAGCTGTGTGGCTTAGTGAGTTTGTGTGTTGCTAAGCACAACACAACTACAACAATTAAATACATCCGGTTTCTATTTTTAGATGTCTGATGGCATTGCTAAGCACTATGCCTCTCTATGCAAACAGGGACAAACCAGAAAAGAAAAAAAAACATTATAATTGATTACATCCAGTTTCTGTTTTTATTTATATAGCAGATGCCAGGTGTATATGTATAAGCACAGCTCAGCATTGCCTGGCACTGCGTCGTACTGTGCAAACAACACATAAAAGTAAAAAAAATAAAATACTGTCCTATGCTTATCACCTGTCCAGACATTTTCTGGACAGTCCGCAAGTACGGGGCAGCCTCTACACTGCTGCTTGCAAGGATTTAATATCCGTGTTACTATCATCTCCCTCGAAAGGGTGCCATAATTAATATGTATGGCGCACTGCCGGTGAGGAACTGTAGCAGTTTACACTGATACATTTTGTGTAGGCTCTACATGGAGCCTACATGGATTTTATTGAATCCTGAGGCTTAACTATTATACCAAACCCCATTTCACGAGTCATACAAGGGTGAGCATGAACAATATCTATTGTTGCAAATGGAAAGCTACAACACTAGGATTAAATGTGACTATTTTCATTGTAGAGTAGATAGAACTGGGAACAAGTTCCTAACTAAAATAATTTTTTTTGTTTGTTTTTTGTTTACTTTGTTTACTGGGTTTGTCTAACTGGTTTAATAAAAAAAAATTTTTTCATTGGAGACCCCGGGGAGAAAAGCATTTTACAAGCATTTTTAAACAGGCTTATACATGAACAGACATTAAGTAAAATACATTAACAATTACACATACATTTGCTAATTAGATTACATTCACATGAAAATAAAGGAAAATATTATGGTTCCCTATTAGATGAATGAATGCTTAAAATGTCGAGTGCGACATGCTCGACAGCTTTTAAGCGAACGTTCATCTAAGTGAAACTGGAGAATGTTGAAAAAAGGAGTTTCAAAAAGTTACAGTTAGCCAGCCATGAGGAATCCAAAAAACTGTAGAGCCAGCAAACAGTGACAAGCATAAAGTAATTTATTTATTGGGAAGACATAAAGCTAAGAATAAAGCAAACCGGTTTCGGCTGTCAAGCCTTCTTCAGTGCATTAAATTAAATAAGCATACAGGCAAATATATATAGTATAGCACCACCTGAAGTAAGTAGGTGTAAATTGCATCCTTCATTAAAGATATTCATTCAAGCCTGGGGGAAACAGGGCACCCAATTTAATAATCCATTTTTTCTCCATATTGTTTAATAACTGATGCCATTCTGATTTGTTATTACTGTTTCGCTGTATTATATCAATCAATTTAAATAGAAATATGGCTTTGGGGTGTTTTTTGTATGTTTATAAAGTGCACTTGTTAGTTTACCAGTTCTAATATCACTGAAATGTTCAGATATTCTGAATTTGACACACCTGGATGTTTGTGCCACATAGAAGGCTGAACAGTTGCAGGAGGCCATGTAAATCACCCATTCAGACTGGGAATTGGCAAAAACTTAATAGAGAATACTTTCCAATATTTTTAATAGTAAATTCTTTTGTCTTAGACATATTCTTACAATGGGTACAGTGTCCGCATAGGAAGCATCCCTGCAAAGGCCCACCTTCCAAAGTTATTTGTTTAGGACTGTTGTCAGATCTATTCACTAGTTTATAATGATTCAAAAATGAACCAATGTTCTTCCCTCTTCTAAAGGAAAAGTGACATGCATCCTCTAACAATGTGCTGAGCTTGGTGTCAGCCAGTAGGATATTCCAATGTCTGCGGAAACTGTTAATGAGGACATCCATGTTTCTCCCATAGGTGGTCACCAATCTGATTTGGGAATTATTGCTTTGTTTTATGTCCCTAGATTGGAGTAGGGTATCCCTATCTTGATTTGCTGCACAACGTCTGCCTTGAGCGATGTCCCCTTTCTTGTACCCTTGATCACTGAACCTATTAACCAAATCAGACTCATATGTATGATAGGTCTCAGCATCAAAGCAAATCCTCTTTAGACGTAAGAATTGTGACTTTGGAATGTTTCTGCGTAGATGGGAAGGATGAAAGCTGGAGGCATGGAGCAAGGAGTTGTACTCTGGGTATTTCCGATAGACCTCAGTTGTCAATGTATGGCCTGCATTCCTAGTTACTAATATATCCAAAAAAGTGATTTTTATCAATGTCAAATGTAATCGTAAACTGAATGCCCCATTTGTTCTCATTCAAATATGTGACAAACTCCTTGAGGTATATAATGTCAGACCTCCATACCAACCAGCAATCATCCAGATATCTCCTCCATATGTCAATCTTATCCATGTATATATTATGGGCTCTATCATAAATTATCTGTTCCTCGATGTAAGCCACGAAGAGATCGGCATAGATCAGAGCAAACGAGGCCCCCATTGCAGTGCCTTTGGTCTGTAAATAACAATTGTTCCCGTAGTATATAACATTTTTGGTTAATACATGCTCAGCCAAACAGACCAAAAGTGTATTGAAACCTGGTGGATATAATTCGGACTTGATTAACCAATATTCTAAGGCATCTAAACCTGCCCAGTGGGGGATGTTGGTATATAATGCAGAAACATCCAAAGAACACATATACCACCCTGTTTCTAACTCCATGTTTGATATAATCCAAAGAAACTCCGTAGTGTCCTGTATTCTAGCTTTAACACATTTAAGCAAAGGTTTGAGATGTAATGTCAGGAACTGGTATAGTGGTTCTGTGATTGAGCCTCTGCCTGAGACAATGGGTCGGCCAGGTGGGTTTTGTAGATTTTTGTGCATTTTAGGTAAAAAATATATATATTGACTACAAGGGTCAGATACTGTAAGATGATACAGAATATTATCTGTTATGATTCCCTCCTCCCTGGCTGATTGCAAAAACTCATCTATTTGCCTCTTAAAACCAGGTGTAGGGTCTATTACCATATGTGTATAATACCTATTGTCTGACAATTGTCTCATAGCTTCAGAGTTGTATAGAGACCAGTGTTGTACCACAATGGCTCCACCTTTGTCTGCTGACAATATTACCAATTCCTTGTTATCTGCCAATTCTCGAATCATGTCCATCTCCTTATTGGACACATTTTTGTGTTTAGCCCGAATATCCCTAAAGTTAAAATGTAGATCTTTGAGAATGGAGTTGTAAAACATAGACACATTGGGATGCATGGGTGGGACGAAGTTTGAATTGTGATACCTGAAACTAGAGTTAGGTTCTGAGTCAGTGGTTGTCTGAAAAAATAATTTCAAGTTTACTAATCTACAGAAATCAGAGACATCTTTAGCAAATGTGTCTTCAGGAACAAAGAAACCAGGTATGAAGTTGAGGCCTTTATTCAATATTTTTATATGTGTAGGAGACAATTAATTCGATGATATATTCAACACATTATTTATTTCTGTACAATCAGCCTCAGCAGATGTACCATGCTGTCCACTCCTGTGCCCCCCCCCACGTTTACACTTGACCCTAAAGGGGTGGAAAAATTCCTCCTTTTGGATAATGGTGAGTCAGAGGTGTGTTGTGTATTAGACTCCAAAGTCATAGAGGATTCTTCCCCTGATTCATCACAACTGGATGTATTGGATTTTTTGAGGATAGACTGGGGTCTTTTCCTTTTCACTATCTTCCTATTAAAAGAATCAAATCTGACATGTTTATTGGCTTGAAAACGGAAGCCCACCCTCACAAACAGTGAGATCTTGGTGGAACTTACTCATTGTTTTATCTTTCAATGTTTGCTCTAGGGTTAGGAGATCCTGCCCTAATTTCTTTAGGTTGTTTTAATAACCATCCTGCCCTTCAAATATGACAATATCGTTACACATATGAATGATCTCTAAAATATTCTTGTCAATGATCCTATCATGATATGAGGCCAAGATCTTAACAAATTCCATTGATGTCTTGTGCTGTGCCACGGCCCATTGTTATAGTAAGAAGGGGGGCCTGCTCTCCTTGACATTGCATTTTTCCCCTGCTGTTGGTCAGTGGCGTGTTGTGGATTGATACTCTCATGTCGGTGGAAGACTTAGCTTAGTTGGTTATACCAACTGGAGAACATCTTTATTGCTTCTTTCAACATATTTATACTTTTTCTACAGAGGGGAATAACCAGGATGTTGTTTGTTCATCCTAAATAGGGGATGAGGTGAAGAAACATTGTTTTCACCATATGCTTACTTATTTCAAGCTCATAGGCCCATCCCCATGCTTTTGGACTCTATCAGGTACTGTGAATATACATTGGGCTATCTTTGGATGTAAGGATTTTTGGTTTGTGACTTTGGGACATTTTTTGCAACTGGGGGTTTATCCTATCAGTATCACTGGAAACTGGATTGTGATAGATAGTGGAATTCAGCTGGACGGAGATTGAGTGTTGTCAACTGAACATCATCCGATTAATATTATTTTTTGGATGTATAAGGATTTCTGTTTTGTGATTTTTCATAGATTAGTACTAAGCTAAGTGCCCTTGCGAGCCATTGTAAGCCTAGCCAATTATCCCTTGTGAGACTCAAACCCTGTACCTTGTGTTTGTAAGGCAAACACCTTAACCATTAGGTCACCCTCCCAACCCTATTTTGGGACATATTTTGCAACTGGGGTTTACCCTATCTGTGTAGTTGGAAACTGGAATGCGATAGATAGCAGAAATCAGCCACACGGAGGTTGAGTGTTGTCACCTGAACATCATCTGATTAATATTATTTTTTTTGACATGTTTATGCAGTTTTGATATTTTTATTGCACTGGACCACCTGGATACTATTCACAATGGTGCAATTTGTGCATTGGACTGTTTGTCTATTGGACTCTTTGCATACTGTGACACAGTTAATTACCATTAACAACATTTACTATATTTTTAGGATTTTGTAATACTATAGGTATGTCCTTCCTTTGTGAGTAGGACCAATCTATGTATTCGGGGCACATTTGTAAAGCACGGAAAATATTATAGACCATTTTATGGCCTTGGAATGGTTTAAACGGGTAATACTTGATATTATATGGTGTTGAAATATTCATTGTGCTTCGTAGTAATATCATCTTGGTTATTACAGGCGCCATTTTGTTTAAACGAATATGTGAAGCTAAATACTATTTGTCCACAGGTTCTATACTATTTCTATGTACAGTGGACCCATGATATACTGAAAGGTCGTTTTGGGCATGTTAGGTTGTTTTGAACCATTGGAACTTGGTAACCAATATATACAGGGATACGAGGGGGGTTTCCTTCGATTCCCTTAGTCATTTATGACGTGTGGTTAAGGGATAGTTGTATGTTGTATTTAGTGCAGAGAAGAGACACAACTTGGAAATTCCTCAGTAATCCAACTATAGATTGTACAGACAACCTACACCCTAGGATAATATGTGTTTTAGTTACGGACCTATGCAAATATCTATGGGTCTCGTGGTGCCTTAAAGATAGGCATTGTCAGTTTATTTCTTAAGGAAGGCTTTATAATTTATGAGACAAGCTTGATTACAATCAAGCATAGGCTTGTGAAGACGTTTTGCTGGTCTTATTCATATCCTTGATTTAGGAGATTACTGTAGGGTCCAGTTGGGGATGCTAGTTTACCATTGTCAGTGATTTCCTCACATTCTTATTACATGTTGACTATTTGCAGGGACATTTTCGGAACTTCTCATTTTCTTAGGATAATTGGATATAGTAGTTTGAAATAATTATTATTTGGGGACTGGGATTCTTGTCCGGTCATTTTATCCTGTTTTCTATATTATTTAGTTATTGTTTTGGTAACCCTCACACATCACATAACTAAGGTATATGGTTTAAGCCTGAAGGCCCTATTTTACTTATGTGACATGGGGACCTTTTCAAAATAAAATATATTATATGGTTCCCTTTCAATATCTCCATAACAAATAGATGGATTAGATAGTATTTTTGATTATAATGTATGTTATTGATTGGCAACTTTGGACTTCAGTTGGACAATATTTATGGAACTCAGCACTGCATACTTATTAATACAGGGGCTGATATTGTTCTATTATACAGATTTTGAAAGCTTTTGATGCTCTTATGTGGACATAGCACTGCAAGGACTTATAAGGGGAAAGAACCCAGCACAGTAGCTATTATTCTTCACATTTTTCAGTATATTTTTGCTCATAAATGACAGCAAGGGGCTTTTTGTCCTCTTGATTTATGCAGCGAGGCAGTGTTGAATATCTGAATAATTTGACTGAGGACTTGGCACTGACTGTTCATAATCTAATTGAACACCGTATATACTTTGATATTGTTCTTATTTTTGCCATTCCTTATCATACATTAGTTAATTAACTTTTGACATAGTTTTTGATGAATATTGTTTTGGTATTGATTCAATTCAATATGGAACTTATGGATTTATTGAAAGGCCTCTCATCTGATAGAGATGACCTAGTGGCTTTTGGCCTCACCAACCTGGATGAACATAATGGCAATGAAGCCCCTTTGACAACAAATAGATGTGAGGTCGCTTTTCACAAATTGAACAAAAGTATGAGGACTCTAAGGGCCAATGTGTGGCATGCCAAACTTTTTAAGGCTTATATAGCAAAGGATATATCACCTAGAGGGCTTAGAGTCCACACACAACCTTTAGTTTCTGAGGCGGACCCCATCTTACTAGAACAATGGGCCGCAGCACAGCACAAGACATCAATGGAATTTGTTAAGATTTTGGCCTCATATCACGATAGCATCATTGACAAGAACATTTTAGATATCATTGATATGTGTAACGATATTGTCAAATTTGAAGGGCAGGATGGTTATCAAAACAGCCTAAAGAAATTAGGGCAGGACCTCCTAACCCTAGAGCAAACATTGAAAGATAAGAAAATGAGTAAGTTCCACCGAGATCTCACTGACTATGAGGGTGGGCATCCGTTCTCAACCAATAAACATGTCAGATTTGATTCTTTTAATAGGAAGATAGTGAAAAGGAAAAGACCCCGGTCTATCCTCAAAAAATCCAATACATCCAGTTGTGATGGATCAGGGGAAGAATCCTCTACGACTTTGGAGTCCAATACACAACACACCTCCGACTCACCAGTATCCAAAAGGAGGAATTCTTCCACCCCTTTAGGGTCAAGTGTAAACGGGGGGGACAACACAGGGGTGGACAGCATGGTAGATCTGTTGAGGCTGATTGTACAGAAATAAATAATGTGTTGAATATATCATCGACTGAATTGTCTCCTACACATATAAAAATACTGAATAAAGGCCTCAACTTCATACCTGGTTTCTTTGTTCCTGAAGACACATTTGCTAAAGATGTCTCTGATTTTTGTAGATTACTAAACTTGAAATTATTTTTTCAGACAACCGCTGACTCAGAACCTAACTCCAGTTTCAGGTATCACAAATCAAACTTCGTCCCACCCATGCATCCCAACGTGTCTATGTTTTACAATTCCATTCTCAAAGATCTACATTTTGGCTTTTGGGATATTCGGACTAAACACAATAATGTGTCCAATAAGGAGATGGACATGATTCGAGAATTGGCAGATAAGGAATTGGTAATATTGTCAGCAGACAAAGGTGGAGCCATTGTGGTACAAGATTGGTCTCTATACAACTCTGAAACTATGAGACAATTGTTAGACAATAGGTATTATGCACATATGGTAATAGACCCTACACCCGGTTTTATGAAGCAGATAGATGAGTTTTTGCAATCAGCCAGGGAGGAGGGAATCATAACAGATAATATTCTGCATCATCTTACAGTATCTGACCCTTGTAGTCAATATATATATTTTTACCTAAAATCCACAAAAATATACAAAATCCACCTGGCGGACCCATTGTCTCAGGCAGAGGCTCAATCACAGAACCACTATCCCAGTTCCTGACATTACATCTCAAACCTTTGCTTAAATGTGTTAAAGCTAGAATACAGGACACTATGGAGTGTCTTTAGATTATATCAGACATGGAGTTAGAAACAGGGAGGTATATGTTTACTTTGGATGTTTCTGCATTATATATCAACATTCCCCATTGGGCAGGTTTAGATGCCTTAGAATACTGGTTAATCAAGTCCGAATTATATCCACCAGGTTTCAATACACTTTTGGTCTGTTTGGCTGAGCATGTATTAACTAAAAATGTTATATACTACGGGGACAATTGTTATTTACAGACCAAAGGCACTGCAATGGGGGCCTTGTTTGCTCTGATCTATGCCGATCTCTTCATGGCTTACATCGAGGAACAGATCATTTCTGATAGAGCCCATAATATATACATGGATGAGATCGACATATGAAGGAGATATCTGGATGATTGCTGGTTGGTATGGAGGTCTGACATTATATACCTCAAGGAGTTTGTCACATATTTGAATGAGAACAAATGGGACATTCAGTTTACAATTACATTTGACATTGATAAAATCACTTTTTTGGATGTACTAGGAATGCAGTCCATACATTGACAACTGAGGTCTATCGGAAATACCTAGAGTACAACTTCTTGCTCCATGCCTCCAGCTTTCATCCTCCCCATATATGCTGAAACATTCCAAAGTCACAGTTTTTATGCATGAAGAGGATTTGCTCTGATGCTGAGACCTATCATACATATGAGTCTGATTTGGTTAATAGGTTCAGTGATCGAGGGTACAAGAAAGGGGACATCGCTCAAGGTAGACGTTGTGCTGCAAATCAAGATAGGGATACCCCACTCCAATGTTGGGACAAAAAACAAAGCAATAAATCCCAAATCAGATTGGTGACTACCTATGGGAGAAACACGGATGTCCTCATTAACAGTGTCTGTAGATATTGGAATATCCTATTGGCTGACACCAAGCTCAGCACATTGTTAGAGGATACATGTCACTTTTCCTTTAGAAGAGGGAAGAACCCTGGTTCATTTTTGAATTATTATAAACTAGTGAATAGATCTGACAACAGCCCTAAACAAATAACTTTGGAAGGTGGGCCCTTGCAGGGATGCTTCCCATGTGGACACTGTACCCATTGTAAGAATATGTCTAAGACAAAAGAATTTACTAGCAAAAATATTGGACAAGTATTCTCTATTAAGTTTTTTGCCAATTGCCAGTCTGAATGGGTGATTTACATGGCCTCCTGCAACTGTTCAGCCTTCTATGTGGGACAAACATCCAGGTGTGTCAAATTCAGAATATCTGAACATTTCAGTGATATTAGAACTGGTAAACTAACAAGTGCACTTTATAAACATATACAAAAACACCCCAAAGCCACATTTATATTTACAGTGATTGATAGAATACAGCGAAACAGTAATAACAAATCAGGATGGCATCAGTTATTAAACAATATGGAGAAAAAATGGATTATTAAATTGGGTGCCCTGTTTCCCCCAGGCTTGAATGAATATCTTTAATGAAGGATGCAATTTACACCTACTGACTTCAGGTGGTGCTATACTATATATATTTGCCTGTATGCTTATTTAATTTAATGCACTGAAGAAGGCTTGACAGCCGAAACCGGTTTGCTTTATTCTTAGCTTTATGTCTTCCCAATAAATAAATTACTTTATGCTTGTCACTGTTTGCTGGCTCTACAGTTTTTTGGATTGCGATTGGATTTTGGAGCCGTGCAGCTACCATACATGCTGGGGCATGCTCTCCTTGACCAGCCATGAGGAAGTCAACGGCTGACGTAGGAACATTCACCCTGTCTCACCATTGTTACAGTCCTCCACTGTGGTGTGGTCTCGAAGTTCACCCTGTATAATGCTCTGACAGTTCTCCACTGTGCTGTGATCTCGGAGTTGATATATTTAAGTGGGATGTGTGGGGGGTGTAGGGGGCACAGACCCCCCACATTGGGGGGCCCCCAGTTTATTTGTTTGTCGATTTGTTTATTTTTTGGGGGGGGGTTGTAATTGTGTAAAGTACATTGTAGCCATCAGCCGTTGGCTTCCTGATGGCTGGCTAACTAACTTTTTCAAACTCCTTGTTTCAATATTCTGGGGTTTTGATTAGATGAACATTTGCTTAAAAGCTGTTGAGCATGTCATACTCGACATTTTAAGCATTCATTCATCTAATATAGACCCATTATAATAATATAAAAGACAATTATACATTAGTAGATAATAAACAATGAGGATATGAAGTGGTGTACTAGTGGGTTTATAAAATAGGAAATAGCTTGTGTGATTAATATTAATAAATTAAAAGAAATAGAGGTGAGGGAAGAAACTAGATAGAGAAGAATATATTAATATTATAGTTAAGCGGTGGGGTACAAAGAAGGCTCAAAGACAAGTTGTATCTATCTATCAATCTGTCTATAACTGTACATATGGCTATTATAAGGTTTATATTAGAAATATAGAGCAGGGGGTGAGCAGTGTCACAAAACTTTATTTATAGCTGGGAGATGCTAGTAAAGCTGTTTGGATATTGGTGAAGACTGGTTTTGTGGCATAGAATTTTGCATGAAGAGAAATGGTTTCACAATATAAAAGGCTGGCGATAACACTGGCATTTATCATGGAGATGTACAGGAGCAAATCCAATGATTTGATAGGTTAAGTTTTAGTGATGTTTTAAATCAGTTTGCATTCTGAATAGATTTCAGTGGTTGTGGGAGATAATTCCATAGTTTAGTTACGTATTTGAATAGCAAGGGTCACCTGCACTATTAGATGATTTAGTTATAGAGGTTAGTGATTTTTCTCTAGATCACAACATTCTATTAGCGAAGTAGTATTGTATTAAGTTGCTTAAGGCTGGGCAATCTTCTGACTTATAGAGAAGCCTGTATATTGTAGTTAGCTGTGAAAGTGTTAGGTGATGTGGTAGTTTAATTCTCCAAGGGTTAGGCAGTGGTGTGTTTTATTGTTATAGTATACTGCAAATTTGGCTACTTTTATTATAACATTGCTCACGTTTGGGCAATTGTGAGATATGAAGGGCAATGATGATTGGGACAGCATAGAGGGGAGATGGTAGTAAGAAAGTTAGATTTATGCAGCTGGATAAGGGGGAGGGGTGGAAGTAATGGATGTAATGGATTATAAGAAATTTTAGACACTCCGGTTTATGAGCTTGGAATTAAAAATGAAATGAATGGTTCTATATAGGAAGACTTATTTATAGATAACCTTATTGAGGTCTGTGTATTTAACTTCCTTAATATAACAGCACCAATGACACGAATAATGTTTGGAGTCTATAAGTTACATAAAAGTATGGAAAAAACACCTACACATCCAATTGTCAATGGACATAACTCTGTCACCGCTGCATATGCCAAATACTTGGACATCAAACTTAAGCCATTTTGGAAAGACAAGGTACAAATATATAGGGACTCTTGGAATTTTGTAGGGCTGGTCAACCAGTTAGAATTTGACCCTGATGATATATTTTTAACTTCAATGTGAAAGACCTCTATCTAGTCATGCCCCATGATATAGGGATAAAATGGATTATTGAATTTTTTACTATCTAAGAAGGTCTCACAGCCAGATATTAATTTATATGAAGATATGTTGGAGTTAGTGCTGGGTAATAGTTATATCCTCTTTGATGGCAAATATTATTTGCAAAAGAGTGGGGTAGCCATGGGTTCCCCATGTGAAGCAGTTTTTGCCAATATAGTAATGGCATATTGGTAACAGAGATTTATATTTAATAGTAATTTTAAGGACAAAGTTAGTTTATATGTTCAATTTCTGGACAATATTTGTATTATTTGGAAAGGCCAAAAGAAAGAGATTTTTGAATTTATTAATTATATAGGTGAAACGACAGACTTTTTGGAGTTTCCATGTGAGATGGATTATGACAAAATAGCATACCTGGATGTACTTTTAATTAAGGATAAGATAATGGGTAGTTATATATCCAGGATATACAGAGAAAATACATATCCTAATGGCTTGTTACATTTTACTAGTATGAACCGTCTACACTAAAAACTTCCTGTGGTGAAAGGTCAGTTAGTGAGAGCATCTAGAATGATTTCCTTAGAAAATAATTTTCAGAAGAATGTTCCCATTTATCTAATATGTTTAAGATGAGGGGGTACCCCATGGCTTTATTGGATGATTTGACCAATGAGCTTATTATTAAGTGAAGGGATGGTCATTTTAAACCAATTCTAAATGGGGGGCTGAGGTTGGTATTTTTCTACAAATAATATCACAAACAGAGGGAGGAATAATAAAATTTTTAGGGAAAGGTCAAGCTCCTTTTGTGACTACTTTCATCAATCAGCAGTCTAAAAGAAAATGGATTTTATATAAGAATTGGCCAATTCTGAGGGGTGACAGAACTATTATGAATAAAATAGGGGAAGGGTGCTGCATAGTATTTCATAGGGCATACAATCTTAAGGATATTTTGGAAAAGGGTCCAATGAAAGATAAAAGGGAGAATGGAGAAATGAGGAAATGTGGACGGTACCAATATTGTAAACTCATGGACATATGCAGGAATTTTTGTATTAGAGGGGCCAAATATATAGTAAATGGGAAATATAACTGTGAGTCCAAAGGGGTGATTTATCTGGCTAGGTGTAAAGATTGTTGGTGTTACTATGTGGGGAAGACTGATCATAGGTTTAAGGAAAGAGTGTATGAGCATGAATATAATATAAAGAGAAAGAATTTAAATAACGCATTAACAAAACATATAAGAGATTGTCCTGGCCACTCATATGGATATATAATTATTGACCATGTAATACCAAATATTAGAGGAGGAGCTTTAAGACTCTAGTTAGAAAAGAAAGAATTAATTTGGCAAATCCATTTAATGCAGAGCATCAGCCAGAATGAAATGAGCAGAGTTATATTGCCTGCTTACTGAAATTAAGGGCAGTACAGAGGTAAAAAAAAGAATATAAAAAGAGGTAAAAAAAAAAAAACTCCATCAAAAAAATTATTGCTAGATTCCACAGGCTTGTTTAATTTTAATGGAATAGTATATATTTAATTATGTATTTATTTTTATTTAATCTTCTGCTTTATAAAATGTATTGCTGAACTTAAAAGGTTTTTAGTCATCAATAACCAAGTTTTATTATTTTAGGATGGTGATGATTAGTATGATTATAATAAAAGTTTTCCTTGTTTAATGGAAAATGTAGTTTAGAAGTGTAGGTGAATGACAATGTTGCTTTAATACTTGTAAGGGAATTGTGAGGGTGTGTCATCTGTACCACTGGATGGCTTTGAAAGGGTTTTTAAATGTCCGATTACTGTTATAAAGTTATCTGAAAAAGTATATACTGAATAGACGAAGGCGCTTATCTAATTTTATTCATGTAATAAAATCTGAGTTTTATTTATACAGTTTGGTTTATTCTTGGCTGTAGTGGGTTTGTTTTAATTCAATCCAAATATTGCCAAACACTCTGGTCATGGAGGATTTCAATTATCTCACCATCAACTGAGAAACCTACTCTAGCCCTAACTCAATAGTGCAAAAGTTCCTTGTCTTTGTTAACTCAAATACACTGGAACAAATTGTTGAAACCCCAACAAGGGGAACAAACATACTGGATCTGGTCCTCACTAATATGACAAACAGACTCACCACAGCAACTATTGGACCCTCATTATTTAAATCTGACCACAAATAGGTTCATAGGTTCATTGGTTGGTACTAGGCTATTGGCCCTAGGGCCTACACAAGCCTAGCCATAACAATTCCCTAGATATTTCTTCCCACAATATTTACTTCCCTGGACCCCTGTCAAGCAGGGCAACTGACATGATCCCTGGGGTGAATTTCCTGTCTCCCATCCAATTGTCAAGGTTCCTTTTGAAGAGGGACAAGGAGGCACTCTGCTTGACATGTATGGGCAGTCTATTCCAGAGTATGTGGAGTCTCTGGGTCAGGAACCTATCCCTCCAGCATGTTTTGTTCATTGTAATGACAAGGTTTAGATCCCTGGAGCGTGTGTCTCTGAGGGATTGGGATTTATTTAAGGGGAGCATGTCCAGCAGCTCAGGGTTTGACACTGCCTTGTATGTTAAGCAGAGATCACCTCCTAGTAGACAATATGCCACAGAGTATAGCTAGAGTTTTTTTTTAGATGGTCAGCATAGGGCATCTGCTTTAGGCCTGTGATTCTTTTAGTGAGGTATTTCTTTGGCCTTTCCAGCTGTTGCAGATGTCTTGTGAGGTACATACCAAACGGGGTGTTGTACTCTATAATGGGCCTAATGAGGGATGAGTACAGTGGGACAATGACCTCCTTTTTTCTGGATGACAACCCCTTAGTGATGAAGTGTGCCACATAGAAGGATTTTCTGACTGTTGTGGCGATGTGATTATCAAAGGTGAGACCACTGTCCACTTGTGTCCCTAAGTCTCTCATCACACTTTCAGTGTTTAGTGTACTGCCACCTATGTGGTAATTCATGGGTTCGCCTTCGAACTGGCACTAACACAAGAACTCACAAAGGGTGAAGTCAGACTAAACTATTTCACCAAAGCAAACTATACCCTCCTAGGGAAGGTACAAATACATTCCAAGCCCCATCCCCAGCAGGAGGTGTTAACTACACCAAAGCTTACACTAAAGCCTGTGCAAAGCCAGAGCCCCAGGTAAAAACAAGCCACCCTGGTGGACACCCAGCATCAACAAACTTTATCAACAAACTGAAAAAGTCGTTGTCTAAAAAAACTCAGGTGAGGCCCCATCAATGGAAAAGTGCCCTCCTCAGCCTCAACAGGCACATAAGACAACATGTCAAATCGTCTAAAGATAACTTTGAGAAAACTAAAGCAGTCACAGCCAAGGATAACCATAAGGCCTTTTACAGCTAATAATGTAGCCTAAAAGGTAGGACCCAAGCATGTGCCGAACTAGTGACTAACAGTATCACACACACTGATCCCGCAGAGATAGCAAACCTGCTAGCGGATGGATTTGGTGAATATTTCACTCCCTTATCCCCTCCAAACTTATCAATACTTTGCCTCCAACTTCCCCCTACCCTACATATCCAAAGAGCAGGTCATTAAAGCCTTGTCTAAGACAAAAAACACAGCCTCTATGGGACCAGATGGCATCCCAGGCTGTCTTCTAAACAAACTAAAACATGAACTAGCATCACCATTAAATACCCTATTCAATCACAGCCTAACCACAGGTTTGTTCCTGTGGAATGGAAAACAGCAACAGTTATTGCCCTCCACAAAGGTGGCTTAGCAAGAGACTGAGGGAATTATAGACCCATACGTCTGACCAGCCTAATGTACAAAGCCATGGAACATATCATGGAACTCATAAATAAAGACATAGATGACCTCCAAACCCCAGATCCGAACCAGTTCAACTTTGTCAAGAGCAGATCCTGCCTGTTATACCTGGTGGATTTCTTTGAAAATGTGACCAGGGCCACTGATGAGGGCATATCTGTGCACTCAGCATTCCTTGACTTAGCAAAGGCCTTTGACACAATCCTATACTCAGACATAACCGACAAACTTAGCAAATTGAATGTAAACCCCCTTTGTTGTAAGATGGGTTGCCAACTGGCTCACATACTGGTTACCCACTATCAAAGTGGGTGACTCCACATCAAACAGCAGAACTGTTAACAGTGGATTGCCACATGGGTCAGCACTGGGTCCCCTACTGTTTGGTGTACCTCTCAGAAGTTCAGGCCAAAACTAAAGGGCTGTGGCTGACCTAGTTTGCAGATGACTGCAAACTGAGTGCAATTAATGAATCCCCAAATGATGTCAGTATACTTCAAGAGGGTCTTACACAGACCAATGACTGGTGTCTTAGTCACAGACTCAAACTGAATGCAAAGAAATGCATCATCATTACCTTCAGTTAAAGCAATATCCCTTCACACTATCAAATTAACAACAGTATCACATGTACCTATGAAGTCATAAGACATCTAGGATCACAAGTAGACTGTGACCTTAACTTTGCCCACCATGTGGCTGCTATAGTAAGGAAGGCTTTCTACATAGCACACTTGATTAGTAAAGGTATTGCCTGTAGAGCAAAGGAGGTTATAACCCCTCTATACTCATCACTAATCAGGACCATAATTGAGTATAACACCCCTTTCAGCATGTACTGTACAAAGCACCTGCAGCATTTGGAGAAACCTAAAGGTTTCTAACTAAGAAGATCAAGGGACTCCAGCACATACCTTGCACAGACCGACTAAAGTTCCTGTCACTGTACTCAGTATCATATAGACTTCTTAGAGGAGACTTATGCCTGACTTACAGAGCAATCTCCGACCCAAGCCTAATGAATTTGCTGCATATCTGTAAATCAAATGGGACTAGAGCTACCTATTCTAGGGACCTAAATATGGCCAATGACTTGAACAGGATGTGCTGGAGGGAGAGATTTATCTCCTAGTGACTGCAGCATCTTTGGAATTGGCTGCAATTCGTGTATAGCAGAGCACTTTTATGACACTGTTCAAAAGGAAGCTGGACTAGTGCATGGGGCACTGTAAATTCTTACTGGGGATAGCACTCACAACCCTCTGGGACATGGGCAGTCATTACTAAATACAAACCTGGGTATTGACCAGAATATCTATGTTATTACATTAGGATGGAAAGGCTAGGCTTGAAATGACCTCCTAGTCAATAGCTTAACAACCTCCTATAATCCTATGATTCTGTGATCCTATGTGACTTGGGAAGAAGAGCAGTAATTTATTTTTTTTAACATTTAAAAGTAATTTTGAATTATTTAGCAGTGTTTTAATTGACAAGAAGGACTGCTGTGTAAGGTCTTGGAGTTTATAGAAAGATCTGGCAGAGCAGATTAGAACTGAGCTATGAGTGTATTCAACTACAGTAGCATTTTTGTAGCAGTATAGAGGTCACTGATGAATAAGATGAAATGTATGGGGTCTAGAACTGATGCTTGTGGGACACCAATGCTTACTGGTAGGAAGGTGGAAAAAAAACAGTTTTCTATTTCACTGCTTGTCCTCTGACCAGTAACTATGAAACCATTGCAGTGAAGTGTATGTGAGCCCTAAGGATGAGAGTTTATGTATGAGTTTCTGGTGGGAGACAGTATTAAACACTTTTATAGGGCTAGGAAGATTGTGGAAACTAGGCTTTTGGCATTTCTCTGGGTGTTGGCAGTAATAACAAAGTTCAGTGAAGCAGTAGCTGTGCTGTGATGAGGATGAAAGCCATGTTTAATTGAAGACAGGAGCTTGTTATCTATTAAATAGTTGAGAAATTACATATGAATATGCTTTTCTAATATTTTGGCAGGGGAAATAAAATGGCAGTTGGCCTATAGTTTGAAAGAACTATTGATTCCACCCATGTGCAGTGGAATAATGAATATTTATTCCATAGCAAGGGGACTTTCTTTTCAGACATGGATCAATTTATTAGAAATGAAACTGGGTATTCATAGCTTCAGCTGCTATTTTAGGGAATTTGCCTATTAGACTGTCGGGCAATTGTGGTAGGCTTTAATTTAGTATTTTTATGGTATATGTGGGAAGTGGTTGTAAGGAGAAATGTTAACAGAGATTATTTGACTGAGTAGGAACCTCAAGAACTTGATTAGTAACCTGCTTGGTTAATGCCCAGGGAAAGAAATCGGTGTTCCGTGCAAAAAAAAAATTTTCAATACTTTAAACACATACAGAAGTGGGGGGCTTCGCCCCCCATACCCCCCAATATGGGGGGCCATGCCCCTCATATCCCCCCACTTAAATATGCCAATCCATGTCTGCATCACAGTGGAGGAAATAGCAAACTCCGATGACGGCCCACTGATTTATTTTCCTGGGAAAGAAATCGATGTTCCGTCAGTTCACTCTTCTTAGATTTCGGACAGTTCAATTTGATGAAATTAAATTTGGTGTTTTCAAAATTAGAAATGCTGATAGGAACCCTTCATGGGTTCTGTTCAAGCAGCTTTATTATGTACAAACACATCAGGATTGAGGTTTAATACTTTAACTTGGGTAAAGTTATAAACAAACTAGCTACTACACTCATACATGTTGACTCTCTGGCTGCACACTCATATGGTACTGAGTATAGCACATGCTGACTATTTATATATGCACATTCAGCCCTTGAAATGTTCTTAAAGACACAGCACACACACTCTGTTCTACAATATCTTTTATAGCTTATGACAACACCTCCCACCCCTTCAATGCTTCATTTTATGAAACAGTCCACTGTCTTGTTCTGAGGATATGCAGCATGTTACTTTATGAATTGTTAGTTGGCTTTGAAGAAGTATTTCTTATAAAACTGTTGTAAAGTTTTAAAGGTGTTCATCCTGGAAAAGCTATTGTGGACCTAGATTCAGAAAGTGAAGTGTACAATTCACAGTGACCATTTCCAATTCAGAGATAGCCTTAAATGGTAGCTTTAGCACAATAATGTGCAGCACTGTAGTGGACTGTTTCTGTGGACTGTCTCTGGCTGTGCTAAATGCTAATGAATCAGCCTATGCTAATTAGCCATGTGCTCTCACCTGGAAATGCCTGCCGAATGATTCACAGAATAGCTTAGCTATGTAAGATACAATGGTGAGCCATGGTATTGAACATAGCCAAAAGTTTGTGCTCGCCTGATCAAGTTTAGATGTAAATGCCTGGGAGTTTAGAGGACAGGTAATTCTAGGGCTATGTGTACTTGTGGATGAATGTGTGGATGTATATGTGTGTGTGTGTGTGTGTGTGTGTGTGTGTGTGTGTGTGTGTGTGTGTGTGAAGGGGTGAGTGCTCATGAGGACAATTATGGGGAGTGTGTGTATGTGTGTGTGTGTGTGTGTGTGTGTGTGTGTGTGTGTGTGTTTTTGTCTGTTTATATACGAATGTGTGATTTTGTGTGTGTGCGTGTGTGGGGGGGCTGTCATACTTCCAGTCTCCCCAAGACTAACAAGCAAATCCTGGGGAGACACTAGAAGCTGGACATCAGGGATAAGTCTGTATAGCCTGCCTTAAAGATGCTACAAAAAAAATCTAACCCTGTATTCCCACACCTCATAGAAAAAATATTAGTCCTCTGTATTAGTCCCCATGTCACCACTAGACATTAAAGAAACTTTAACATATTTTCCAAGTCTTTAAAAGAAAAAAAATGTGAAGTTAAATGGAATGAAGGTTTCAAACCCTGCACTCTTAACACAGGAAGCAGCAGCAACATTAATCCAATATGCCTGGATTTTCTAAATAATAATAAGTATAATAAATAATTTATGGTATGATTCAATCATTACAACAGTCTCTGAGTTATGAAGAACAGGGGACATATAAGAGGAAACAGCAGTAGCATCCATTAAAATCAAGGACAGCCAATTTAAAGGAATGAGGACATGCCCTTTTGGGGGGAAGATTCAGCACACAAGTGGCAGAAGCACTAGATGACATTAGGGAGAATATTTAAACTATTACTGTGACTCACTTAAAAAGGTAATAGAGGGCAGGAGCAAAATATATGAAGAGACATCATGGGTGTTCTGTCAACTCAGGAACAGGCAAAAGGAAGGTTGCTGTGTATGTTTGAATGTATGCAAGTGTGTGCATGTGTGTGGGAGATTGAATGAGGGGAAATACCACTGCCAGTGTGATACATAGGCTCCCAGAGGTAACTACTACAGTTAAGTGGTGATTTGTACTTGTAGTAGTTAAGGACAATTCAGACACCCACAAATTAGCTGATAATGAGGTCTTTCCTCATTGTGGCTAACTTGTTTCTGAATTGTGTTTTAGAGCGTCAGACAAACAGTTAATTTTGGCTGCAACTCTTGCCAACAGGATTTCGGGCTCCTTCTGAATCCCTGGGTTGGAGTATACCTTTCCTTCAAGAAGTGTGCGGTGTTCAACTGTAATAAATTGTTATAGCTGGTACTGAATCCCCCGCATGATGCATTTAGCACCACCAGAGTCTGTCGGTCGGTAAGTTCGGACAGGGGAGCTGTTGTCTACTGATCTATTGAGCTACCTCTGAAAGGTAAGTTACCATAGCCATCTCAGCAGATAGCCATTTTCAGGAAGGCCACATTCCTGCACTTTATGCTCACCTTGCAGACATTTTCAAAATGACCAGTTTAAGGTTCAGTAAATTATTCACATCAGTGTTCAGCTCTGTGTATGTGATTATTATTAGTTGTATAGAACAGTAATTCATTATTTAGTCCATATGTTGTTCAAAATGGCATAAAACATAGCAGTTTTCATGAATGTAGGCATACAGAATTATATGCAGTGCAGATAATTTCTGTACAATCTCCTACACTTCCTCCAGGCTGGATGTGGAGTCTTGATGTACACTGTCATTGCTGAATCTCAGGAAAATTCTGGAACTCTCCAAAAACAGTACTAATATCACTTTGCATGCGTTGTAACATAATTATAACAATAAAATATAACTTCAGTTTTAAGAATGACTATACAGTAAATTTTATGAAGCTACTAATATAGAGCAACTATTACCAACATTATAATGAAAATATGTGAATGCTGTAAAATGAAGCAAATGAACAACTTATGATAAAGTACCCCAAATAACACATTTTTTACAACAGCCATGAAACATTGCATTTATACTACCTTAATTAATGCAGGAAAACTGAATTAAGATATCTATCTATCTACCTATGTATATACACATGTATGTTCATCTCTCTCTCTCATGCTGTCTCTCTCCCTCTCTTTCTCTCTTTATATATATATATATATATATATATATATATATAAACACACACATCTATTTACACACATATTTCTAGCTATATAGTTATACGGTTTGCACTCAGCAGGTCATGGTGGGTTTCGTCGAACCCACTGTAAACGATCTCAGGAGGTCGAGCGGCGACAATGTCGCCCCCATCTCGAACCATGTTAAAGCCTGTTCCGAGGTTTACAGCGATTTGTATTTCGACAATGTCGAAATTCGACATTGTCGGTTTCACTGCATGGAGCCAACCATACCATCATTCGATGGTATCAGGTTCGACCTCCTGCAGGTAAACCTAGATATACAAATATATATATATATATGTATAAATATATATATATATATATATATATATATATATATATATATATATATATATATATATATATATGGGTCTACTTCACATGACTTATATCTCATTTGACTGACTTTCATTTGACCAAGACCAAAATACCTAATAGCTTACAATGCTGAATTTCAAAATACTAACTTGTAACCATAGACATGCAGACTTACAACACCAATGACTAACTCTTTCCAGAACTTAAAATGACTTGCGTACCCTCTTAACAAAAAACAGGCAATATAAAATCAAGCTGTGACCCCACACCCCCCTAACTATGTATACTAACTCCAGGATCACACTACAATGGGGAAAAGGGCATATACTTTTACTTACCTTACAGTAGTCTACATGCTGCCACTACTCCTGGGAATGCACAAAACATCCGCCATATTACTTTAGACACTTCCCATAAAAATGTAAACAGACATACCCACATTTAGAAACAATACAACACTATTTTCTACATGACTATCAGTATTCTGATAATCAGCATTATAAGTTACAATAATTCTTTATATCACAAGCAGGTGACAGTAGATGGGAAACCCACATTATGTCTATGGCTTGCAATTCAGTATAATGGGATTCAGTCAAATGAGTTTTCAGTATCACAGCAAATCATTGTGTCATGTACTTTTTTTTCACTTATTTTAAATACATAGCAGTCTGCTTTTGATGTGTTATCACAGGCATGTTTTACATGTCTTCAGAACTGTTCAGTTGTACTGAAATACAACCTGTAGCACTAACAGTGTGTGTGTGTGTGTGTGTGTGTGTGTGTGTGTGTGTGTGTGTGTGTGTGTGTGTGTGTGGGTATCAGGTTCGACCTCCTGCAGGTAAACCTAGATATACAAATATATATATATATATATATATATATATATATATATATATGTATAAATATATATATATATATATATATATATATATATATATATATATATGGGTCTACTTCACATGACTTATATCTCATTTGACTGACTTTCATTTGACCAAGACCAAAATACCTAATAGCTTACAATGCTGAATTTCAAAATACTAACTTGTAACCATAGACATGCAGACTTACAACACCAATGACTAACTCTTTCCAGAACTTAAAAATGACTTGCGTACCCTCTTAACAAAAAACAGGCAATATAAAATCAAGCTGTGACCCCACACCCCCCTAACTATGTATACTAACTCCAGGATCACACTACAATGGGGAAAAGGGCATATACTTTTTACTTACCTTACAGTAGTCTACATGCTGCCACTACTCCTGGGAACGCACAAAACATCCGCCATATTACTTTAGACACTTCCCATAAAAATGTAAACAGACATACCCACATTTAGAAACAATACAACACTATTTTCTACATGACTATCAGTATTCTGATAATCAGCATTATAAGTTACAATAATTCTTTATATCACAAGCAGGTGACAGTAGATGGGAAACCCACATTATGTCTATGGCTTGCAATTCAGTATAATGGGATTCAGTCAAATGAGTTTTCAGTATCACAGCAAATCATTGTGTCATGTACTTTTTTTTCACTTATTTTAAATACATAGCAGTCTGCTTTTGATGTGTTATCACAGGCATGTTTTACATGTCTTCAGAACTGTTCAGTTGTACTGAAATACAACCTGTAGCACTAACAGTGTGTGTGTGTGTGTGTGTGTGTGTGTGTGTGTGGGGGGGGGGGGGGTCACACAACAAATTCCCTATTAATGTCTTATGGAATGCTTTATTTTAAAGTGGTGTGACATGCTGCATATCCACTGTTGTAGGGACTTTGTAACATACCTCTCAGCTGTCCAGATTTTTACCTCATAATTTTTTATCTGTTTCTCATAACATCTGAGGTTTTCTCTTAAATCAGTAGGATAATCTGAGGATTGACGTCACTAAATAATGATCTATATTTGTGTTTCAGATTTCATGTTCTGAAAAATACGTGCTAAGACAAATCCTGTCATTCTATGAACATTCTAACTTTATAAGAGCAATATTTAAAATCTCTCCCTGCTTTTGGAATTGTTGTCCTCCATTAATTACATCATGCTTCATCCAGATTTCTTGCTCTAAGAGGTATGCTTTGCCAGAAGAAATAAGGTATGGTTAAAAGACAGCAGCTAAACAACAAACAGTGCAGCACATTCAAGCAAAAACAACTGAAAACAAAATGAAGCAACTCCTTTACTATTATACTGCATAATACAGGAACAAGGTTGTTACAACGGTTCCCTATTAGAAGACTGAAGACGCATTCTTTCGAATGCGTCTTGGTCAAACTCAAAAGCCTGAAACGCAAAATATCGAAGAGGATTTTAAGTGAATTCTTTCCCTGGGGAAGAATTTGCTTGGCTGCTTCATTACTTTGCCATTTTCGGGACTGTAGTGTGGTCTCAGAGTTCACCCCCCATGTAATGTAATGTTTAAAGAATTTTATTTATTTGTTTATTTATTTTTGTTGTAACAGCGATTTTTTTCCATAGGAAAAAAATCACTGTTCTGACAATTTGAAATTGTAAGCTTTCGCTGACATAGGGTCAATTAATCACCATTTGCTTTTTTAAGCGTTCAGTGATCTAATATAGGCCCATTACACATTCTGACAGCAGCCTCATACACTGGGGCATGGCCTTAGATAACCTGTGCATGCATGCCATACGAAAGGTATAATATGTTGAAATGGCTCTTACATTCATTCAAGGGCTAAATGCAAAGTGCATGTACATCTAAAAGAGAAGATATACATATGATGTGAAGAGATCAAAGAGCTCAGTATGGCTAACCTTCATTTGCATAAGAAGTTGTCAAATCAGTCCTAACTTATACCAGCTGGGCTCAGGTGGCTTATTTAAGTTTTCCTGGGCTGAGGGCTTCCACAAAAGTCCACGTAAAACATAAATAAACTAAAAACATTTATTAACTACAGGAATAGCCAGAAATTATTTGGAAAAGGCAGTTATCAGTGTAATGCAGTTTGATCCCTTCAACAGTGGCTTATAAGACATGACATCTTATACTGTTTGTTGGATTATAAATTAGATTGTCGGGAATATGTAAGGTACCATCAGCAGTGCCGTCTGCAGTGACAAATGGCTTACTAATGACAATGGTGTCTGGAAACAGGAAATGGCCAGGATCAGACTGCAGGCCACCTTAGTTAATGAGATACACCAGATAACACTTGACATACTGACTACTGCACCCTGTCAGTAAACACATGCAAACATGCTTATTATTATTGCAGGAAAGGATTAAGCATCACAGGGAGTATTATCAAGAAAACATGGACCCACAACTTAGAATTAATGGCTCAATGTGTTTATCACCCTTTCTCTCTCTCTCTTTTTTAATACACTAGCATGTGCAATCCATATTTCATTAAAAGTACCATAAAAAGACTGGAAGGTGAAAACTGTGATTCAGTATGTGATTGCAGGTTATAACATGGTGCAAGAGCAGAGTGCAAGACATAGGAGAGACAAGTTCAGTCCTGAAGAGACTCACATCATCATGGATGCTCTGAGGACATACAGGAAATGCCTTTTTAAAAAAATGGAGAGGGGGAAAATCAGGCAGACAGAGCTATGGCATGCAATCAGGAAGTGGCTGACATTAATGCAGTAAGGAAAGTAATTTAACCATGGCACATTGCAGGAAGAGAGCCAATGACATTGTGGGATGCTGCAGGACAAAAGTTAGGCAGAATGCAATTACCAGCAGCAGCACTGGTGGGATCCCTTCCACATTCCAACAGTTAATAGCAAATGAGGAGCACCTTCTGTTTATAAGGGGAAATTATCTGGATGCAGATTAACATGCTGCTTGAATTATTAGAGGTGAAAATGACTTTAGTACTTTCAGACCCCTGCAATAACCACAATCAGGCATTGTGGAAGGTTAGTGTGTAACTGATTTAACTACAGTATGCTGAAATGTATTTGGCATGACACATGCACATATCACCCTTATGTATTTCTTCAGCAGGTATGACACCAATGTCAGATAAGGCACAAAGTCTATAGACTAGTGTGGTAATTCTTGTCATGCAACATATACATAGAAGTAATTCCACCTGTCTCATGTCACATTAACCATATCTTCACATAGTTCTTCACAAGGTCACCACCAGAAACAACCTCATCCTGTGACTTCACAAAGCAAGCTGATGTTCACAGCAGAATGACTGTTGATGGTGCTGTAATTGCCATACTCATAATACAGCCAGAGGACAGTGACACAGAGTCATAAAGTGTACTGACAAAGCCCCCCACAACACAGCAAGTGGATATCTCCTTAGTCAGTGACATGGGCTTACACACTCAACAGAATGAGGGAATATCATCACAGCAAGATGGAATACCATGCAGCTCATAATTTGCTTCTTGTGTATGGCCTGAACTCTTTAATGAAGAGACTACCTATTTAGAGGCAGCAGTACCTGCTACTGCACCTGTGGACAGAGGTACCAGGCAAATACAAATGTCACTGTTAGCTCCAGAAATGCACAAGTCATTGGCTGCCCAGCACCAGATGTTCAGTGATGTGGTTCTAGCCCCTCCAGCACCAGATGTTCACTGACGTGGTTCAAGCCTCCCAGCATTAGAAGTTCAGTGATGTGGTTCAAGTCCCCCAGCACCAGATGTTCAGTGAATGGTTTAAGCCCCCTGGCACCAGATGTTTAGTGACATGATTCAAGCCCCCCAGCACCAGATGTTCAGTGATGTGGTTCAAGCTCCTGACACTCTCAGAAACAGTCAGGTAGAGATGATTAGATGAGTGCAGAGGATACATGAAGAAGCTCACTAGTACATCGGAATAGTTGAGATCAGGGACAATGCCATGATGATTCTCATGTGCATTGTCATTGCACATATAGCATCCATGTCACACTGCATGCACACAATCAGAAAAGCTTACCGGACATGTATTCAGAACACAGGTGGACATGGTCAGGTAACTCTACACCTGCATAATGGTGAATCCTCTAAAGAAGAAGGCAGGTAGGCCTTGTCAGGCTTTCATAACATACTTCTGTGCAAAAATTCTGCACAAGGCCAAAAATAATAGGGGGCAAAAGCCCAAAATCAATGACAGATTTTAAATATTGCTCTTATAAAGACATAAAGTTGCTAGAATAACACATTGTGTTATTAAGCATTTTTTTCTGAAGGATAGAAAGTCTGATTTACCATAAAACTACAACTTTTATCAGGAACAGACTAAAATAAAAGGCAGAAATCTGGATATTCTGTGAAATTCTTGACAGTTGAATATATGTTGACTTAACAAAATGCACAGGAATCAGAGCACTGATTATTGATATCAAGAGTGTAGCCAGGCATACTCTTTGTACTCTACAGAGTACATTTTTCTTGCATCACTCAGAAACATTGTAGTTTTTTCAGACTATGTTAAGTCTACAACTATCTGAAGCAATGCTTCTAACAAGTAAATGTTACTTACAGCGAGGTTTGCTAATCTAGAAACAATATCTTTAGTAGTTTTAGGAGGAACCACTGAAAATTATGTGTACATTTATTAACTGCTGGGGGCAAAATTTTGAAAGAGGTGTCCATTTTTAAATGCCATGTGGGTCAGGGGCAGTAGAAAGAATTTATGAGTACAAAATGGAATTTTCTGGTTACACCCTTGATTGGTATTAGAATTTTGAAAATCAACATACAGAACTATTCAAAAAAAATTATTACAAAAGGAAACAGTTTCCTTTTGCCAAACTTAATCAAACCCCTAACACTGTGTTCAAACATACTTTGTCACATTAACAGTAATGTTATGGAAAGGGTATCTTTAGGTTAAGGTGTATAGCTATGGGTAGTGGGAGCAGGAAGGTTAGGGTTAGTATGCATTGGTAAGGTAGTGTGGCGGGGGGGGGTTGACCATCTCCAAACAAACTTTTCATGTGAAATGGTTTAGTGTGAAAAGATAAAAGTATACAGCTGTGGAAAAAGCTTTGAAGTATTTAGAACACACACACACACACACACACACACACACGCACACACACACACACACACACACACACACACACACACACACACACACACACACACACACACACACACACACACACACACACACACACACAGAGAGCAGGTACAGTACCTCATGCAATTAAATGCAAGATAATGATTTTCTGCATCTACTAGTCCCCTACCAGTTTTTATAAGGCTCCTCAAATTAAAATTTCAGATTGTCAGTGCAATATGCCACTAAATTTGTTTATCTGCATTCTTCTTTTCCTTGATTGTTATGGTTTCATTCTTTTTCTGACCTGATATCATAGATGATGAGGAAATGAAAACAAAATCTGGACACACTTTTGGTGTTCTAACTAGCTAACAAGTCTGTTGAACAAATGCTGCCAGCATACCTTTCTTATAATAAAATTCTGAATGAATTTTTAATTTATGGGCAAAGTCACTCTGTCAATATCTCAGCATAACATAGAGGAATTATGCCCTAACTAACATCCAGCAACCTGCTTTTGATTAGACTAATAGAGCTGGTGGAAGGGCCTGTTTTTGCAGAGGAGGGACCATGCCAATGTTGGTAGATAACGCAACTTCCGGTGAAGTCCAGGAGATTGATGGAATTGATCAATTGCTGGGCTGGGGAAAATGGGATGGCCTAATAGGCATAACTGCATGTAATACTTAAGGTGGTCACATCACCAGAAAGCCATAACTCCTTGCTCTGTCAGCCTACAAAAGCAGCACTGACATATTGGTGATAATGCCTTAGAAATAAAAATGGAGTGAGAAGCATACTCCTTTACCCGGAGCTGCTCTCCACTTCCATTTTCCAAACTTCTGGCAATGCTGCCCATTAATAACAAGAGAGGAGGTTTGGAGCAGTTTGGGAAAAATGCTTGATAGCTGATGGCCAATCAGCAACATCAAGACACAGAAACATTGTCAATATCCCAACTTATAAATGACAGTCAAAGAGACATAACTGTTCAAGTCATGAAGAGATTTATTGCCCTCCTCCCTTTGCTGCACCTTGTCTGAATTATTTTGCCAGGCGCCTGCTTATAAACCCAAAGCTCAGAATGTAACTTAATGTAATCACACATTTGTTATGAACCATAGTACTTGAAGTTTAATGACTTCTCTAACATAAAATTATGTGTGCTTGTGCGTGTGTCTCCCTGTGTTTGTCCTGTAAAAGGCCACTGGCTATGAGTATCCAATGAATGTGATAAAGATAAATGAATGCATATACATTCATAAATAAAATGAACATAAAACTATTTGAAAATGACTTCCTCATAAAATTTGTGTTTTTCTGTAAAATCAGTTAGTGATTGTCATCACTAAATAATGACAGACACACGGCACAGTGGCAGAGCAGATATTGTTGTTGCCTCACAGCAAGAGGTTTCCTGGTTTGATTCTCTGCTTTGTGTGTGGAGTCTGCATATCCTCCCTGTGTCCATGTGGGTTTCTTCCCACATTTTGAAGATGTGCAGTAGGTGGAATTGACACTTTATATTTTCCAAAGGTATGAGTGTGTGGTGTGGATGAACTACCATGACAGAGCTAGCCACCCAGTGGTATAAAACTTGGCTCTAGATGATTGTCACTGATGAAGTGACACCCTGACCGCATGTACAAAAAGGGGTGATGGATTTGAATTTCAGACTTCATGCTATTCAAAAAATGCTTACCAATGCAAAATCTGTCATGCTAGCAAATTTCAAAGTTTGTAAGAGCAATATTTAACATTTGCTCCTGATTTTGGATCTTTGCACACCACCCCTCAACATTTTTGGCTTTGTTGTGAATTCTGCTGCTACGAGGTTGAGTGGTATGTTCCAACCAGAAACTTTCTTAGCTAAACTAATAATACCTTTCAAATACTACCATGTTAACTTGGAAATTTGAACATGAACATGTCCATTATCTCTGCAAGCATCTATAATCTTTCATTCTGGATTATAATATATAATTTCTTGTATTTGTACTACAAACATAATGCACTACTAGTTACTGTTACACTTTGTATCATGTCTAAGTTGTCAATAAAAAAAGATTTAGGAATTCTACATTTTTCTCATTTATTTATCCCACATAGATGGTTAAGTTATTTGTAGAAGTATTAGTACCTACTAATATGGGAGTATTAAATGGAAATACTGTAATTCTCCTATTGTTATGTATTATATAATGTCACTGAATTCCCTTATTAGGTTTTGATGAAAACTGTTCTGTAGTAATTGGCTGTTTGGGACCATTCCTAGCTCTTTTGTAGTTCACTGCTTAAAATCCGCCTCTGGGCGTTTTTTTCTGGCTATACTGCTCAGACAAGCTCCACGTGGGTTTACAGAGTGGTCCTAGCAGCAAGGAACTCGAAAAGCGACTACCTTCTGGATTTAAGTATCTTTGCTTTTTTTCACTGAAAATAGCTTCTGCTGCTTACTTTGAACTAGCCTGAACTGTTTTTTTACTGATTACTGCATTTATTTTAAAATCTGCACTTAAAGTTACATTTAGTCGAATTTAGTCGAAAGTTTGCTTGTTTGTTTGTTTAATTGAACTGTGGAGGCTGCCCACTAAAGTGTGCTAGCCTGTGTAACTAATTTATCACTGTCTCTGCATTTTCTGTGTATTTCTACAAAAAAAACAAAAAAACAAAAAAATAATCCTTGTTTTCCCACCTTTCTCGACTAGTTTAGACCAGTATACAGGCATTGCTGTATTCTGGGCTGTGGTGTAGTTCCTATGTTGTCCATTACCTTACTTGGATAGAAGGAAGTTTCTTTGCTCACCAGCGGGAGTGTGGAGCCTTGAGCAGCCTACCTGTCCTTGGGGGAAGTGATCTCAGCACAAGAAGCTGTTAGTAATTGGTTGTTTGGGACCATTCCTAGCTCTTTTGTAGTTCACTGCTTAAAATCCGCCTCTGGGCATTTTTTTTCTGGCTATACTGCTCAGACAAGCTCCACGTGGGTTTACAGAGTGGTCCTAGCAGCAAGAAACTCGAAAAAGCGACTACCTTCTGGATTTAAGTATCTTTGCTTTTTTTTCACTGAAAATAGCTTCTGCTGCTTACTTTGAACTAGCCTGAACTGTTTTTTTTACTGATTACTGCATTTATTTTAAAATCTGCACTTAAAGTTACATTTAGTCGAATTTAGTCGAAAGTTTGCTTGTTTGTTTGTTTAATTGAACTGTGGAGGCTGCCCACTAAAGTGTGCTAGCCTGTGTAACTAATTTATCACTGTCTCTGCATTTTCTGTGTATTTCTACAAAAAAAAACAAAAAAATAATCCTTGTTTTCCGCCTTTCTCGACTAGTTTAGACCAGTATACAGGCATTGCTGTATTCTGGGCTGTGGTGTAGTTCCTATGTTGTCCATTACCTTACTTGGATAGAAGGAAGTTTCTTTGCTCACCAGTGGGAGTGGGGAGCCTTGAGCAGCCTACCTGTCCTTGGGGGAAGTGACCTCAGCACAAGAAGCTGTTAGTAATTGGTTGTTTGGGACCATTCCTAGCTCTTTTGTAGTTCACTGCTTAAAATCCGCCTCTGGGTGTTTTTTTCTGGCTATACTGCTCAGACAAGCTCCACGTGGGTTTACAGAGTGGTCCTAGCAGCAAGGAACTCGAAAAAGTGACTACCTTCTGGATTTAAGTATCTTTGCTTTTTTTTTTCACTGAAAATAGCTTCTGCTGCTTACTTTGAACTAGCCTGAACAGTTTTTTTTACTGATTACTGCATTTATTTTAAAATCTGCACTTAAAGTTACATTTAGTCAAATTTAGTCGAAAGTTTGCTTGTTTGTTTGTTTAATTGAACTGTGGAGGCTGCCCACTAAAGTGTGCTAGCCTGTGTAACTAATTTATCACTGTCTCTGCATTTTCTGTGTATTTCTACAAAAAAAACAAAAAAATAATCCTTGTTTTCCCGCCTTTCTCGACTAGTTTAGACCAGTATACAGGCATTGCTGTATTCTGGGCTGTGGTGTAGTTCCTGTGTTATCCATTACCTTACTTGGATAGAAGGAAGTTTCTTTGCTCACCAGTGGGAGTGGGGAGCCTTGAGCAGCCTACCTGTCCTTGAGGGAAGTGACCTCAGCACAAGAAGCTGTTAGTAATTGGTTGTTTGGGACCATTCCTAGATCTTTTGTAGTTCACTGCTTAAAATCCGCGTTTGCACGGCTTTGCGCGGTCATGCGCATAGCGTAGCGCCGGTTAAACAAGGTAAAACTTGGTTAAACAAGGTTAAACTTTTTCTGGCTCCGCCAAGTCTGCTCTTCAATTTTCCCTTAGAACTGTTCTACTTGCAATCTAAACAGCCTATACTCTATCTGAAAAGCTCAGCACTTGCTCCTAAAGCATTTTTATACAGGTAAAGCACTCTTAAACAAACGAAAGAACTTCATTCACCTAAATTCTGTTGAGTACCCATTTCCCTATAGGTCCTTTCTGACTCAGTTACACAGCAATCTTTTTCACTATTTCTAGCATGTCGAAGGGTCAGTTGCTGGCGTCCTCTCCTGTTCAGCTGGTGAATCTGGGAATCTTGAGGCAATGTTACAATTGCCTCATGTACACAGACAACCCTCTCCTCCTCCCAACAAATACAAATATATGTGAGAGATGCAACTCAAATTTAGTCGAAAGTTTGCTTGTTTGTTTGTTTAATTGAACTGTGGAGGCTGCCCACTAAAGTGTGCTAGCCTGTGTAACTAATTTATCACTGTCTCTGCATTTTCTGTGTATTTCTACAAAAAAACAAAAAAACAAAAAAATAATCCTTGTTTTCCCGCCTTTCTCGACTAGTTTAGACCAGTATACAGGCATTGCTGTATTCTGGGCTGTGGTGTAGTTCCTGTGTTGTCCATTACCTTACTTGGATAGAAGGAAGTTTCTTTGCTCACCAGTGGGAGTGGGGAGCCTTGAGCAGCCTACCTGTCCTTGGGGGAAGTGACCTCAGCACAAGAAGCTGTTAGTAATTGGTTGTTTGGGACCATTCCTAGCTCTTTTGTAGTTCACTGCTTAAAATCCGCGTTTGCACGGCTTTGCGCGGTCATGCGCATAGCGCAGCGCCGGTTAAACAAGGTAAAACTTGGTTAAACAAGGTTAAACTTTTTCTGGCTCCGCCAAGTCTGCTCTTCAATTTTCCCTTAGAACTGTTCTACTTGCAATCTAAACAGCCTATACTCTATCTGAAAAGCTCAGCACTTGCTCCTAAAGCATTTTTATACAGGTAAAGCACTCTTAAACAAACGAAAGAACTTCATTCACCTAAATTCTGTTGAGTACCCATTTCCCTATAGGTCCTTTCTGACTCAGTTACACAGCAATCTTTTTCACTATTTCTAGCATGTCGAAGGGTCAGTTGCTGGCGTCCTCTCCTGTTCAGCTGGTGAATCTGGGAATCTTGAGGCAATGTTACAATTGCCTCATGTACACAGACAACCCTGTCCTCCTCCCAACAAATACAAATATATGTGAGAGATGCAACTATATAGCCAACTGGAAGCTGAGCTCTCTCAATTCAGTGCTGGCAAGACCAGTCAGGAGGAGAAGGCAACCACGCACACCACAAACCCCGTCTCACATAGAACTATCACAACTGCAAACCAAACACATAAACACACAAAAACATACTTGGAGGCACTGATTAAAAATCTACCAAAACAACAGAGGCCTCCAAAGCAGACACCCAAGCAACCACCACCTCAAGACATAGCACATGCAACACATAGTTCACAAAGTCAGTGTGCTAAACAGTCACAGCCCTTAAGGCCAAACAACATGCCAGACACACTTGTAATAGGTGACTCCATAGTCAGGCACACTGACGTCCCGCTCACCAGACTGAACAAGGAGAGGGTCACAGTAAGCTGCCTGTCGGGAGCTAGAATCCGCCACATATCACAAGCACTCAGGTCACTCCACAGCAAGTACAAATATGACTCAGTCATTGTACATGCCAGTGTGAACAACCTGAGACGTACCTCCCTGGACTACATGAAAAGAGACATAGAGGAGCTCTCTGATTATGTAGCCCAGGCCGGTATGACCCTGACCCTGAGCAGCATCTTACCCTCACCAAGAATGATGCCACAGTACAAAGACAAAATGATCAGTTTTAACAATTGGCTTAATTACTGGTGTCATTCTAAGGGGATCCAATGTCTGCCTGCTTGGGATAACATGCTTGACAAGCCACGCTGCTTCGCAAGGGATGGCTTGCACCTGTCACCCCTGGGCTTCCGGATATTGGCCAAGGCTCTTGCCACCCCCATAGTGCCTTTTTTAGGCAAGGCTCAAATGACAAACCTACCTCCCTAGGAAACACAAGTGGAAAAAAACTAAGGGTAATGCTGCTCAATGCCAGAAGTCTAAACCTCAAGATGCACGCCCTCGAAGCCCTCCTCAGTATGGAGAACATTGATGTCTGTGCAGTGACTGAAACCTGGTTCAAGGCTCCTGAGAGCACCCCAGCACTATCAGGTTTTACCTCATATCATGCTTTCCGGCCCCAAAACTTGGACCGAACCACAAAAGGAGGGGGAGTATCCATTTTCATCAAAGATACCCACACCTCCAGGTTAGTGGCAACGCACGAAGCATCAGAGACTATCCAGGTGCAACTAACCATAGGCAAAACTGCCTTACAGTTTGTAGCATGCTACAGACCACCCTCTCAAACTCAGGAACCCCACACAGCCTTTCTGAAGACACTGGAGAGTATGAATGTCTCTCCAAATACCATCATTTTGGGAGACTTCAACTACCCAAACATAGACTGGGAACATTACTCAAGCCCCAACACCCTAGCCCAAAGGTTCCTAGAATTCATAAACTCAAATGCAATGGAACAACTAGTCACCATTCCCACAAGAGGAGACAATATACTAGACCTGATCATCACAAACATGGGGACAAAATGCTCCACACCGGAAGTACATCCCTCTTTGGTAAGATCAGACCATAAATTAATCTCACTGGAAATCCACATCCCGCCCCCACCCCCTGCACAAAAGACCACATTGAAGAACTTCTCAAAAGCAAACTTCACACTTCTTAAGACTGAAGTGGTATCTTTCAAGGCCCCTGGGCCAGTGGAAACCACAACCCACACTGCTGAATCCTTTGCAAATGCCTTCTATGGGCACCTTCAAGAATGCATGGATCATGCAATCCCAAATAAAACCAAAACCCATTCCCCCAAAGGCAGGCGCCTGGTCTGGTGGACCCCAGCCATAAACAAACTTTACAACAGGAGGAGGAAGCTACTACATGACAGAGCAAAATCCCTAAATGGGAAGGCATCTCTGATCAGTACTAGCAAAATCTACGATCACTCATAAAATCATCCAAGGCCAACTTTGAGAGAAAAATCGCAAAAGACACAAAAGACAATCACAAGGCCTTCTTTAGCTATGTTAGAAACCTGGGTGGAAACTCCCAGATATGCTCAGAGTTAGTCCAAAATGACACAAAATACACTGAACCCACTGACATTGCCAACATTCTGGCAGAAGGGTTCAGTGCAAATTTCCCCAAAAGGAGAAATGACTATCCAAGCAGAGTGTAGCCTCCCTAACATCTCAGATGCCCAGGTGAGAGCCGCCCTCTCTAAAGCTAAAAACACAGCATCAATGGGACCAGATGGTGTCCCGGGCTGTGTGCTACATGAACTCCAAGAGGAACTAAACCCACACATAAGGCTGCTGTTTAATCTTAGCCTTACTACAGGATACGTACCCAAAGAGTGGAGTACGGCAACAGTGGTCCCACTTCACAAAGGCGGTGCTTCTATGGACCCTGGAAATTACCACCCCATAAGCTTGACGAGCCTGGTCTGCAAAGCTATGGAGAGGATCATTATGGAACTCATAAACAAAGACATTGGGGACCTACAGACATTGGATCCTACCCAATTTGGCTTTGTCAAGGGCAGATCCTGCCTTTTGAACTTGGTCGACTTTTTTGAAACAGTCACTAAGGCTATTGATGAGGGTAAGGCAGTTCACACAGCCTACCTTGACCTTGCAAAAGCCTTTGACACAATACCCCACTCGGGCATCATAGACAAACTCACCAGCTTAAATGTAAACCCATATGTCACAAGATGGGTTGCAAACTGGTTCAAGGACAGAACCCACAGGGTCAGAGTTGCTGGAGCTATATCAGACTCTAAGCCAGTCACAAGCTGTGTCCCACAGGGCTCAGTCCTGGGACCCCTCTTGTTCGGCATTTATTTTTCCGAGGTACAGGCAAACATAGGAGGATTGTGGCTGACAAAGTTCGCAGATGACTGCAAACTGGGCGCCATAATTGATACTCCAGTGGACACAAACATCCTTCAGAGAGGCCTCATAGAAATGGATAATTGGTGCCAGAGCCATAGCCTTAAGCTGAACGCCAAAAAATGTATAGTCATACCCTTTGGGAAAAACAAGGTACCGACAAATTACCACATAGGCGGTAATCCATTAAGTATGGAAGAGGTAATCAGGGACCTAGGGACCCAGGTTGACAGTAACCTCTCATTTGACACTCACATTGCCAAAGTGGTTAGGAAGACCTTCTATATTGCCCACCTTATCATGAAGGGTTTCACATCTAGATCAAGAGAGGTCATTGTGCTCCTGTACTCTTCTCTTATTAGGCCAATGATTGAGTACAATGCCCCATTTGGGATGTATCTCACCCGACACCTGCAGCAGTTGGAAAGACCCCAAAAGTTCCTCACCAAGAGGATAAAGGGTCTTAAACATATGTCATATGCTGCCCGACTGAAAAAACTCCAGCTCTATTCAGTCGCATACTGCCTACTCAGAGGTGATCTGTGCCTGACGTACAAGGCCATGTCCAATCCTGAATTAATGGACATGCTCCACCTCAGAAAATCCAAATCCATCAGATCAGAGCCACGAGAACAAGTGACTTAAACCTCAACACAGAAATAAATAGAACATGCTGGAGGGACAGATTCAAAACCCAGAGGCTCCCTACAGTCTGGAACAGAATCCCAGTCCATGTTAGGCAGAGCCCCTCACTGACTCTATTCAAGAGAAATCTCGATGAGTGGATGGGAGATTGTAGGCTTACCCCGGGGGTCATCTCTGTGTCACTACTAGACAGAGGCATAGTAAACTAAACCCTAAAAGGGCATAGTATTCTCATCCTAAGGGGTGGTGTAAGCCACCTACACTCTGGCTAGGCTTATAAATGCCCTAGGGCAGATAGCCTAGTACGAACCTATGAATCTATGAACCTATATAAGCCCATCTACCAAGTTACCAAATCAAAATTTAATAAATAAAGAAGAAAACAAAGCAGTAATCACTGGTGACTTTTAAAAGCTTACTTCAGTCTCTGGAAAATAAACTTTCCTTTTATTGAGATGCCTGTAATCCTGTCATATGACTAAGAAGCAACAGATGGCTTGAAGCTGTATCTTATCTACTTCTTATGAATAAGTTAAAAATTAAATGTTCTTACCTGAGAAAGGCTAAATATCATCAGTCATTACATCTGACAACACTTTAGTACTGCTTGTTGCTTAGCATAGTTAGCGTTTCCAAAGTTGATTATCATAAAGCATTTTACAGCAATTGTTAGTTGTAGCCCTCAGTTTCCCCAGTTTTGCAGACAGACCCTGATCTTGCCTCATATTATTTGGTTTGTGGTTTCCGGAAAATCACTGAGGATTGAAGCCACTAAATGACTGATAGTTGAATTTCAAACTTCATATTCATCAGAAAATGCATGCAAATGCAAAACCTGTTATTAAAGCAAGTTTCTTAGTATACAAAACATATAAATAAATGAACGAATGAATAAATATGTCCCAGATTTTGGGCCTTTGTCTCACACTGTTTTTTTTTTTTTGTGCTGTCTTCCTGATTCTTGAGCTAAGAGGTTAAACATCACATTGCCATTCATAGATCCAGAGAGTTGGTAAGCTGTGTGAGTAAGTCTTTCATTCATACCTCTCAACTTCTTTTCTCAGAAATTCTGGACAAAGACAAAATAATGGGGAAAGAAAGGGTCAGAATCAGGGAAACATTTTTAAATGTTATTCTAATTTGAATTAAAAAAATAATATTAACAGGTTTTGCAATGACTTGCATTACTGAACGATAAGAGGTATTAAACTCTAATGTTTGGCATTATTGACTGTAGTCCTCAATGATTTACCAGAAAATCTGATTTGTTTACAGTGGCTATGGTAAAAATATGAAGCAAAATTAGAGGAATTCTGCAAAATTCTGGACAAATGAGAGGTATGTCTGCTAGGATCTGTATTCTGATGAAATCTAAACTATATTTGGATGTGAAACTACAATCAAGCAAAACAGTAGGATGTAATGTCATGGGCATTTTAATCTTAAGAATATGATTCGTATAGAAAAGGCCTAGACAATAAAACAGCTCTGTATATAAGAGTAAAAATACCCAAAAAGAGCCTTTTTCATAAGTAGCCACAGTCCACCAAAGTAGCTGAAAGCAATGAAAACTGTAGAGTTGAAGTAAAGCTATATGCTGGCCAAATGACTTACATTATTTCATCCTTACTTTAGTGCTTGATGCAGGTGAATATTTCTTGTACACAAGGGTGGTGGTGGTTGCTACTGAGCCTGCGGCTAAGTTAGCATTCTGACTGTGGGGCTTTAATAAGCATAAATAAAAAGTAAAACGTAAGCTTTGTGCAGATTCAGGGTGTGGAGATGTACTTAAAGGTGTGGATTTTAGCTGCCAGGAAACAAGTAAAAAGCACAATATGTGCCATTTCTGTGTGTGGAGTTATATTTATCTGCTGAGAAAGTAGCTATAACTACTCTAGGTACTTTTAGAGGAATCAAGCCTACATTGAATTTGTTTGATATATGTGTTACAGTTCTTGATTTTGCTGTAGGAGATAGGCTGCAGGTACAGCTGAACATAAATGTTTGATGCGTCATCTGCATCAGGAGATCAAATTGCTGTTGCAAGAAGGGGTTTCCACAAATGTTGTAGTAGAGAAGTAGAAGCACCAAACTGACAGTTATGTCATAGGGTTCATAGGTTCATAGGTTCATAGGTTGGTACTAGGCTATCAGCCCTAGGGCCTATACAAGCCTAACCATAACAATTCCCTGGCTATTTCTTCCCACATTATTTATTTTCCTGGACCCCTGTCTAGCAGGGCGACTGACGTGATCCCTGGGGTGAATTTCCTTTCTCCCATCCAATCGTCAAGGTTCCTCTTGAAGAGGTCCAAAGAGGCACTCTGCTTGTCATGTATGGGCAATCTATTCCAGAGTCTGGGGAGTCTCTGGGTCAGGAACCTATCCCTCCAGCATGTTTTGTTTACTGTGATGACAAGGTTTAGATGCCTGGAGCGTGTGGCTCTGAGGGATTGGGATTTCTTTAAGTGTAGCATGTCCAACAGCTCTGGGTTTGACATGGACTTGTATGTTAAGCAGAGATCGCCTCTGAGTAGACGATATGCGACAGAGTATAGCTGGAGTTTTTTAAGGCGGTCAGCATAGGGCATCTGCTTTAGGCCTGTGATTCTTTTAGTGAGGTATTTCTGAGGCCTTTCCAGTTGTTGCAGATGTCTTGAGAGGTACATACCAAATGGGGCGTTAATGATGGTGATATGGAAGGCATGGATCCTAAGCCTGGCAGAACATGTGGAGGTTAATGATGCCATACAGTTCCTAGAGAAGATAATTGGTTAAATAGTGGACACTCTACTGGTCTGTGTATCTCTAAGTGCAGAGAGACCACACAGAGTTTGGCAGGGAGGACTGTATGTGCAGATGTCTGCAAACATCTACTCTGTAAAATGTGTTCACTCAAGGCAAATGGTTGCTTTCCTTAAAGGCAAGCAGAGCTGAATAATCAGAGTCACCATGGAGTCTGGATTCTATAGAAGGCAGTAGGAGTCTATTCAAGAAAAGCAGAAATAGCATGAAGCAGAAACATTTTGTTGGTTATTTGTGCCTTACAGTCCTTCCTCGTTTCTAGCAGGGAAAGATTTGGATTTTTCAGGAAGTGGATGATGTGGGTGTTTGATGAGCGAAGTTATTGTGCTGCAGTCTGATACTACCCACAGGAGGAGGACCAGACAGTAGCAGAGGATGTTTGTTTAGTCTGAATGTTTCTGGAGTCTGCTGATGGAAAAGTAACTGGATAATCTTGGAGGAATCTTTGTTGTTTGGATGGTGCTGGAAGAGATGGGTTAAGGACAGATAAGATGGGAGAGATCCCTTTAGAAATGATCATTGGTGAAAAAGCAGATTTAATGGAGAAAGGTATGGGTGGATTTGAAGGCCACTAAGGAGGAGGACGTTGACACATAGTTAAAGAAGAAATGAGAAGGTGAGAGTTGTGTACCACAAAGATCAGGATAATTGAGGGAAAAAAAAGTGTAAGAAGGAGGCTTCAGTTGAAAGTTTTAAGACCAAGGTGATATGTGCAGCTGAACTCTGAAAAGTAAGAACAGATAGTCTGGAGCAGGGCTGTCTCTAATGTGGTTATCCATGCTTATCTGATCATGTTTTTCTGATGGTATTGTAGCAGACTAATGGAATGCATGCTGTGTCATAGTGTAAATGAGCCTTGGAAAGGTCATACTGTAGTTGGATGTAACAGACTCTGGAGGAAACTGCTGACAATGAGACAAAGTATGTTAAGATCTCTCCATGACTGCCTGAGAATGAGAGCATCTTTTGATGCTGATCCTGAAGTAAGTTGCTGTATTGTGCAGCACATACGCATACCCTACAGTGGACTGTCTCATTTTGATTTTTTACTCCCTGGGTGGCAAAGTGGCAGTGCGGGTGTGTGATCCTTGTGTAGGTGGGGCTGTGTGCTGCCATTGTATGAGGTTTAGCAGTGCATGGGGTCACTGGGATGTGTACCTATTCATATGTAATTCTGAAGCATTTTACACTGCTGATGTACCTTTGGCAAAAAGTAGTTGAGTAGTTGTTATTGTTGTATTTACAACATGTATATGTAGCTTTTCCTTAGATTAATTTGCCTGCATTCCATATTATGCTGAACTAAAGTTATTAGATATTTCTCTGGAGGGATAATGCTGCCCCTGGTTAGGCTAGAGGTGTCTGCCCCATGTGCAACAAGGGTAATGTATGGGGAAGGAGTTTGCAACTTATATGTTATATATGTGCATTGTTGTTACATGCCCCCTTCTCAGAAAATGCAAGGCATTGCAGGGGAGAAAATGACTGTGTCCTGCAAACAATATATGTGCTTGAAATACCATGCTGGCATGATATCTTTTGTCAAAGCAAGAATGTTTATGAAGTATCAGTACACAATTTTGTAGGTACATTTCTTCACATGGCTTGCAGAAGCTCTCAGTACTGTGTATTTAGAAGAAGTTTTTCTTCCAGTGATTGGCTGTGAGGACTGTAAAGTGAGTTGGTAAACCAGCAGAATGTAGAGGGATTCTCTATATTGTGGCACATTAATATAGGAGGAGCTGTGCTAATTAGCTAATGAGGCTTTACTGCCATTTTTTACTCTTGTTATGAACGGTATCATTGTAAACTTCTAACTTGAGGGGTGTGGTTGAGGCTGATGAAATCTGTGACACATGACTGTAAGGATGGCTAGTATTTCCAGATCACAGATAAGAGGGAGAACAAAATTCCCTGAATTTAGCAAATTAAGCCAAAGGGTAAACATGGAGGAATGTATAGTCTGTACCACAGAATCTGGAGTCCCTAGGGAATAAGTGCTATATCTTGCATGTTTAGGGTTGTAGCATATATGCAGTCAGTATCACTATGGTGTGGTAAGGCTTATGCAGAAAACTATGAAATAATAGAAACCAGTATAGCACAGTGCAAATTGGCAGTCTCTCAAAAATAGGCAGTGAGGCAAGGGCATGTAATGGTGGCAAGAAGGTAAGTTTAGAGGCTGATGATGGTGAATTCTGAGGTGGGAATGGTTGTGCTCCTGTATGAAGGGCATTTATGCTGAGTGTGGGAATTTGACAGCTGTAAGTGGAGGTAAGGCTAAAATAAGATAATGTTGGAGCATATAGCAGGTGTATGTGGTGGAGTGGCAGGGTGTGCAGGATGTACTGTGGGATGATATGGTGACATCTGTAAAGGTGTGTAATGGGTAAGACATGTATATATGGGGGATACTGGAGGAAGTGATGCTGATGTGCTTCTAGAAGCAGTGAAGGTGAAGAAGGTGGCAGCACTGGTCTGGTGCAGGGAGATGTGGCTGATGTGTGGGGATTGTTTTGTTTGGGGAGGGGTATGTAGGGGGAACAATATTCTGAGAGATTTGCAGCATGGTGGGCTGGCACTGGCAGTGCTTGGTGCAGCACTTTGAAGAAACAAGTGGTTGGGATGAGTTTACGGGTCACTGAAGATCCTAAAAGCTACCATGACCTAATCTGGATTTGAGGGGAAGGATTGTGTGTAGTTTGTTATACAGACTTAGAACGGGGTGATAAGTAAAGTGTTAAACAAGGGGGGAGGTGATAATGCAGCAATAACTAAAGTTGAAGAATGGGTTTGCAAGCTAGGGAAGAGATGGCTAGAAGTCATGAGACTGGATATGTGAGAAGGAATCAGAAGGTAGCTGTTCTGGGCAGCAGAGCAGTCTTACAAAAGAAGCGTATGGCAGAGTGAAGTGAAGAAGGGAAAAGGGTGGTGGTGACTGATAAAGTGACGGTGATATTGACTATCCTTAACTTCCTTCTTGCTCACTTATACGACACTGATATTATTTGTCTTTATGTTTCATTTACTGCAGTTGTATAACTTATGTTGCTCTTGTTATTTGCATGCATCCCAGACTGAGCTTGCAGATGGCCATTTTTGATCGGTGGCCTGCCCTGGTAAACAAATGTAAATAAATAAATAAACTTTGAGAAGTTCTACAATGTCTATGACCCTAACAGTGATAAAGAGAGGCTGCGATAGATTTGTTTTTATCTGATTCAGTAAATCAAGTCTTGATTACAGTAGATATGTCATTCAAAGGGATCAGCAATATGGTCTTAAACCTGCAGCTCAAAATGATCTTGGTTAGGGAGTACTACGGTTGGTATGGAATGCTGTGTGAAGATTAGGTGAAGATAGATGAAAGTTGCCAGCCTAGCCAGATCAGATTTTATACATAATTCTATCATTTGTAAATATGAATGTTGAACTATAGACTTGTTTTCTTAATTGAAAGAAAGTATTGTGAAATATTGAATTACAAGCTTGTTTTCTTAAATGAAAGACTATGCTGTGAAATGTTGAACGTTAAAAAAATGTAACAACATTGCCCTCTGCTGTAAAGAAAGCTAAGACAAGAATTTTTGCCTGTCCTTTAAAGTTAAAATTACTTCATGCCTGTTCTATGAAGTCGAAGATTCAGAGTCATTCTGTCTGGGCTAGCACATTCTTTCTATTGTTTTAACCAATAGTTAGATTGCTAGATTGAAACAAGAAAATGTATTTTTATTTCTCTTGGTTTTTGCTTAGGTGTAAAAGAATGTAGATGCAGTTTCTATAGGCCTAGGAACCCCAGGAAGGGTGAAGAATGATGTAATGTTTATCAGAACTGCAATTTCAATTTAAAAAGAACCAGAGATTATTAAGCATTTTTGTCTTGATCATCCAACTCACAACACTGTCTTGCTCATATGTAAGTTTTCTTAGACTTATGATTTCTTTTAGAAATAGCTAGGAAGCAGAAAGATTAGACTAAGTGTTTTTCTGTGATGTCAGAACTGTACTACTGAATTATTTTAAGTATTTCTCTGTGATTTCTGAACTCTCGACTAGCACTGTGTAGTAGAAATTATTGTCTTGTGTTATTATTATTTATTATTAAATATTTTGAAACCTTTTAACTGTGGCTGGTTTTGTGTAGAGATAAGTTAAGCTCTAAGAGTACATTGCATGTATATAAGGATCCTGTACCAAGTCACTATAATAAGCCTTGACTGTTTAGTTATACTACCAATTGGGTAATAATATTGCACAGTAATAATTGGACACCCTTTTAAGGGCCTTTGAGTAGCTGATAAATATTAGCTGGGTGGTGTCCAGTTGTACTACCATACAATCTGGGTAAAAGGGGCACAGCTGGCGAACCTGTGCCAGCCTTCCCCAGAAGTGTCTGTGTGGTTGTATAAACTCTTATCTCAAAGTGTGTGTGTGTGTGTGTGTGTGTGTGTGTGTGTGTGTGTGTGTGTGTGTGTGTGTGTGTGTGTGTGTGTGTGTGTGTGTCAGTTACTTGGGTAGGGACACGAAGCACTGGTTGGACAGAGAGGGTGCTGGAGATTTTAGCTTGCCCAGCTGGCTGAGATCTGGACCCTATAGCTGTGCCAGTGGGGAGTCTTATTGGGGACCTGGAGAGCAAGGGAGTGACCAGCCCTGAACTGACTGTGATCTATGTGTGCTGTTAAGGGAAATTGCACTTTAATGTGTGTATTTGTTATCCTTTCCTCCTATATGAGACACCCTCTCTGGTGTTAGTGGTGAGGATTGAGGCTCCTTGATTGCTGGGCCAGGGCACAGGTAACACGTGTATTTGGCAGCGGTGGGATATCCGCATCACATATTAGTTAGGTGGAAAATACTAATTGGCTTGCAGTGGTGTGGGTAGAGTAAATCCTGTAGCTTGTGTACAGTGAACTTTAAAGGTGTTTTGTACTCTAAAACAGCCATGGAGTGAATACTCAGAGTTCAGATCACAATTGTTTTATTTCTTTTGTTAGCTTAGTTAGTCAGGGTGAGCAGGCAGTATGTCAGCAGAGGAGTATGGAAAGCTGACAGGGAGCCAGCTGGTGGAGATGTGCCAGGCTAGGGGACTGGTGCATGGAAACCTAAGACAGACCTGATTGCAGCCTTGGTTACAACTGCATCAGAAAACAGCAACCAGGAGGACAATCAGACTGGCAGTGGAGATATAATACCATCGGAGAATGAACAGCTCAACCTTTCTGCAGTGGACTTCAAAATCCAGCTGAGGCTAAAGAGACTTGAGTTGGTGGCCAGACATGTGGAAATAGAAGCAACTGAGAGACTGAGGCATCTAGAGAGTGAGGACAATGAGAGACTGCAATGTTTGCAAGCTGAGGAAGAGGAGATGCAGAGGCAGTATGAGAAGGAGATGCTGACTCTTTGCCAGAGTCATGGAGGTAATGGGGAAGGGAGTAACTGAATCCCAGAAGCACAACAGGTCAGTAAATTTCTTCCGCAGTTTAAAGAAGGGGGATAATTTTGATAGTTTCATTCATATGTTTGAGAGAGTATGCAAACACTATGGGGTTGACCAAAGGCTCTGGGTACAGTTCCTGACCCCCTTACTCCATGGTAAAGCTGTAACCGTGTTGTCAAAAATGTCTGCTGTTAAAAAACATTTGTTAGAATTGTTTAAGCTAACACCTGAAACAAATAGGAAAAAAGTTTTGTGAGCATAGACACAAGGCAGATGAAAGTGTGTGTTAATATGTTGCTTAACTGAGGACTTATTTCCATAGGTGGATGAGTGGATATCAGGTCACCACTTTTGAAGGGCTGGCAGACCTTTTGGTGAGGGAACAAGCCCTTAGCACTTTGCCTGAGGACATGAGGATTGGGTAAGCTGATAGACAATGTGCTACTTCAGATGAGTTAGGGAAGAAGGAGACCTATACCTGGCAAGCACGGCAGCCCTGTACCAGAAAGGGACCCTCAGTACTACTCATGGGTCCAAAAGAACCCAGGGTGGGCAGCATAGACTGCCCCAACAGAATCTGCTAGCAGCAGGGGAAGCCACTAGTCCAGGTACACGTCCAGGAGCTAGGGTTAAATGTTTTGAATGCAACCAGTGGGGCCATGTGGCATACAGGTGTCCATGGAGGCAAGGTGGGGAACAAAAGGTGAGGGAGCCAGTAAGTGGGAAAGACAAAATGCCAATAGTAGGTTGTCTTGGGACAACAAGGGTACCAAACTACCACCAGAGGTTATATCCTATTGTGTTGAATGGCAAAGAGGCCATTGCCAAGAGAGACAGAGCCTCTGATATAACCATTGTAAAGCCTGCGATGGTTACAGAGGAGCACTACTTGCCTGGGCAGTCTACTCCGGTCAGGGCTTTAGGAGGGATCCCATTCCAAATACCTTTGGCTAGGGTTCACCTTGACTGGGAGGATGGAAAAGGAAGCCAGCAAGTAGTTGTGTTTGAGGATATACCTGCAGATGTCCTGATAGGGAAGGATTTGGATGAGGCAGTACCATATGCTTATGCAGTTAAACGCAGTCAGGCTAGGAGACAAGCATGTGGGTCTGATAGCCTGGGGGAGACCCAGACAGACTGCATACTTACAGCCAGGACTGGTGAGGTGGTTACTTCAGGGAGAGAGCTACTGTGTAGCAGTGTGACTGAAGGTGAGCCACAGCTGCTTGTGGGTACTGATGTTCCCTTGGGCAGAATGACTGCAAAGGTAGAGGTGAGTAGTAGTACCCAGGCTGACAGTGAGGCACCACAGTCAGAGGATGCCAGGCTTCCTGTAGAAGGTGAGCTGCGAAGGGTTACAAGAAGCAAGTTGAGACAGGCTCAGCTCTCAGACCCTACATTGCAAGGCCTGAGGCAGGTAGCTACGGACACCTGATTCTCAAGGAAAGGGGGGATCTGTATACTGGGATAAAGGGTTACTATACAGAGAGTGGACCCCTGAGGGAGGGCTAGAAGGTGAGAGAGTACAGCAGTTGGTAGTGCCTAGAGCCTAACATCTGGTGCTTCTAGCCATAGCCCATGATATTCCCTTTGCAGGTCATATGGGCATAAAACTTACAAAGAGGTATATTATGCAGACCTTCTATTGGCCTGGGATTTCCAGAGATGTAACAGGGTTCTGCAGGACCTGTGATTAGTGCCAAAAGGTAGGCAAGGCAGGAGACAAGGTTAGAGCTCCTTTGATGCCTTTGCCTGTAATCGAGGAGCCATTTCAGAGGGTAGCTATGGATATTGTGGGTCCTCTGAGTGCCCCACGTTCTGCAGGGAAAAAGTATATCCTAGAGGTAGTGTATTATGCTACACGATACCCTGAGGCAGTGACTTTGTCCTCCATAGAGGCAAAGAAGGTGCCAAATGCTTTGTTAGACATTTTCAGCAGGGTAGGCTTCCCAAAAGAAATATTGACTGACAGAGGTGCCAATTTCATGTCAGACCTGCTGGCTTGTCTGTGGATGTCCTGTGGGGTGAAACACATGAAGACCACCCCCTGCCATCCCCAGACTAATGGTCTTGTTGAGAGGTTAAACTCTACAATCAAGTCCATCCTATGAGCATTGGCAGATCAGTTTAAGAGGAAGTGGGACAAATATTTGCCCCATCTGTTGTTTGCTTACAGAGAGGTTCCCCATGAATCCACATGTTTTTCACCCTTTGAGTTGCTGTATGGGCATAGGGTGAGGGGATTTCTAGATTTAATTTGAGATGAGTGGGAAGGTGAGTGCAAGTCTCACAAGGAGTCTGTTGTGGCATACGTCCTAAACCTCAGGACAAGGCTCAGGGAACTCATGGGCTTAGACCAGGAGAACCTGGCAAAAGCCCAACAGCAGAAAAAGGTGTGGTATGACAGGAATGCTCGAGCTAGAGAGTATGCTGTGGGGAAGCAGGTAATGGTTCTCATTCCTGTCAGACATAACAAGCTGCAAGCAGCTTGGAAGGGTCCCTACAAGGTGGTAGGAAAAGTAAGTGATGTTAATTACATGGTGGAACTGCTAGGCAATTGGCAGGGGCACAAATTGTACCATGTTAACATGATGAAACCTTACCATGATAGGGTGGCCCTTGTGCTGAGCATTTGCAGTGGATTGCAGGAGGAGTCTGAAGGAGATCTGGGGACTGATCTCCTCAGTGAGGCTCATGCTGACACCTCAGTGGAAGGGGTAGCAATGTCTCAGCAGCTATCTCTTACCCAGGATAGAGAAATCCGAGCAGTGTTGCAGGAATTTGGGGACATGTTCACTGGGAAACCAGGGTGCACCCACCTGGGGCAGCACCAGGTGGATACAGGACCCCAAAGGCCTATTAGGCAGGCCCCTTATAGGTGCCTGAGAGAGTCAAACAGACTCTGAGGGAGGAGGTACAGGAGATGTTGGAACTAGGGGTAATTCAAGAGTCCAACAGTCCCTAGGCCTATCCAGTGGTGGCCAAAGAAGGATGGCAGCACCAGGTCCTGTGTGGACTACAGGAAATTAAATAGTCACACAGCGTTAGATGCATACCCCATGCCTAGGACAGATGAAGCCCTAGAGCAGCTGGGTGGGCTAAGTATCTTACAACCATTGATCTTACCAAGGGTTACTGGCAGGTGCCCTTGACTCCCAGTGCTAGAGAGAAGTCAGCCTTTGTGACTCCTTTTGGCTTGTATGAGTTTACAAAGATGCCCTTTGGGATGAAGAATGCCCCAGCAACTTTCCAGAGGCTGGTAGATAATATCCTTGCAGGAGCAGGAGGGTTTGCCCTTGCTTACCTAGAAATATTGCCATCTACAGCCATTCCTGGCCAGAGCACCTTCAGCATGTCAGGGAGGTGCTGGGCAGACTACAGAGGGCAGGGTTGACCATTAAGCCAAGTAAATGTCAGGTAGGTATGGCAGAGGTCTCCTACCTAGGACATAGAGTGGGGAGTGATAAGATAAGGCCAGAACCTGCCAAAGTGGAAGCCATTCAGGCATGGCCTGCACCTGTTACTAAAAAGCAGGTGAGAGCATTTTTAGGGACAGCAGGGTACTACAGAAAGTTCATCCCCAGTTATAGTACCATAGCTGCTCCCCTCACAGACCTGACAAGGAAGAACAGGCCAGATAAGGTAGTGTGGACCCCAGCATATGAGCAGGTATTCCAGAAGCTTAAGGAAGCTTTGGGAGGACCCCCTGTGTTAGGCAGTCTAGATTACAGCAGAGAATTTGTTGTGCAGGTGGATGATATGAACGATGGGGTAGGGGTTGTACTTAGCCAGATTTCTTCAGAGGGAGAAAAGCACCCAGTGGTTTATCTCAGTCGTAGGCTCCAACCCAGGGAGGAATGCTATGCTGCTGTAGAAAAGAAATGTCTAGCCATAGTGTGGGCACTGCAGAAATTTCAGCCTTATCTGTATGGAAGGAAATTCACTGTTATGACAGATCACAACCACCTAACATGGTTAAACAGAGCCAGCCAGAAAAATGCCAAGTTGCTAAGATGGAGCCCGGGGTTGCAAGCATATGATATGTCAGTGCAACACCGCAGTAGGAGTAGCAAGGCCAATGCAGATGGGCTCTCAAGACAGGGAATGGGGTAGGTATACTCAGATAGACCTGACCCTCTCAAGTGGCATTTCTCAAGGGTCACTTGAAAAACTAGTTTGAGTTCTGCGGGGGGGGGGGGATATGTGAAGATAGATGAAGGCTGCCAGCCTAGCCAGATAGGATTTTATACATAATTCTGTCATTTGTAAATATGAATGTTGAACTACAGACTTGTTTTCTTAATTGAAAGAAAATATTGTGAAATGTTGATTTATAAGCTTGTTTTTCTAAATGAAAGAATATGCTGTGAAATGTTGAACTTCAAAAAAATGTAACAACATTGCCCTCTGCTGTAAAGAAAGCTAAGACAAGCATTTCTTGCCTGTCCTTTGAAGTTAAAATTACTTTATGCCTGTCCTTTGAAGTTGAAGATTCAGAGTCATTCCATCTGGGCTAGCACATTCTTTCTATTGTTTTAATCAAGAGTTAGATAGCTAGATTTAAATATGCAAATGCATTTTTATTGCTCTGGTTAATGCCTAGATGTAAAATAATGTAGATGCAGTTTCTGTTGGTCTGGGAACCCCAGGAAGGGTGAAGAATGATGTAATGTTTATCAGAACTGCAATTTCAGTTTTAAACAGAGAGAACCAGAGATTGTTAAGCATTTTTGTCTTGATCATCCAACTCACAGCACTGTCTTGCTCATATGTAAGTTATCTTAGACTTGTGTTTTCTTTTAGAAATAGCTAGGAACTAGAATGATTAGACTAAGTGTTTTTCTGTGATGTCAGAACTGTACTACTGAATTACTTTAAGTATTTATCTGTGATCTCTGAACTCTTGACTAGCACTGTGTAGTAGAAAGTATTGTCTTGTGTTTTTATTATTTATTATTAAATATTTTAAAACCTTTTAACTGTGGCTGGTTTTGTGTAGAGATAAGTTAAGCTCTAAGAGTACATTGCATGTATATAAGGATCCTGTACCCAGTCACTTTGATAAGCCTTGACTGTTTAGTTATACTACCAATTGGATAATAATATTGCACAGTAATAATTGGACACCCTTTTAAGGGCCTTTGGGTAGCTGATAAATATTATCTGGGTGGTGGCCAGTGGTATTACCGTGTAGTCTGGGTAAAAGGGGTACAGCTGGAGAACCTGTGCCAGCATTCCCCAGAAGTGTCTGTGTGGTTATCTCTTATCTCAAAGTGTGTGTGTGTCAGCTACTTAGGCAGGGACACAAAGCACTGGTTGGACAGAGAGGGTGCTGGAGATTTTAGCTTGCCCAGCTGGCTGAGATGTGGACCCTATGGCTGTGCCAGTGGGGAGTCTTATTGGGGATCTGGAGAGCAAGGGAGCGACCAGCCCCGGACTGACTGTGATCTCTGTGTGCTGTTAAGGGAAATTACACTTTATTGTGTGTGTTTGTTATCCTTTCCTGCTATTTGAGACACCCTCTCTGGTGTTAGTGGTGAGGATTGAGATTCCTTGATTGCTGCACCAGGGCACGGGCATCACATGCTGGACACTGGACCTTAGTAAAAAAAAAAACATCTCATAACACTGCTACTATTCAGAGAAATTTGGGTTTAGAGAAAACAATCCTAACTGAAGGACTGCTTTCTTCTGTTACCTCTGTTAACATTTCACACTCACTCAATATTATATCTTCCTTATCAAGCTTTCTGTTGCATCTTGCAATGTTTTCAGCACCACCTACCTGTTATTTAATTAAATTTTGAGTCTGGAAAGTTATAAAACTGTCTAAGTTCTTATTTATTTTTGGACAGCTCTTTCTTTAGGGCAGTCAATCCAAATTGCTCTAACATTCTCGGACTATTTCTTTTCAATGTGATTTATTTATTTACCTTGATATTTATTTACTGGGAAAGTCTGGCCCCTTTTCAGTGGAGGCCTGGGAAGAAAAGCTGCTCAGATTTTTTTACAAACATTGTCAAGATTATGCACACAATGATAGTTTACAAACTCTGCAAAGATATATTTTATGTCCATGATAATTTAAACAAAGTACATAAATTTGCAGAATACATAAATATTTAGACAGTGTCTATATATTTGCAAGCACACCCTATGTATGACTGAACATATTTAACGGTGAACACAACACACAGCAAAAACTATGATCAATCAAACAGATCAAATTAAGAAAACAGTGAACATATGAAAGATTGAAAAGTGACAGTGTTAGCTGAAAGTTTTTTTTGTAAGGTATGGTATGGAGTTAGGGTTGGGGTAGGGTCAAGGTTAGGGTTAGCAAGCAGTACCGAGGTGAGAAGTAGACATGCCTGCTTTGTGAATGGGTATGATAGACATTTGTTTTTCCATGTTGATGGGATAGTGTGTTCAGCAAGGGATCAATTTATGGGTATTGAGATGGGATAGGAAATTGCTTTCCCTACTATTTTAGAATATTTAGCTAGCACATTATCTGGAGTACTGGTAATGAGTTTTAGTTTATGGTGGAGTTATTAGATTGGGGGGACTATGCCTGAATGGATGTATTGCCAGTCAAAGATATGACTGTGTTTATAAAGTGGGTATTAAACTGATTGTCAATGCTGTCATGTTGGCTTGGTGGTTTTGGAGTAGGTTGTGGTGCTTGTCCTGGATTTAGCAGCTTATTAACTGATGCCAGGAAGGGTTTAGGTATATTAGAGTGCTTGATTTGGAGTGTGTAATTATGTATGTTATCATAATACCAGTCCTTACCTTTCTAAGGCTTTACAATTGCAAACACACCCACATATATCTATATCTACAGTGGATATAAAAAGTGTACACACCTCTGTTAAAATGCCAGGCTTTTGTGATATAAAACATGAGACCACATTAAATAATTTCAAAACTTTTCCCACCTTTAATGTGACCTATAACCTGTAGAATTCAATTGAAAAATAAACAAATATGTTAGGGTAAAAAATATAAAAAATAAAAAAACGTACAATACGCTGGTTGCATAAGTGTGCACATCCTTAAGCTAGTACTTTGTTGAAGCACCTTTTGATTTAATTACAGCATTCAGTCTTCTTGGGTACACACCTGCCATCAATTAAAGAGACTCTGATTAACCTCAAATGAAGTTCAGCTGTCCTAGTAGGATTTTCCTGACATTTACTCAGTTGTCTGCTGCAGCAAAAGCCATGGTTTGCAGAGAGCTTACAAAGCATCAATGGGATCTCATTGTTGAAAGGTATCAGTCAGGAGAAGGGTACAAAAAGAATTCCACGCCATTGGATATACCATGGAACACAGTGAAGACAGTCATCAAAAAGAGGAGAAAATATAGGACAACAGTGACATTGCAAAGAAATGGACGTCCCTTTAAAATTGAGGAAAAGACAAGATGAAAACTGGTTAGGGAGGCTGCCAAGAGACCTACAGCAACTCTTAAGGAGCTGCAGGAATTTCTGGCAAGTACTGGTTGTGTACTACATGTGACACCAATCTCCCATATTCTTCATATGTCTGGACTGTGGGGTAGGTTTGCAAGACAGAAGCCTTTTCATAAACAGAAAAACATCCAGGCCAAGCTAAAATTTGCAAAACAATATATCAAGTCTCCCGAAAGCATGTGGGAAAATGTGTTATGGTCTGATGAGACCAAGGTTGAAATTTTTGGCCACAATTCCAAAAGGTACATTTGGCACAAAAACAACTCTTCGCATCACTAAAAGAACAACATCGCCATGGTGAAGCATGGTGGTGGCAGTATCATGCTTTGCAGTTGCTTTTCTTCAGTTGTAACTGGGGCTTTAGTCAAGGTGGAGGGAATTATGAACAGTTCCAAATACATGCCACTGTTGGCCCAAAACCTTCAGACATCTGCTAGAAAGCTGAAGATGAAGAGGAATTTCACCTTTCAACATGACAATGATCCCCAAGCATACATCCAAATCAACAAAAGAATGGCTTCACCAGAAGTATATTAAAATTTTGGAGTGGCCCAGACAGAGCCCAGACCTAAAGCCAATAGAAAATTTGTGGGGTAACCTGAAGAGGGCTGTGCACATGAGATGCCCTCACAATCTGACAGAAGAGTGAGGAAATATTGCCAAGTCAAGATGTGCCATGCTGATAGAATCCTACCCAAGAAGACTGAATACTGTAATTAAATCAAAAGGTGCTTCAACAAAGTATTAGTTTAAGGGTGTGCACACAAAACAAAGTATTAGTTTAAGGGTGTGCACATTTATGCAACCAGTGTATTGTATGTTTTTTATTTTTTATATTTTCTCCTAACAGATTTGATTGTTTTTCAGTTAAATTGTACAAGCTATAGGTCACATTAAAGGTGGGAAAAGTTTTGAAATGATATAGTGTGATCTCATTTTTTTACACTTTTTATATCAACTGCACATCTATATCTATATCTATATCTATATCTATATCTATATCTATATCTATATCTATATCTATATCTATATATACACATCAATATGTGATGCCCCACCACTGGCCCAGTAATCAAGGAGGCTCAGTCCTCACCACTGGCAACAGTGGGGGACATACACACTGGGAGGATGACAGGTACACACACAGTATTTCCAGAAGCAGCTCTCTGCATCAAGTGAAATTTCCCTTATGAGCACACAGAGACCACAGTCAGTCTGAGGCTGGTTTCTCCCTCTTTCTCCAGATCCGCAATAAGACTCCTCACTGACACAGTTATAGAGTTGAGGTCTGAGCTAAGTGACCAAGCCAGGGCCTCCAGCACCTTCTCTGTCCAACCAGTGCTTCGGGTCCCTGCCCAAGTAGCTCACACACACACACTCTTTGAGGTTTGATTTATATAAAGACACACACACACACACACACACACACACACACACACACACACACACACACACACACACACACACATATACACACACACACACACACACACACACACACACACACACACACACACACACACACACACACACACCTGGGAAAGGCTGGCACAGGTTTACTAGTTATGCCCCCGTCTGCCTAGACTATAAGGTAGTTATTATCACCACCAGTCACTCCTTATCGGTTACTTTAAGGCCCTTAACAAAGGATTCCAGTCTTACTGTGTAATGTTACTATCAAAACAAATGGTTGTTTAACCAAGAGAAAGGCTGTTAGGAGTTGCCCACAGTGTCACCAAATAAATATGCAAGTGCTCTCAGAACTTAAATATATCTCACAAATATCAGCCACAATGATAGGTTTAAATATATTTAATAATAAATAATAAAAGAACAAGAAAATAGTAAATAATCACAGTTACATCAGAGTTCAAAATCACAGGAAATACTTAAAACAACATTGCAGCACAGTCTCAAATAAATAGAGAAAAACATCTAAATTAAGCTTGGCTATATTCCTGACTATATCTAAAAGAATTATACTGTACCCTAGTACACTTATTCATAGCAAGGAAGATGTGTGGTGAATGTATCTTGTTAGGTCAAAGACAAAATACATAATGCCCAGTGTCTCTGTGAGAGAGGTCTTAAATTAATATGTCAAATATTACTGCTGGGGTGGCTTGAAGCATGACATCATTTCTTGTCATCTGACTATCCCAGGTGAAAACCCCTACTGATGCAGCTATTAGCATTCAGCATCTACCTGTGAAAATACATAAACAAGGACTTCTTGTAGATCTTTTGGCAAATGGTGGAAGTCATAAAATACTTTACATTCTTCCACATTTAAAGAAAATACAAAAAACTTCTAGTTCTAGACATTATGTCTCCTGTTGCACTGAAACTGAAAGATAACATCGATTTTGTTTATGGCCCAGCCATAAAGTAACCCAACCTCAACCATTCTTCTGAAGTTTTGCAAGTTGATCTCCTGTGTTTCAGTGTCCCCTGTTAATAGTACATACATCTAAACAGTTACAATAATGCATATACATTTCTGATCAGTACTTGACAAGATATCTCTTCAGCACACAAGTATGTACAAACCATCTTATATGACATACAGTTCTAATACATTTGTAACACAAGCATATAAATCATATTAATATTCACAAATGACATATAATTATTTACAAAATTCCAGATAGCTGGTCTGGCAGTATCTACTTTTGGTACAACAACAGTCAGACAATGGAGGAGGTATACTTGTGAATGATACCACTAGTGACAACCAAAAATTAGAGAACATGCTGGAGAATAACAGATTTTATGAGTTATTTACCATGGATGACATAAAAAGAGCATATGATTTATGGAACACTATCACCACATTATGGGAAGAAAAACGTATTACTGAAAATCTTTATAATTATTTATAGAGCCCATGCCCACATTTACCTTACTTTTTTGGAATACCAAAACCACACAAGAACAGAGAAGACCCACCTTATAGACCAGTGGTAGCAAGTGGAGATTCCCTTACTGAAGCCACAGCCATTTACCTTGATTACTAGCTGAAACCTTTATAGGTTCATAGGTAGGTACTAGGCTATTTGCCCAAGGGCCTAAGTAAGCCTATCCAACAAGGTTCCCTGGCTTACACCACCCAAGAAAGTTATTTTCCTGTGCCACTGTCGAGCAGAGACACAGAAGTGATCCACAGGGTGCATTTCCTATTTCCCATCCACTCATCAAGATTTTTCTTGAAGAGTGCTAATGAAGAACTTTTCTTGACATAGATGGGTAGCCTGTTCCAGAGTATGGGAAGTCTCTGGGACAGGAATCTATCCCTCCAGCATGTCCTGTTTATTGTCGTGATCAGGTTTTGGTCCCTAGAGCGTGTAGCTCGTAGGGATTGGGATTTCTTTAGGTGTAGCATGTCCAACAGCTCTGGGTTTGACATAGCCTTATATGTTAGGCAGAGATCACCTCAGAGTAGGTGATATGCTATGGAGTAAAGCTGGAGTTTTTTGAGGCGGTCAGTGTAGGGCATTTGCTTGAGGCCAGTAATCCTCTTTGTGAGGTACTTCTGTGGCCTTTCCAGCTGCTGCAGATGTCTTGTGAGGTACATTCCAAAAGGGGCGTTGTACTCTATAATGGGTCTAATAAGTGTCGAGTAGAGGGGAACAATGACCTCTTTTTTCCTGGATGAGAACCCTTTTATGATGAGGTGTGCCACGTAGAAGGACTTCCTGACCACTGTGGCGATGTGACTATCAAAGGAGAAACTACTGTCCACCTGGGTCCCAAGGTCTCTTATCACACATTCGGTGTTAAGTAGATTACTGCCTATGTGGTAGTTCATGGGTACAGAGTTTTTATCAAAGGGGATGACACTGCACTTTTTGGCATTGAGTTTGAGGCCATGGCTCTGATGCCAGGCATCTGTCTCAGCGAGGCCCTTCTGTAGGATGTCCACATCATTTGGGGACTTGACTATGGCTCCTAGTTTGCAGTCATCTGCGAACTTTATTAGCCAGAGGCCTTCTGTGTTATCCTGTACTTCAGAGAAGTAGATACCAAACAGGAGAGGTCCCAGGACTGAACCCTGTGGTACTCCACTTGTCACTGCTTTGAGTTCAGATTTGGAGTCTGCAACTTTTACAGTGTGGGTTCTGTCAGTGAGCCAGTTGGCAACCCATCTTGTGATGTAGGGCTTTATACCTAGCTTAGTGAGTTTAGCTATAATTCCAGAATGGGGAATGGTGTCAAAAGCCGTGGCGAGGTCAAAATAGGCTGTATAAATGACCTTACCCTCATCTACAGCTTTGGTGACTGCCTCAAAGAAGTCGATCAGGTTCAGGATGCATGATCTGCCTTTCACAAACCCGAACTGGGTGGGATCCTGAGATTGGAGGTTACCAATGTCTTTGTTTATGAGTTCCATGATTATACATTCCATGGCCTTGCAGAAAAGGCTCGTCAGGCTAATAGGTCAATAGTTCCCGGGATCAGTGGTGGCTCCCCCTTTGTGGAGTGGGATAACTGTTGCTGTGTGCCATTCAGTGGGCACAAAGCCTGATGTGAGGCTATTATTGAACATGGTGCTTAAGTGGGGAGCCAGTTCGTTCTGAAGTTCATGTAAAACGCAGCCTGGGATGTTGTCCGGTCCCATGGATGCTGTGCTTTTGGCTTTAGAGAGTGCAGCTTTTACCTGTGTAGTTGTGATTACAGGGACTCTGCATTCTTCCTGTATAGATATGGGCCCTTTAGGGGGTAAAGTTAGCACTGAACCTATCTGCCAGGATGTTGGCAATATTAGTCGGTTCTGTAATTTTTGTGCCTTTGTGCTGTAACTCAGAGCAGGTCTGAGTGTTGCCATCAAGATTCTTGACATAGCTATAGAATGCTTTGTTGTTGTCCTTGGAATTAGTGGCAATTTTGTTTTCGTAGCTAGCTTTGGAGGATCTTATAAGGGATCTCAGCTTCTTACTGAAGCTGACCAGGGAGCTCCTCCACTCATGGGATTTTACTCCCTTTTTCAACAGTTTCTTCCTTCTGTTGTACAGTTTGTTTATGGCAGGGGACCACCAGATTGGCTTCCTTTTTTTGGAGGATAGCGTCATGGTTCTGTTTGGGATAGCACGATCCATGCACTTGTGAAAGTGCTTATAGAGTGCTTTTGTGTAGGATTCAGCAGTTGTAACTGTAATGTCCATCTGCATAGGTATCATGAAGTTCACCACTTCTGTCTTAAGAAGCATGAAGTTGGCTTTGGAGAAATTTTTTACTGTGGTTTCCTTAATGGGGGGTGGGGGCAAGGATGTGGATATCAAGGGTGATTAGCTTATGGTCGGATCGGACCAACGAGGAGTTGATTTCAGGTGTGGAACACCGGTCACTCATGTTGGTAATGACTAGGTCTAGGATATTGTTGCCCCTGGTGGGGGTGTGGATAAGTTGATTAATGGGCATCGGAGTTTATGAATTCCAGAAATCGTTGAGCTAAGGAGTTGGCACATGAGTGGTTTTCCCAGTTAATGGTGGGGTAGTTGAAGTTGCCCATTATTACGGTGTTTGGTTGAACCCTAATATTTTCCAGTACATCAAGAAAAGAAGAGTGGGAATCCTGAGGCATAGTGGGGGATCTGTAGCAAGCTACAATTTGGATTGCAGTTTTGCCCAGAGTTAGTTGTACTTGGATAACCTCTGATGCATTATGCTGAGCAACTAGCCTGGAGGTGTGGATATCCTTAATGAATATGGACACACCTCCGCCTTTGGTATTTCAGTTCAGGTTACATGGCCGAAAAGTGTGGTATGAGTTATAGCCTGGTAGTGCAGGGGTGCCCTCTGGAGCCTTGAACCAGGTCTCAGTCACTGCACAGATATCGATGTTCTCCATTTTAAGAAGTGCCTCGAGTGAGTGTATTTTGAGATTTAGACTTCTAGCATTGAGTAGCATTACACCCAGTTTTTGCTTGCCTGTTCCTGTTATGGTGATGAATTTGTTATTTGAACCTTGCCTAAAAAAGGCAGTATAGGGGCAGCAAGAGCCTTAGCCAGTATACGGAATCCCAGGGGTGACAGGTGCACGCCATCTGTGGCAAAGCATCGTGGTCTATTGATCATGTCATCTCAAGCAGACAGATACTGGATCCCCTTAGAATGACACCAGAAGCTTAGCCAGTTGTTGAAGTCAATCATTTTGTCCTTGTACTGCGGTATCATTCTGGGCGATGGCAGAATGCTACTCAGGGCTAGGGTCATACCAGCCTGGGCTACAAGATCGGAGAGCTCTTCCATGTCTCTTTTCATGTAGTCCAGGGAGGTACATCTCAGGTCATTCACACCAACATGGACAATGACAGAGTCATATTTTTACTTGTGGAGTGACCTGAGTGCGTGGGTTATGTGGTGGATCCTGGCACCAGACAGGCAGCTGACAGTAACCTTCTCCTTGTTTAGCCTGGTGAGTGGTACATCAGTGTGCCTGACTATAAAGTCACCTCTGACTAGTGTGTTGGGTATGTTGTTTTGCCTTATTGGCTGTGGTTGAGTGGCACACTGAGTCTGTGGGCTATGTGTCATTTGGGTTGTGTTGGGGATGGAGGTTGCTTGTGTTTCTGCTTTGAAGGTCTCTGTTGCTTAGAGGGATTATTATTGAGAGCCTCCGTGAATGTTTTTGTGTTACTATGTGTGGATTTTGGTGGTGTAGATTTAGTGAGACTATGTGATGAGTGTGGTGTGGTGCAAATGTTTACCTTCTCCTCATGACTGTCAAGTTCAGTCTTGGTTGGAGAAAGCTTTACCTCCAGTTTGGCTAGATAAGTGCATCTCTCATAGGTTGTAGTATTGGGTGGTAGGAGGAGTGGGTTGTCTGTGTACATGAGGCAATTTCTACATTGCCTCAAGATGCCCAGATTCATCATATAGACAGGAGAGAACACTGGGAGCTGACCCTTGGACATGCAAAACTGTTTTCCTTTAGGTAATGAGGAAGACTGAGTGCTATAGTAATTAGTAGCTTATTTAATGCTTACAAGTTCTGAACAAGTGCTGAGCATGAATAAGCAAATTTAAGTGCTAAAACTAAGAATCGGTATCTGCACTAGACGAGTTACAGGACAGAAACAAGTGCAAATGCAGGCTTTCAAATCAGAAAGTTGAGAGAGATGGAAGAGATTGCCCAAACGGCCAATAACTACAATTTCTGGGCAAGAACACACTCCTTATGTGGTAGACAGATTACCTAGTGCTTACCACTCCCACTCATGTGCTAGAAGGCTTCCCTCCAACACAGAAAGGCTTGGGGGGCTCAGAAGCTTACATACAATCCTGGATACAGCAAATCTGTATCTGGAACACTAGTTACAGGATAGGTAGGAAACAGGCTTACAGTTTTTTTTTTTTTTTTTTTACAGAAAAGTAGCAAAAACAGTAGTAAAATCAATTCACATGCAGTGCAAGCTAGCACACTTGAGTATGTAGTAATATTAGACCAAACACAGTTTAAAAAATGCAATTAAATGCAAAAGCAGAAAGAGTTTATTAGGTAGAATGTGATAAAGAGATGGGACTGGGGGAGTGTCTCAGATCAAATCTACAGTGGGGCGGGCAACTGCAAAAGCCACCAAATTTAAACTACAAATCAAAAATAGGGAGAGTGGGTGGAACAAAACAGCTTCAACAGAGATCTAAGCAACAACTAACAGTACAAACTTTAAAACCAAAACAATATACTCAGCTCTGTATATTTGCAGATCAGTCTCTCAGAACAGTGAGACAACAGTTTCAACAGAGATCTAGGCAACAACTAACAGTACAAACTTTAAAACCAAAAAAGTATACTCAGCTCTGTATATTTGCAGATCAGTCGCAGAACAGTGAGACAACAGTTTCAACAGAGATCTAAGCAACAACTAACAGTACAAACTTTAAAACCAAAAAAAATATACTCAGCTCTGTATATTTGCAGATCAGTCTCTCAGAACAGTGAGGCAAGAGATTCAACAGAGATCGAAGCAACAATTAAACTCTATAACCAAAATATATATACTCAGCTTTGTATATTTACAGATAGTCTGGAAGGCAGTCTCTCAGAACACAGGTTCCAGCAATTAAATGCTATTAAATGCAATTAAATTTAAATTTAGCAGAAAAGAATAAGTCATACATAACAGACTCGATGGATTTTTTGAGGAAAATAAAAAACATTACAGTGGAAGCTGACAGTATTTTATTAACTATCGACATGGAATCCTTGTACACAGTGTACCCTTATAATTATTGTATAACAGCAGCTATGGAATCTTTTAAGAAACATAATCAAATTTCACAGGCACAACTGCAAAAGTTAAGCAAGCTCATTAATCTTGTACTGGACTTCAATTTCTTTACTTTCAGTGGCAAACACTACAAACAAAAAACTGGTGTAGCAATGGGGGCTGCCATGGCTTCCAGCATAGCTAACATAGCCCTGGGCAAGTGGGAGGAGGACTTTGTGTTAAACAACACAGACTATATGCAGCATATCACTATTTACTTTATATTGATATCTTCATTGTGTGGCAAGGTGACACCTTGCAGCTTGGAGATTTTATTACTTACCTCAATCAAACAACCCCCTTCCTGAAGTTTATCTCTCCCCATAGCTATACTTCAACCACTTTCTTAGATATGCAGATTTCCAAGGACACCAACAATAACAGAATCACCACTGATCTGTTCAGAAAACCAATGAGGGTTAACTTATTACTCCACAGTAAAAGTCTGCATCTTGCAAAAAAACAAGTATAATGTGGTGAAGTCTCAGGGCAATAGATTATCTAGAATTACCACATAGATGGAATCATTTTTGAGAAACCTGAATAACTTATAGAATGATTTTCTTGTGAGAGGCTATGAAAGTCAGATTTATTATAATTATTTATTTATTTTACATTTGTTGGCCAGGATAGTCCGACTGGATACATGTCCATTTTCAGAGGAGGCCCGGGGAGAAAAGCTCCAACACAGATACATTAGCAGAATGTTACATATAGTAAAATATTTGTGAGGAAAACAATTTTACAGACTTCTACAAACATCCTAGATATAGCTACAACAAATACAGAAATTCTATTACAGACTTTTACAAACATGCTAGCTTAAGATATAACAAATATAGATTATGAGTTTAGTTTCTATACATAGATACTATTGGGGTTAAAAGCCCCTTACCTCAGGTGAACATTTACAAAATGATTTAAAGGTGTCTTTTTTATGGTCAGATTCAGTCAAACAAGTATAGAGTTAGATCAATTCCATCATTAAAAGGTTTAGCTTCTCTACCAGGGTGAGCCAGAGGAAATTTATACCCTGGTTTAAAGGAAAAGAGCGAATCAGGGCTGGAGCATGGACAAAGCCAATGTGACTTCAAATGAAGTTTTAGACTCTTCTTGAATTGGGCTAAGGAGGTAGTAAGAGTAAGGTTGTGAGGGAGGGAGTTCCATATTTTACCTATGGCATTGGCAAACAGTGAATCACCCCCTGAATTATAGGACTTGATTGTTTGGACAAGCAGCCTATTTGATGAGCGAAGAAAGCCTAGATTGGTGTAAGGAATGATTATATTTTTCAGTGCAGGGGTGTTGTCAGGTTGTTTGAGAATTTTAAATGCTTCTATAAGTTGCTTTAGCTGGAGAAGGTTTGGCAGTTCTATCCAGCCAAGGTTTTTTGGTTAAGGCAGTGGTGTGTCCTATAGGGCATGCCAGTTGCAAATCTGGCGATATGATTATAGCAACTAGAGAGTTTGTTAAGGTCAGATTTGTTAAGGTTAGTAAGCACGGGAGAGGCATAAAGAAGGGTAGAGAGAAGATGCGAGCGGGCAATGGTTGCTTTAGCCATTGGAGGTAGGAAAGATTTTATCCTATAAAGATGTTAAAAACATCTTGGAACTCATTATAGAACTGAAAAGGACTGCAGCACCTTCACTCACCCTCCACAGTAGGAGAATATTAAGAAACTCCACAGATAATAACAAATGCAAAAATAGCTGCATCCTGACATGCACTTTGGATTATCACAGTGTCAAAAATGTTATTGAAGAAAACTGGGCCACTGTCACATGAAACCCTTTTCTGATTAACATGTTAGGTGAAGCCCCATCTTTTATTTACAGGAAAGCCAGGAACATTAAAAGCTTTGTTGACTTTAAGCATAGACTATATGAGAGAAACTAAAAGATATGAAGCTAATTGTACATTTTGTGTATTTATGCAGAAAGGTGATAGTTTTTATTGCCCTTATTTAAAGAAAATCATTAAGAACAGTGCAGGGGGTGACTGTAACACTACAAAGGTAATTTACAGGGCACAGTGCAATGAATGTGATGCATTTTATGTGGGCAAACTGTAAATAAACTTAAGTGTAGGATTTCATGTCATACGGCAGAAATCCGCTGTGGATGTAAAAATAATGTACTAGCCAAACAGCTTGCTCTTCACAAAAGACACACAGGTTTTAATTTCCAGATGCTGGATTGCACAGACATGAGTGATCTTGAAGGAGACATCCTGAATATGCTGGAGAAACGTGAACCCATGTGGCAATTAAAGCTGAACTCTTTTAGGAAGCTGGATTAAGTACTGTTCACTTAGACGTGTACTGGAACTTAGAAAATTGCCATATTGTTTACATGACTAATTTTATTTTATTTATTTTATTCTTCCAGATGGTTTTAAATACAATGTTAAATCAGTTTTAATTTAAGTGTATATTTTGTTCCCATCATCATACATTTTTTTCTTTTTCTTGTTCTTTATTCCACTTTATTCAAAATGATGCGTAATAACAATATTAACTAATTATACAATAATATTTTTGTAGATAGTTTTTAGGGTTCTTGTACACAGACCTGAAGAAGTCTAGAAGGACAAAAGCGATCTTTGTTAACAATAGGCTATGGAAATAGAATATGATTTTTACAATGGATTTTTTGCATGCAAAATGTATGTGTATATATTTATATATTTTCAGATTGCCAAATGGTCTAAGGTTTGTACATTTCCAGCCATGTAGTACATTGTCTTGGATAAAATCACAGACTTAATAATCTGGTTAAATAAGAGGTACCACATTATTAATTTTATTTAAAGTACATAAGGGTTATGTTATTATGACAGCCACTAAGTAGGGTAGGACCAGCTCGAATGCCGCACTGATGGGGGAAGGGATATGAATTTAACATATATACCAATGACACTTTGTTTTACAGCACAATAAACCACTCCCTTGCCTGATAAAACGTATATATATATATATATATATATATATAGTTAGAAAGCTTGTGAGGAAACTTACTGTTATTTTTGTTTTACTTGGATCCCTTGTCTAAAACTGTGGTGGTGGTGTTGCGGTAGTGTTGTCGCCTCACAGTTAGACGTTGCCCGTTCGATTCTCAGTTAGAGCGTCTTCTGTGTGGCGACATATGTGAATGGGCGTTCCTTTGTTGAAAGTTGTGCATTAGGCCCGGTAAGCCAGCATGTAAAAATCTACTGCCAATCATTAGCAGACTAGAGTTCCGCTGCGGTGACCCCTAACCGGGAAAAGCTGAAAGACACAACAACTTGGATCGCTTGTCTGTGTACTTAAAGGATTTTTGACTGGAAAAAGACTGCCTACCCTGCTTGGATTATTTTTGAATACTTAGTAATTCTGTACAATATTTCAAATTATATATTTTTTAATATTCGTTTTGACTTAGGACAAGTTTAAGTTCACTACTTCTACTACCATTATCTGATCTGATTAATATACAGTGATTAACTATGTATATATGGATATATCTGCTCTTCTAAATTCTGTTTTTTTTTCAGCTTGTTAGAACTAAGAATTTTGAGTTCTGACATTTCAATAGGAGCCAATGTTTCCTCTTTGTCTCTCTGCAGGGTTCCTTTGGGTCAATACTAATTCTGAGATTATCCTTTGGAACCACAGTAACCATATTATTAGCGCATTCTGTAGGCTCACTCTGTCTAGTACTCATAGTGACTCCATATGCATTAGTTCCTGTCTAGTCTTCTCATGAAGCTCTATAGGTACTTTGTGTGAAGCATGGATTACTGGCATGACCTGAGGTGATGAAATAATGTCATATGCAGCTTTTTTTGTATATTTTAGCACTCGTATATCACTCTGATACATATTTTCTGCTCGCTTCTTTTATTGCCTTCAACTTTGGTGCCCCTGGAACTCAAACTGCCTTGAAAGTAGGTCAGGGTTGAGAAACACATGTGGATACACAGTGTAGAGCATCTAGCAGTATTGTATTTGCTGTTATGTGCATGGCAGATTTTTTTTGGATGTCTTAGCTAGGTGGCACTGCTGACATTATGCATATCAGTCAGCACCAGTTGAATTTTTCAAAGTCAGATTCTTAAGGGCAGTCTGTCTTGCAGTCATGACATTTCTTCATAATTGAAGAAGTGTCAAATCACAAACAGAAGTCCCTCCCCCTCCTCCCTTCTGGAGTGGTACAACTGGCAAAATGTAAGTACTTACTACCCACACACACACATTTCCTCTGGCAAATGACCATCTAATTCTTCTTAGGTCATCTGTGTCACAGTCAGGGCTCCACTCCTGTATGCTACAGCACTAGAACTATGATAACAGAGACTTTTATACGTTCATAGATTAGTACTAGGGTAACTGCCCTTTGGGGCCATTTTAAGCCCAGCCACATTCCGCTATATGAGACTCAAACCCTACACCTTGTGTATGTAAGGTAAGCAACTTAACCATTATGCCAACCTTCACATATATAATTTTATCTTTCTAGAACATTGATATCTTTTTGCTTTTTCCATCTTGATTGTTCTGTTTGACTTCACACACAGTTTTACAACATGACATCACAGAAGCCATCTGCACCTTTTCAGTATCCATACACTACACATTTTGACTACTCACTGCATTTACATCAATCTCATGTGCCAAACTGAATCCCTTTCCATCTGGTTATCGCAAACTAATTTAATCAAGCCCACTATCACACAAACATATTTTGCCCAACATGTTTGATTATTTTAACTGTGGTTGCAAAGTCATGCTTTAAATCAGTAGCTTGTTTGCCTTATTTTGAAAATGACCTTGGGAGATCTGTCATTGACTTTATTTTATCCCCCCCCCCCAAATAACACAGGTTCATATGTAAGTAATATACTAGCTGCCCTTGAGAGGCATTGTAAATCTAGCCAATTTCCCTTTTCATGTTTGAATTAACCTATCCCATCTGGTTATAGATTGGCCTGACCCATTCCATGGTTGATAATTATATGTTACCCCCTAATGAGAATAACTGTGATCATAGCATAAATAATTTGTGGGGACCCATGCATGGCATAAAGCATTTAGGAGCTTCCTCTGTCCAATAGTAGTATTTGGGGTAAGTTTTCTATTACTCATCCATAGAGTCAAGTTGCACCTGAACATGGATAGGAAGGAGCTTTGTTTTATATGGATGGGGAGTCTGTTCCAGGGCAGTGGTATCTCCTACAATATATGCTTGTCCCTCTAAACCAACCTATTGCTGTTTCAGAAGAGAGTTAGTTTCCTAGATAGGGTGTTTCTGATGTCATTTGAATTGCCGGTATGCAATAAGTCCATCAGTATTAGTTCTGAGGATGCCTTGTATGCCAGACACAGGACAGTCTATAGGATGGCATGATAGGATGTACTGTTTAGGCCATGTATCCTTTTAGTAAGGTATCTCTGTGGACATTCCAGTTGTTGCATGTGTCTGGATAGATTCATGCCAAAGGAGCATTATACTAAATGACTGGCCTAATAAGGGCTGAGTAAAGGGGAACAGAGACATCTCTAGATCAGGACACAGCCCCTTTGCTTTTAGCTGTGCAATACAGAAGGACTTTTTTTACAATGAGCACATGTTGCTTAAAAGTTAGGTGACCACTGTCCACATAAATTCCCGAATCCTGAACAACTGTGTCAACTCTAAAGGGTATATTGTCAATTTGGTAATTCCTCGGGAGTAAATAACTTTCCTAAATAATATGATAATGCATTGTTTTGCTATTTACTTTCAGTCCATGATTTTGGCACCAGTTATTTGCTTGAGACAAACCTTCCTACAGGATGGCTAAGTCATGTGGGGGTTCAATGACTGCTCCTAGTTGCAGTCATATGCAAACTTAGTTTGCCAGAGCCTCTTGTTATTGACTTTTCCTTAGTAGTATATATGCAGATTTGCTCAGCTTACAGTTTAAACACAGCATTTTAAAGATTCAGTTAATGTATTGCCATTTGCATCAGTGTTTAAAAAATGCTTACATAGCTTCAAATAGCAAAATGTTTTTGTTCTATCTTTCTGGCTAATTCTGAATATACAAATTCTTTATTTAACATACATATTGCATGCAAACTAAACTTCAGTTGTACTAACAAGCACAGAAGCACTTCTGTTTTTGTTTTTTAATGGCTCTGGTGTTGGAACAGACTGGCAGGGGAGGGTGGGTAGTGGCTTACTCCATATTGTTCATCCTGGGTAATGATGGTACAGTTTAGCTGACTGGAAGTGAAGAAGTTCATGTTCACTATGGCAGGGCATGGAGTGTTAGCAATCCCAAATTGGTGATGACAGCTTTCAGGGGGCATGTGTGGGGAGGAATGCACATCCTATGCTGGTGAAGTAGGATACTCTGAAAGAGATATGTGTGCCTTAATGGATGCATGCATGATGACTTACACAATTGTCTTTCACTAATGGGAAGAAGGAGAAGGACCAACGTATACCAAAGTTTGATTGTTACCAAGCAACAGAAGAAAAAAAATTCTGGTTTTTGACTTCTCATTTGATTCCACAACACTAATATTTTGCTTTGGTGTCTTTTTAGTTTTAAACACACACTCTAGCAAAAAGATCATTATCTCCACATAATCTGCAGATTTTATTTTTGCTTCTTGATTGTGCTTTTTTTGTGGCTGTAATCACATTATTTTCACTAGCTGTGGTTTCTCTTGACTTATTTTTTTCTTACCATGTGACATCTTGTTTGCTGTTATGGGAGACTATATGACAGTTTTTTATTGTTATTATTTTTCACAGTTTATTCTAGTCTTTATTTTATTTTCATGTCAGTTTTACAAACAGTCATGGTCTTGCGTGCTTCCACCTCTTCAGTTGTTTTTAACTACACATTTGATAACTTGCTTGCACAGTATACATGCATCACTTCTGCTTGTTTCAGTGCAAACCCAACATTTGTGAATGGCTAGACTTTTGGGTGATCATTTCTGATGCCTCAGAGTAGTATGTCTCTTATTAATGAGTCAGCCTTGCTAAATGTTAGTTCTATGACATAAACATAAGTAATATTTTATACCCTTTGATAGATTGTGTCACATCAGAAGAAATTTTCTTTGGTTCTTAGTATGCCTGGAATGTATATGTAAATAGTTCAAGTTTGCCTTTTTTCTCATTTTTAAAGGAAATGTGTTAAATGTGATCATTATCACACTTGTGAGACAGAAAAAAAGGAACATTAATCTTTTTTTGATTTGTCACAAAGGCTTCTGCCAATCCATAATCTCCATTTTCCCTTATTTCTGTCTGTGTCTCCACATACACAGTTCTCCTCCTAACTTATATATTTTTTCTCCTTTTTCTTTAAGTAGTCTTTTGCGTTTCATTTTTCTTCCTTCTCTTCCCTCACCAACAGCAATCTTTTCCCTCTGCCATCTTGTTCTTCCTTTCTGCAGCATTTGTAGTCCCCCTTTCCCTCATTGTATTAGGGCAAAATCATCCACATGTATCACTCCAGGGCATAGTGACATCATTCCATGAGGATGGCTCCTCATCCTTTCATATTCTGCTTCATCTCCCTACAACTGTATTTACTGGCTCCCCAACCCGCATCATGAGTCAGCAGTTGATCTGTTTCATTCTCAGTTTCATCATGCTGCTGGTAATTTGTACAGAAAGTATTTTGGAAAGTATTAGATGCTAAAACAGGTAGCACACTTGGCTTTGATGTTAAACAGCCAAATGTCTTTTGATTTATTCCCAGTCCAGGTGATTTGGTTCATCTTCCATTAGTGATGCTGTACTGTAGCATTAGGGAGTGTTGCACTCCTGAGTCTGTCATCTTTCAAATTAGACTTTTAATACAGGTCCCATCCAATTCACCTGCATGTGAAAGATCACATGGATCAAAAGGTGTAAGGTATTTTCCCAAGTTCCCTAGCCAAATTTCCCTCAGTCAATATGAGTATTATATTGGATCACTTCTGAAAAGAAGTCACTGACCTAGTGGTACTAACCCAGTAAAAAAAAAAAAAAAAAAAAAAAAAAAAAAGGTTAAATAAATAAATAATTAAAATAACCCTGAGATCCTTTAAACTACTAATGCCTGCGTAGGTCCCTCCATGACTTTTCAAAACAACTAGAGAAAAAGTGCCACAGGACAAAGAACTAACCTCTCCACGACTTTCTCAATAGGACCTTCTGAGAGACCATTACTTTCCACATGGATCATTGTATGGAGGAGTTTTTCACAATCTGCAAACAAGTTTTTGCTGATGGTTAAGCATAGAAGTGAGTTCACATTTACTGAATCCCTCTTTCTCCCTTTGTTCAGATGCCTACTTTTCCTTGTCCTTGTGGAAAAGCCTGTAGTGATGAAGTTCTCATCACTACACATCTCAGGCTACATTAACCTGACCTCCAAGCCTGCTGTAACCACATGCCTCGGATTCACTGTTCTACTCCTTCTCCTAACTGTTATTCTTTGACACTCCTTTTAACTTTCCAAATAACTAAGTACCCCCTTCCTGTATACTTCTATCATGCTCCCCTCCACTGCCGTTGTTTGCTTGACAACATCTACCTGTCCTCTTCATCTCTTGACATTTCTGCCTGCTTCTTCTCCCATACCTGGGCCTCCAGATCTTTGACTAGTCTGAGAAGACTGCCTTCCATACTTCTGACTTCTTTAACTTTCATGTCTCTAATACAACCCTCAGGCTGCTATTTATACATTTATGTATTTATGTATTTACTTATTTATATTAACTGGATGAGTTAACTGGTTACTTAAAACAGTTCAGGCATGACACAGGGCCCCAGGACAGTAACAGAATCATTGCAGCAACTCAGATGAAAGTGAACAGTCAAGCTAAAATTTAAAACTGAAAATTTTACAGTACAACTGACAACTCTATTTGCCATATACAGGGTACAATCAAGAAAATTCAAAGGACTTAGCATATGGTTATACTTTTTTATACTTGTACATTTAGGTACAGACTGAAGTAATGTGTTAGTCTGTTACAGTTTGAAAACCCAGTTTACATGCATGGATGTTAGGATAAAAAGAAAGAAAAATTAGTGATACATAGAAAAGTATGAAGGTGGAACTAGAGTTTAAGGATGTAAGGTTTAAACTTATAGAGGGTAAAAATACAAATGTTACATGGTCTTCTCTACCCATGATCAGGAGTTATAGACAGGAACCTTGTACCTGCACAGAGTTAACTGGTCATTTATAGCATGCTATGGCACAAAGTTAAACAGATATCCATTAGAATTAACACAGTAGTGACATACTGATGGAAGAACTGCAGAATAAACAAGAGATGTAGTGCTATGGTGAGTATGAGTACTGGACTGGCCCACTACACTACTAGCAATGCAGACAGCAGACATAACTGCTAAAGAAGGCTAGCATGACAAAGTTCATGCATGCTCACATGTACCGTTAGGCACCACAAAGGTACCACTCATGGTCATCCAGATATCCAGTGAAGGTCAGCATATCATGTCCATAATATAAATCAAATGGAGATGGGTAGATAGGAAACTAGGAAAGGGGGAATAGAAAGTAGAGGAAAACACAAAAGAGTAACGATAAGGTATGATAGGTGAGGAAGGGCAATTTCTGTGGGCTAGAGGACCTATCTTCAATAGATAAAGAAAAAAAGTTGGTTGGATAGGTAGAGAGGAATGGTTGTGGAATGAACAGAGGTGGAAAGGAATATGGTAGGGCAGAGAGACAAGCATGAAAAGGACACAGAAAGACAGAATCAGCAGACACACAAAAGGTGGGTATGAGAATGGATGGAAACAGACAGATGGAGTGTGGACTGCTGTTAATGGAGATGGTTGTATATTGAACACAGTATGGGGAAGAACAAAATAGGGAGGGGAACACCTAGCAGAGGATAGGTCATGGGTCAACATCAGATACCATGCTAGCATAGATGACAACAGCCAGCCATCAGTCACCTCTGTGACTAACATCATGGGTAGATTGTCCTGTGACAGCCTGATGATCATGGTCTGCTGGCTACACAACTCAATAAGCAGTGCCAAGAGGTATTTAATAGTGGTTAGATGAGCATCAAATTGCTGGCACACCTCAAAAGACACTGTGTGAAAATGATATTGGGAGATGCTAGGAAACTTCTCCAGGCCACATTCAGAAAAGAATCCAACTTCCCAACTTCTGCTAAGTGGCCACAGAAGTTACTAATTATTCCTCAAAGTCACAATCAGAAGGATGAACACCATCTTCCCACTGAGAAGCAGACCTGGTGACCACATGTGATGCAGCACCAGAAACATTGACCAGTGCAAGCCAAGACAACTGCCACTGACTGCAATAGTGCCTCCTGAAGGGTACAAAAAAAAGAACACATTAGCACACATTAGTATCCACAAATAGTAAACATATAGTTGCATTTACACAGTAAATATGCACCACATTGCTAGAAGAGTCACATTTGCCTCCTGTGACATCGTGCAATGTTGAGCTTTCACTCCACTGCTGCATTAAGGCAAACTGTGCACACCCAAGTACACAGGTACAACAGGTAATAAAAGAGGATTGTGTAAAATTAAAAAAATATATATTACAGTATATACAATCTCTCCCTTGCTCTTTGTCTCACTCACACACTAAATTCTGCCTTCAGTTGATGAGTCAGATTAGAGGGGCACTGCCGTATTTTTCTGTAATGATGCCAGCACTGCTTACCAAAATAGGTTCTGGTGGCATCACTCCTCATACTGGCAAGATTGTGCTAGATGTTAAGTTTGCACAAGACAATGTTATACTGCACCAGGAGATGCCCAACAAATCCCCTTGCAGGAAAAACAAGAATATCTTGTTCTCCCTGTCACACTGCGCTGGAGCCCTGTAGTTCACAGTGCCTGAAGAAGCCACAACCACTCACACTGGTACACGTAAGGAACAAGCTAGCAGACCTGTGGGCTTGGATACATGCTCATATGTCACATGCTGCATAACATAGGACTGCAATGGACTACCAAACATCTGTAGCACAGTACTTTGTTACTACGAGTCATAAAAGGTTCTGTGCATAATTCTAGTGGTGACATTCTTCACTACAGCTGTGCCCAGCATGGCTAGCACAAACTAATATGAGTAGTGCATTGTATTCTGGCTCACTTCAGAGATATTGCAGCTAAACTGGCTTATTAGCATAACCACTGGATCGTAAGATACTTATTAGTATGATATAAAGCATGGATACAGTTTTGTGTGAGAATGCTTACAGGCAGAAATGCATGAAATACAAGACTATACATAGCAACAGTGAGGACTTGGAGATACAAATAATGAAGGAAGAAACCTTGCCTGGTAATGTACTCCAGCACTGTAAACAACACCTGTGGTGAATAGCAGTAACAGTGACATGGATACCATAGGTATATGTGAGAATGAATATGGCACAATGGCATGACACTGTCATGTTCAGCTGCAGTGGGGGGACACAGTGGATATCAAGCACCTAAAGAAAGATAGGGCACAAGGGACTTGATAACCCCAATAGTTCAAGGTAGGCATGACAATGCAGGAGGGGTTGTAACAGGTTATACATAGCTCTACATGGGGCCAATAAGCAGATGCAGACAAAGGTATACAGGCACCACAGCCATTTCTGAAGAATGTATGGGAGGGTAGTACAGAGCAATTCAGGGGACTGGTGAGAAGGGAGCCAGTGGTCATATATAGATGACTTTAACCCGCTACTAGATGGATGGTATGATCCTTGAATCCCCCAGTATGCTAGCATAGTAAGTGGACAGTGACATCACCTCTTATGACCATACTATATATTGCAATTCTTGTGTCACCTGATATTGTGGCCATACCTCTCAACCGTCCAGATTTTTGCAGAATGTTCAGATTTTTAACTCATACGTTTGGTCTGTTTTTCATAACGTTTGTCGTTTTCTGGCAAATTACTGAGGATTGAAGTAACTAAATAATGACATACATTTGAGATTCAGTCTTCATATCATTCAGAAAATGCATGCTAACACTAATCCCATCATTCCAGCAACTTTCTAAGTTTATAAAAGCAATATTTAAAACCTGTCCATATTTTTGGGCCATTGTTCCCTATTATTTTAGGCTTTGTCCAGATTTATTTTGCTAAGAGGTTGAGATGTATGGTTGTAGCCCACAACCACCTGTGCAAGTGATGATGATGACTATGCCCTGCCCACTCCCTAACCTGCATTGACATTTATATTTGATGCACAGTCTGGCCAGTCTGTGCACTGCCTTGTGTAGACTCATTGTAGTAATGCATGTATAATTTTATTCTGCACTGTCTGGATCATGGCCCATAGTTGTGGGTCAAATCCTACTTCGTCAGTCACAAGATATTTTGCATCTGCCTCCACCTCTCATAGTATATCATTGCTGACTGCTTATCCCCAGGATATACACCTTGCTCTTCCATTGCTGGTCCTAATACTTTGGTTGGCCCTGCTGGGTAAGGTAATGCACACACTGCAAAGATTCTGATGCAAGTCTCAGGTGAATATTGCAGTGCTGCACTTGATTTGTCAAGACAGAGAAAGCATGCTTTCAGTTATCCAAGCACATGCTTCATGGTATTTTGTGTTCCTGCATGAGCTGTGTTGTATGCTATCTCTGCCATTGTGTGATGACTGTGGACAGGAATCATCTTCTCCAGTTTCATGTCATATATAGCATCATCAGCAACACACAGCAGTCATGGCAATATATATGGTCCATGCTCTGCTTATATGGCAATGCATATATATTGCCCATGTAGCCACTCTGTGTATTCACCTATCAATTAGATGACCCTGTGGAAAGTCCCACTTCATGACTGTTGGTATAGATTTGACATGTGCCACGTGTGTGTGAATTATGGGAACTGCCTGGGTAGATGCACAGGCATGATATATATAATGCCATGGAAATTACATCCCACCTAGCCCTTGCGGCAGTTCAGAGAGTAGAAAGCCATTCTGCTGATGTACTCCGGACTCCCTGGACCATGTGGGCCTTGATGTCAGTTTATGTGTAATACATGGCTTCTGGTACCTCGGAGAAACAGACTGTGTTGTAAAATGTCCCAAGAGTGGTGGTTCTCTCCTCTGCAATCTCAAGGAACAAGATATACTCCTCCGCATGCTGAAGCATAATGTCAAAGAAGCAGCATAGGATACATGAAGTTGGTTGCTATGGTAGCCTTAAAGTGGCCCCTGCAATCATTGGAAAGTCCCTGCAGCTAAGATGGCTAGCTTTTGTGTCCATTGGGATGGCAATCCTTTCATCCCTCTTGGTTCATCTTGTGGGTAACACTGTCTGACTAGTTCAGGAATGGTCTCCTTGTCCACAGTGTAATAGTCCCCTGTCAGCTGGTCCATGAGATTATGGGATGTGATGTAAGGTACTGACACCATCAGAGTTACTGACTATTCCTTGTACAATCATTTTCCTGTACAACAAAAATCAGAATATGTTTTGCCTTGTTGCAATGTGCCTCATTTATACATTTCTGAATCACTCTATTTTTGATGTCACTTGCATAATCCGTGTGCCTGTTTTGCATGGAATTCTTTATTTCTATATCAATATGTGGTCATCTGCAAACTCTGCAGAACACTTTATTTCTGTCATTGCACCAGCTTATCTGCATTTGTGAATCACTCACTCTCTGCACACTGCTTTTACCTGTGCAAATTTAAACTATGTGTTATACTAAATGTCTATGAATCTGAGCATGTATTAGGCAAATGAGCATGAAAACTAGAGTTTATTGAATGAAGGTATAGAACAGAGAGGATAAATATAGAAACACAGTTTGGAGTTGAATTATCATATAATAAAAAAATTGCATGAAATGTATAAAACTGAAATGTGTAGCTGAATGGTGCAGAGGGGCAGAGGTGTAAGCTGGTTTACTTATACAGGACATTTCAAGAGGATGATCTGTATGGTAGATGCATTAGAGGATGTGTTGGAATAACATTTAAAATGGTTGGCTTGGATCCAGGGTGCAATACCTGATGGCAACTCATCAAATCAAAGTCTGATTAGTGTCTAAGGTATTGGATGTGGGGTATGAGCTGATGTGAATTACATCAACTCACTCATCACGGGGGGGGGTTTGAGCAACTGATTTATTTTGGAAACTGGGGATACAAGAGAGGGCTGCTCTTTATATGTATCACACATGGAAGCATGGATGAAATGCTGGACCACCCATTCAACTCCAGTCCCTTGAACAGTACATCTGCATGTGGGGGTGTAGTGGGGAGATAGGCTTATGGAGAAAAACACTCCCTTCTTATTAGTTATGACACTACCCCTTGATTCATTCATCCCTTCACTGATCCCAAACATGGACACAGTGAGTCTAGGGAGGGTTGTAAGAGTTCATTTGTTGATCCAGTGGAGGTGCCGGAAGCATCTGATGGTCAGCCATGAATAGCCAAAATAGGGTAAACAATTTATATTGGTTAGAAGATGTTAGGTGCTCAAGAAAAGAATTGGGAGGTTTCTATATTTTTGAAGATTCACATTACTGTAGGCACTGAGTTCCATACTGATGGAGTAAATTTATTAAAAAAGAGCATTCAGTAGTCATAAGATACAAAGGTAGTCTCTTTAGAGGTAGGGCTCTGACATCAGTAGTTCTGAGCAGGTAGTTATTGATATATAAGGAAAGTTAGCTGGTAAGTGTTGGACAAAACTCTGAGTGTAGAGGTTTAAATGCAATAGTGCTGAAGATGAAGACAGCACTTTGGATGCTAGACAAGATGTTATTGAAGGGCAGAAGTGAGCAGTTGATGACTACTTATCCTTCCGTATGCCATTGGAGTTCATGCCCTGTGAGTTGGGGCTAGTGAAGAAATTAAAGCATCCTGGGTCAACAACATACTGCTGCTGTGGGAATTTTCTACTTTACCCATCTCTTGAATATGCCCAACCACACTTCATAATGGGACATGCAATGGGTGATCCATGCTAGAACATCCCTCACTTCTGCGAACGGCTTACATCAGCAAACCAAACTGTCTATCTTTGGAAGCACTCTGAAGATCCCTCAATAAGCAGAAAGGTGGTTTTACAGTGTTGTGTGTTCCTGGACATATGCTCCTTGTCCCATGACAGCACCCCAGACATCTGAGCCATTAATTGAACCAAGGTCATCTGGCCTGTGGTCAGGATATTTTTCATCTATGCAGTTTTGTGTCATGTTTAATTATAGCCTCATCTAAGGCTTCGTGCCCACTGAGTGGCGCACAGCTACAGTCATCCCACTACACAAGGGGGGATCCACCTTAGATCCTGGGAACTTCTGTCCCATCAGTCTGACGAGCCTGTTCTGCAAGGGCATGGAACGCATTATCATGGAACTTATAAACAAATAAATTGGCAACCTTCAAACACTGGACCCCAGCCAGTTTGGGTTCGTGAAGGGCCGATCTTGTCTCCTGATTCTGATTGGCTTCTTCGAATCAGCCCTCAGAGCTGTGGACGAGGGTAAGACGGTCCACACAGCCTATCTGGACCTCATCAAGGCCTTTGACACCATCCCCCACTCCGGAATCATAGATAAACTTACTAAGCTGGGCAGAAATCCCTACATCACTTGATGGGTTGCCAACTGGCTTACTGACAGAACACAGACTGTAAAAGTAGCTTACTCCAAATCCAGCTCCAGACAACTGACAAGTGAAGTACCTCAGGATTCAGTCCTGGGACCACTCTTGTTTGGCATCTACTTCTCTGAAGTACAGGCCAACACTAAGGGACTCTGGCTAACAAAGTTTGCAGATGACTGCAAATTGGGAGCCATTATTGAATCCCCAAATGATGTAGATATTCTACAAAATGGCCTTAAAGAAACAGATGCTTGGTGCCAGAGCCATGGGCTCAAGCTTAATGCCAAGAAATGTATAGTTATCCCCTTTGGGAAAAACCATGTACCCATGAATTACCACATAGCTGGCAGTACACTAAACACTGAAAGTGTGATGAGAGACTTAGGGACACAGGTGGACAGTAGTCTCACCTTCAATAACCACATCGCCACAATAGTCAGGAAATCCTTCTATGTGGCACACCTCATCACTAAGGGCTTTTCATTCACAAAAAAGGAGGTCATTGTCCCACTGTACTCATCCCTCATTAGACCTATTATGGACTACAATGCCCCATTTGGTATGTACCTCACAAGACATCTGCAACAGCTGGAAAGGCCACAGAAATACCTCACTAAAAGAATCACAGACCTAAAGCAGATGCCCTATGCTGACCGTCTAAAAAATTTCCAGCTATACTCTGTGGCATATCGTCTACTCAGAGATGATCTCTGCTTAACATACAAGGCCATGTCAAACCCTGAGCTGTTGGACATGCTCCACTTAAAGAAATCCCAATCCCTCAGTCACACACTCCAGGGATCTAAACCTTGTCATCACAATGAACAAAACATGCTGGAGGAATAGGTTCCTGACCCAGAGACTCCCCATACTTTGGAATAGACTGCCCATACATGTCAAGCAGATCACCTCTTTGTCCCTCTTCAAAAGGAACCTTGATGATTGGCTGGGAGATAGGAAATTCACCCCAGGGATCACGTCAATCACCCTGCTAGACAGGGGTCCAGGTAAGTAAATACTGTGGGAAGAAATATCCGGGGTATTGTTTGGCTAGGCTTGTATAGGCTTTAGGGACAATAGCCTTGTACCAACCTATGAACCAAATCCCTAAAGCTTTCTAATCCTTCCCTGAATCTGCACCTGCCTCTTGCAAATCCTGCATCCTTACATGTCTTAAAGTGGCCTGAGCCACCACACCCTATTTATCACATATGTCACTAAACTCTCCTCCTGGTCTTCTGTATCCTGCCCTCTTCCTTTCTTTTTCCTCATCATACTTCTCCTCTATAGTTCACAACTTGCTTTCCCTTCTACCTGTGCAATCCAGTCTTTCAGACTATTTTGCTTTACTGTCCTATTGCTTTACTTTCTGACTCTTTGATAAAACACCTTTCTTACTCCCCCTTCTCAATTATATGCTGTTCTGCCCTTTTACTTTGCCACCCCTTATTCTACTGCAACACTCGTACGTTCAGATTACCAGATTACCCCATTCATCTTTCTGTATTTACACATGCTGTAATGAGGTGTCCTACATTATTCTACATAATTCCCTGTTGCTGTTTGCTCTTCCGTAACAGGTAGTACTGAGAGGTGCCATTTGATTCTTTTTACAAGATGCACTATGCATTGCACTGACACTAGCTTTAAGCACTGTCCATTTTGTTTTTATCTTGTACTCCTGTATATCCTTACCCTCTTACTGTGACACTGTTTTGCCAGCTGGGAGATGTAAGACTTGTATTCAAGTCAGCTAAGCTCCTCGTGGTGTCCTGCAGAGTACTACAAGCAGCAGAGAGACAAAGAGAGACTTTCAACTGATTTAAGTATTTTTTTGCATTTTTCTCCTGCGACTGCTAGTTTTCACCTAAAATGGAATCTACTAGCATTTCTGTACTCTAAAAAGCTATTTTCTGCTGAAATACTTGCTTTTTTGCTGTTTGCACTTTCAAAGTCATTTAAAGTCATTTTCTGTGTTAAAAGCATCTGTTTAACTGTTGTAGGCTACACACTCAAGTGCACTAGCCTATTTAAAGTGTTTTTGTGTAGTGTACTGTTGTATCTGCAAAAAAAAAAGAAAACAAAAAAAATCTTGTTTCCCGCCTTTTCTAAGCTAGTCTAGTCCTATTTTCAGGTTCTGCTGAATTCAGGGCTGTGGTACAAGTTCCTGTGTTGGCCATATCCTTACTTGGATAGGAGGTAGTTTCTCTGTTCACCAGTGAGAGTGGGGAGCTTTGAGCAGCCTATCTGTCCCTGGAGGAGTGGTCTTAGCCCAGCAACTAGTAGTTTATTGGCCGTTTTGGGCTAATTTCTATCTCTTTCATCTGCCTGCCTTAAAAACCCGCATTTGTGTGGTTTTGCGCTTGTATTCAACTCAGCTAAGCTCCTCATGGTGTCCTGCAGAGTACTACAAGCAGTAGAGAGACAAAGAGAGACTTTCAACTGGTTTAAGTATTTTTTTTTTTGCATTTTTCTCCTGCGACTGCTAGTTTTTGCCTAAAACACGATCTACTAGCATTTCTGCACTCTAAAAAGCTATTTTCTGCTGAAATACTTGCTTTTTTTGCTGTTTGCACTCTAAGTCATTTAAAGCATTTTCTGTGTTAAAAACATCTGTTTAACTGTTGTAGGCTACACACTCAAGTGCGCTAGCCTGTTTAATGCATTTAAAGTGTTTTTGTGTAGTATACTGTTCTATCTGTAAAAAAAGAAAAAAAACAAGAAAATTCTTGTTTCCCACCTTTTCTAAGCTAGTCTAGTCCTGTTTTCAGGTTTTGCTGAATTCAGGGCTGTGGTACAAGTTCCTGTGTTGCCCATATCCTTACCTGGATAGTAGGAAGTTTCTCTGTTCACCAGTGAGAGTGGGGAGCTTTGAGCAGCCTATCTGTCCCTGGAGGAGTGGTCTCAGCCCAGCAACTAGTAGTTTATTGGCCGTTTTGGGCTAATTTCTATCTCTTTCATCTACCTGCCTTAAAAACCCACATTTGCACGGTTTTGTGCATCGTGCACTTCTGCGCACCTCTGCACAGTGCCATTTAGCTAAGATTAAACTATTCCCGGCTCCACGAAGTCTGCTCTTCAATTTTTCCCTTGGAACCAGTCAGACTTTCAATTAAGCACTCTAAATAGTTTCTTTTCAGTTCAGCACTTGCCCAAATCTCATAGTAAGCAGTAATAAATGCTAGCACTACACCCCCTATACTATACAGAAGTACAAGGCTCTCTATTCATCCCTAACTGGACAATCAGTAAAACTTCACTTTATCTGTGCAGGCATGTCCAAAGGGCAGTTTCAGGTGTACTCTCCAGTACAGCTGGTGAATCTGGGCATTTTGAGGCAATGTCACAATTGCCTCATGTACACAGACAGCCCTCTCCTCTTTCCAACAAACACAAATGAGTGCAAGAGATGCAACTTTACAGCCAAACTGGAGGCCAAGCTTTCTCAACCCAAGACTGGAACAGTCAATCATGAGGAAAAGGGAAACACTTGCACCACACTACCAGTCTCACATAGGGCAATCATATCTGCACTGGCCAATAACACACATAAATACACAAAAACATACTCGGAGGCTATAAATAGAAATCTGCCTAAGTAGCAGAGACCTCCAAAGCCCTTAAGGCTAAACAACACACCCAATACACTAGTAATAGGAGACTCTGTTGTCAGGCACACTGACGTCCCTCTCAATAGACTGAACAAGGAGAAGGTTACTGTAAGCTGCCTGTTGGGTGCCAGGATCTGCCACATAACACAAGCACTCAGTTCACTCCATAACTGGTACAGATATGACTCTGTCATTGTCCATGTTGGTGTGAACGACCTGAGACGTACCTCCCTGGACTACATGAAAAGAAACATAGAGGAGCTCTCTGATTATGTAGCCCAGGCCGGTATGACCCTGACTCTGAGTTGCATCTTGCCCTCACCAAGAATGATGCCACAGTATAAAGATAAAATGATCGATTTTAACAATTGGCTTAGCTTTTGGTGTCATTCAAAGGGGATCCAGTGTTTGTCAGCCTGGGATACTGACATGCTCGACAAGCCATGTTGCTTTGCAAGAAATGGCTTGCACCTGTCGCTCTTGGGCTTTCAAATACTGGCCAAGGCTCTTGCCACCCCCATAGTGCCTTTTTTATGCAAGGCTCAAAAGACAAACCCACCACTGTAAACAACAAAAAACTGAGGGCAATGCTACTCAATGCCAGAAGTCTAAACCTCAAAATGCACACACTCGAGGCACTCCTCAGCAAGGAGGGAATCGATTTATGTGCAGTAACAGAAACCTGGTTCAAGGCTCCAGAGGGCACCCCAGCACTACCAGGCTATAACTCATACCATACCATACCTTTCGGCCCCAGAACCCAGACCGAAATACAAAAGGCAGTGGTGTATTCATCTTCATCAAGGATTCCCACACATCCAGGCTTGTAGCACAGCACGAGGCCTCGGAGACCATCCATGTGCAACTAACAGTGGGCAAAACTGCCTTTCAGTTTGTAGCCTGCTACAGATCACCCATCTTGACTCAAGACCCCCACTCAGCATTCCTAAGAACACTGGAAAATATGAAGATCCTACCCAACACCATGATATTGGGTGATTTCAACTACCCAAACATAGACTGGGAAAACTACTCAAGTACAAACTCCTTTGCCCAATGCTTTCTAGATTATTATTAGTTTATAAATTCAAATGCCCTGGAACAACTGGTTACCACTCCCATGAGAGGTGACAACATATTGGACTTGATCATCACCAATATGGGTGAACAATGTTCCACACCAGAGGTAAACCCGTCACTGGTAAGATCAGATCATAAACTAATCACATTAGACACCCATATCCCAACCCCACCCCCAGTCAAGGAGACAACTGTAAGAAACTTTTCAAAAGCAAACTTCACACTTCTCAAGACTGAGGTGGAAAGTTTCAAAGCCCCACTGCTAAAGGATAATGCAGCCCAAACCACAGAATCCTTCACAAATGCATGCTATGTGCACCTGCAGGAATGCATGGATCAAGCCATCCCAAATAAAACAAAGACTCACTCCTCCAAAATGAGGAAACCAGTCTGGTGGGCCCCAGCCATAAATAAGCTCTACAACAGAAGGAGGAAACTACTACATGATAGAGCAAAATCCCAAAAAGGGAAGGCATCCCTAATCAGTACCAGCAAGAAACTATGATCCCTCATAAAATCATCCAAGGCCAACTTCGAAAGAAAAAATTGCCAAAGACGCTAAAGATAATCACAAAGCTTTCTTTAGCTATGTCAAGAATCTAAGTGGCAGCACTCAGATCTGCTCTGAGCTAGTGTAAAACAACAAAAAATACACTGAACCAACAGACATTGCCAACATCCTGGCAGACAGGTTCAGTGCAAACTTTACCCCCTCACCTCCTAAAGGGCCTGTGTCCATTCCAGAAGATTGTAGAGCCCCAGACATCACAGGCACTCAGGTGAAAACAGTCCTTTCCAAAGCCAAGAATACAGCATCAATGAAACCAGATGGCATCCCAGGCTGTGTCCTACATGAGCTCCAAAAGGAACTAACCCCTCACCTAAACTCACTGCTCAAGCTCAGCCTCACCATAGGCTATGTACCCAAAGAATGGCATACAGCAACAGTTATCCCGCTCCACAAAGGTGGTGCAACAACGAATCCCGGGAACTATTGCCCTATAAGCCTGACTAGCTTGGTCTGCAAAGCCATGGAGCGCATCATCATGGAACTCATTAACAAAGACATTGGGAACCTCCAGACACTGGACCCTACCCAATTCGGCTTTGTTAAAGGCAGATCATGCCTCCTAAACCTGGCTGATTTCATTGAAACAGTAACCAAGGCCATAGATGAGGGAAAGGTAGTCCACACAGCCTACCTGGACCTTGCTAAGGCTTTCGACACCATTCCCCATTCTGGCATTATAGAAAATCTCACCAGCTTGAATATTAACCCCTATGTCACGAGATGGGTTGCAAACTGGCTCATGGATAGAACTCACATGGTCAGAGTTGCAGGTGCTATGTCTGACTCTAAACTGGTTACAAGTGGAGTCCCTCAGGGCTCAGTCCTGGGACCCCTCCTGTTCGGTATATACTTCTCTGAGGTACAGGCAAGCACGGGAGGACTATGGCTGACCAAGTTCACAGATGATTGCAAACTAGGGGCCATAATCTACACCCCGGCTGACACAGACATTCTCCAGAAGGGTCTCACGGAGACGAATACCTGGTGTCAGAATCATGGACTAAAGCTAAATGCCAAAAAGTGCATAGTCATCCCCTTTGGGAAACATAAAGTGCCCACAAACTATCACATAGGAGGTAATCCACTAAGTACAGAAGATGTAATTAGGGACTTGGGGACCCAAGTAGATAGCAACCTCTCCTTTGATAACCACATTGCCAAAGTGGTTAGAAAATCCTTCTATGTAGCCCACCTAATCAGAAAAGGGTTCGCATCTAGATCAAGAGAGGTTATTGTGCCCCTCTACTCATCACTCATCAGGCCCATAGTAGAGTACAGTGCCCCATTTGTGATGTACCTTACTAGGCACCTGCAACAGCTGGAAAGACCGCAAAAGTACCTCACCAAGAGGATCATAGGCCTCAAACAGATGCCTTATGCTGCCCGGCTAAAGAAACTCCATCTTTACTCGGTTGCTTACCGCCTCCTCAGAGGAGACCGCTGCCTTATGTTCAAGGCCATGTCAAACCCTGAATTAATGGACATGCTCCACCTAAGGAAAACCAAATTTCTTAGAGCCACATGATCTAGGGATTTAAACCTCAGCACAACAATAAATAGGACATGCTGGAGGGATAGATTCTTGTCCCAGAGACTTCCCTCGCTCTGGAATAGAATCCCAATCTATGTTAGGCAGAACCCCTCACCGACTCTCTTCAAGAGAAATCTTGACGAGTGGATGGGAAATCATAAATATACACCTGGGATCACATCAGTGACCCTGCTGGACAGAGGCCCAAGAAACTAATCTAAAAGGGAGGTGAAAGCCAACACATTCTGGCTAGGCTTATACATGCCCTTGGGCAGATAGCCTAGTACCTACCTATGAACCTATGAGCCTTTGCTGCCTTTTTTGCTGATTATTTAATTCAACGGGTATGGCACTCAGTGATTCCCCCCACCAGTCCTTTATGTACACTTAGAAATACTATTACATTATATCCTGCAAACCGCTGACAATTTTATTCTCCCAGTCATGCTGTTTGAATGGTGCAGACTGTTGAACTGGGTGCTGTTCAGTCTGTTCCAATCCTGCACTTTCTGTTGCTCCTTGCGCTGTTATTCTACTAAATGGGCTTCATACAATACCCCCTCTTCCACTGATTAGGTACTTCTCTCTTGTAAGTGTGTCACTTGAAATTGTACCATGTTGCTTCATGCTCCTCTGTGAATACTTAAGACTTTAATACACTTTCTATTAGCTGTGTTTTCTGCATGATGCTAATGCAAGTTCTGTGTGCTGTTTTGGGGTTGTTTTCTTTGTTTTTTTCCTACCCTGGGATACTCTCTGGTCCTGTCTTCTGCTGTCTCGTATAGTTCTAACATTTGCATCTTATCCCATCTCATAAACATTAATAAAATGACAAAAAATGTGCAGAATTTATGTTTCTTTTATATTTCCAGAAGTTATATTCACAATATTTTATTTATTTATTTTTTACATTTGTTTACCTTGGTGACACACACTAATCACAAGTGAAATGATTCAAAGAGATGATGAAAAAAATATGAGAGAACAAACAGGCAGTAAACTGTACATATCAAAAATAGAACAGAAAATAACAATATATAACCAAAACAGTACAGTAGCAATTAATAGATTTAGCAACCATTCTGAGATAAAAGCAGATTTACGGATTGCATGATTGCATTTCAGGTTTACATCATGATAGAAAGGCTGTGAGGTAATGAGAGTGAGAGCAGGGAATTGGTGCAGGAGTTAGGAGGTGGTAGTAGTCGACAGATCTTAAGGCTAGAGGTTGAGAAGCCTTTACGTAATATGGCCTGGTGGCACAATAAAATAAGGAAATATGAATACTAGTGCATTTTAATATGTTCAGACCATTTGGATAACATTTCCCTTAAAACATTGTCATATAGTTTTGGACTATGACTGTAATTATACGAACAAATAGGTATGTTGCCATACTGCTAGACAAGTAAGCTATAAAATCTGTTCTTTCAAATATTGTTTATTTAAAGCTATTGCTTACAGTGTAGATATCCTAAGCACTTCAGAAGCTAAGGCAGGATCATTATTATTTTTTTTTTACATTTTTAGTGATTTTCTTTCTAGATAGAAATTGGTGGTGATTGGGTAGTGTCTCATGAACTTCTGCAGCTGGATTGTGCCCCCCAGAGTTGTGAGCCTGTTTCCAAGGTTTTGTGGGCTTTTAGTTATGGTTGCTCACCGTGCATGCGTGCTGTGGCTTAACCGTTATGAGGGGAGGACAATGTTAAAAAGAAGAGCAGTAAGCTTTCACAGGGTGGCTCCTTTGGTGACCATTGTTGGTGGTGTTGGTGTGACAGGTAGGTGGTTGGCATACATTTCAAATGTTCAGAATTTTGCAGAATGTCTGTATTTTTGCTTAATTTGTTTGTCATGTTCCACATGGTGTTTGCGGTTTGCTGTGTTGTTGTTGGAACTCTGTAAGGATTGAGTCAACTAACTTGGCATTACAGCTTTGCAAAGTCCTAAACTGACTCTATTAGACTTCAGGCACTTTGGTTTTGCTGCTGACTGGTTTGCAGTAAAGCCTTGTGTGGAAGTGATGCATTCTGTTTTCTAACAGGATTACAACTGGTGCATTGTGTTTTGTGAAGATGTTTGTAGATTTTGTTGGTTCACTGTATGGGGAATGAGTGTCATTGATCTTTACATTCATTATTTTAATTTATTATATGGTGACAGGCTTTTGAGTTTGATGCTTCAAGCCCTTCGAAGAATGCAGGGTGTCATGGAGCTTCTTCTTCCCACAAACTGCTAAGTTATAAAAGCAATATTTAAAGTTTGTTCCTAAGCTTGGTACTTTGCCCCCCCTTGCTTTGGCTTGGTTCGGATTGTTGTGCTATGGTGTTGAGAGCTATGGTGGTCATTGGTCAAGTTGCATGTGGTGGTTAGGGCTGTTTTGCGGGTTTGCAGTCACCTGCAAGTACCGTTTGATTAACAAAGTTGAAAGGTATGACTACATATAGACTACTAGACTACTACTAAACTACTGACTTTAGTATAAAGCAACTATTCTAAATAACTTTTAAAGCAGACATTTAGCCACATCAACACATGGATCCATGGCAGTTTAGTACTTCTGCTTCCACAGCTTCTTTTTGTCATTATAATATTTTAACTTAATCATTTCTATTACACTTGCTATACAAAGTGCAATGCGTTTGAGCATTTCCTGTATATGCTTACTTTGTTAATCATTTATCATCTGCTCCTGATTCTAAAGAGAAGCATATTTCATATTCTTGGAAAAGTGCTAAAGTTCCTTTAGCTTCTGACAATAGTCTTTTTATCCCATTGATAATTTTGCTGGCATTATTATGAACTGCTTATAGCAACATGATGCTCAGTTCCTTACATGACTTCCAGAACTGCATGCAGTACTCAGGTTGTGGTCTGACCAATGCCCTGTAGTCTAAAAGTATTACATCTCTGTGCTTTTTTCATTCTAACTTAATGTGTCTCCTTTCTTACAGATAGTGAATATGCAGAGTCTACAGCAGAGGTGGGAAGCCATCATGGCGAAGGCAGAAGAACTGTTCCAGAAGGTGCCTAATGTGGAGTCTGGGATGGCAGATGATGCGAGCAAGTCCAGCCAAACGTGGCAACGTTTGGCAGTAAAGACCAGGTTGGTGGCTTGTGGGAAGCAGGCCCGGCAGTCGAGCGATTTGGTTGCAGTGGATCTTCTGGCAGCTGCAATGGCTCAGGATGGAGCAGCAGGTAAAGACATGCTGTTGGATGTTCTGTTAGGTAGGGCAGGTTTGGAGTATATTGGGAAAGATTGTGGGGTTGGTGGGGACATGGTGTATCAGGGGTCTGGTGAAGCTGAAGGGTCTAGTGACGATAAGCAGTGGTATCATGAGCAAGGACAGGGTGAAGCCATCAATGGGGAGGAGAGCATAAAGTTGTCTATGGGGAGCTTGGGGTCATCCATGGGTGAGGTAGGATCGTTTCCTGAAGTTAGGCCTGATTTTTGCCTACGGCCAGGTGATTGGTTAGCTAGACAGGCTTTAGGACTATGGACAGGGACAGTTTTCCTGACCCCTCTCATTCCATCCTCATTTAAGGAAAGGATTTGGAGGGGGGAGTATGTTGATGTCTTTGAATTAGTTGATGCAGAAGGGGTGCAGTGACTAGTGGAATTGGAGACAGTGAATAGCAAGGACCTTTTGGCAGCTTTAGTGACATTAGGGAGGAGGAGAGTAGGTAGGGTACAACCTAGGTCGTGCGATAATTGGGTGGTACATTTTGTTGACTACATGGCAGTTTGGCTGGAAAATTACCCTTTTTTGGCTTTGCCACTCTTGGCTTACTTTCTTTATGATTCAGGAGACTCAGAGTTTGAGGTCAGAGACTGCTTAGTTATGGTATGACGAGAGGTTTCAGAAGTGGAAAGCAGTTGATCACTCTCTCTTTTGGGAGGTTAGACATCCCAACATATGGCTAGCTACTATGATGGATAACTTTGGGATGGTTAGTAGAGGAGAAAAGGTATGGGGAGAAGGGGGAGTATGTTCCTATGTTGGGCTTTTAACAAAGGATGTTGCTCGTGAGTAGGGTGTAAGCTCTTGCATACTTGTATAAAGTGTACAGGGAGCCATCCAGTGGTGCAGTGTAGTCAGCAGGAGGTTAATTTGGTGACTGTAGGTTCACTTTCAACTGATGGGGTGCTTTCCCTTCTTCTTTACACAGGTTTCAGAATCTCCACGGGAGGGGAACTTTTGAGGGCTGCGGGGAGGATTGTCCTTTAGGGGGCAAGGGAATAGCCGGGGGGGGGGACGCATTGTCCTCTCAAAGTGGAAGTATTACAGCGTATGCTCCAGCAATTTCCTGATTCTTCTCTTAAGGAAGAAATAGTTGAGGGCTTTTCTGGGAGGGTGTCTATTACATTAAGGGTGATGGGGTTGGGGTAGTCTGTAGGAATTTGCAATATGTACTGCAGAAGGAGGATATATTGCAGGGTTTGGTAGAGAAGAAATGACAGGTGGGTAGATTGGTGGGTCCTTTTGATAGCCACCCCTTTGAGAATTTTAAAGGTTCACCACTGGGTTTGGTTCCTAAGAATGTGGTCAGTGAGTTTAGGCTAATTCACCATTTGTCATTCTAAGAAGGGAGCTTTGTTAATGACTTTATTTCAGTCGAGGATACCAAAGTCAGTTATGCATCTTAGTATGATGCTGTGAAGGTTATTCAGGGGTTTAAGTATCTGTGGTTAGAGAAGGTGGACATTGAATCCACCTTTCACCTTTTGCAGGTATGGGAGGAGGAGTGGCCATTATTAGGCATGGTAGTTGGGAACAAATTTTACTTTGATAATGCTAGGATAACGGGATGCTTCATAGCTTGTGCTACTTTTGAGAAATTTACCACTGTACTTCATTGGGTCTGGCATCAGCAATGGATACGGAGAGGGTGGTGCTTTACTTGGATGATTTCATGATAGTAGGTGAGGGGTTTGAGGAAAGTGTTTGAAGCTTTGGGAGAGTTTTTGATGTTTTCTGATGAGTAGGGGGTCCCATTGGCTAGGCAGAAGTTGTAAGGCTTAGGTAAGGCATTGGATTTCTTGGGTTTATTGCTGGATGGAGGACATGGGTTGTTTTGCTTGCCGGTTGATAAGATAGCTTGATTGAAGGT